>NC_031496.1:3107130-3146525 GCF_000237925.1 Schistosoma mansoni
ATACCTTTGAATAGCCGATGCTTCAGTATCATCTGCGAATATATTGGACAATGTTACTGGTGCTTTTATTATCCAGTTCGCAACAATTGTCATAATTTGCTTTATTCTCAATCTGGGTCGAGAGGTAAAACTTCCTACTCTAGCAGACTCTTTCCACCTACATATATTACACAAAAAGATATCATCACAGTAGTCTGCACAAAGTCTACAAGTCATTTGATTACCATAATCACAAAAAAGGAACTTCTTAGTAGTCCCATTTATTGTAATCGCACAGTTGTCATGTCTTCTCTAAAATTCACTGTGAACCGACCATATATGAACATCAGGTTCTGAAATAGGAGCCGAGACCTTGAAATCCTCATACGCCTCCGATTGGCTTGTCCATAAATTATAGTCTAACCGATAGTTAAAAATTAATGATTAAAATTGTATCAATCAAGGAAAGTATAGAATGAATAAAGAAATCTCAATACAATTTCAATGAGAATATTCTACCAATGTCGACAACTATCACTAATACGATTAATCAAACATATCATAGATATTTAAATTTACTTGGTATTGTTTACTTGTATCTTCCCGTCATTATTTAGGACTGCAATTGATCAGTCTCTTGTTGGCTTATGTGTATCCTGTGCGAACTGCCTCGATATTTCCTGAAGTCATAAGCTTTATAAGCATTGATGGATAGTGGCTATTAGTGGAATCCAGGACGCGCGTTTCGTCGTATTTTAAGCGAACAGTACTGAGTTCCAGTCCCAGAGTGAACATCAACTCTGTAATGCAGATACATCCGGCTGACGAGTCCCAAATAGGACGAAACGCGCTTCCTGGATTCCAATGCTAGCCACTATCCATCTTTGCTTATCATAGATACTTTAGGTGTGAACTACAATCTGTCAAGAGGATAAACAGTAAAATATTTGGATGAATTCTGAAAATCGATACAGATAATTGAAACTTGTCTACGAAGTTATCATTAGTGGCGTTATTTACCAAGACGTATGTTGAGCTTGTAGCTCTTCTAGTACTACTGCCAGTTCCAAGCTCGGGTAAAGGAGAAGGGTTCTGTTATATTCGGAAGTGAATTATGGGTGATAACTTTTGAGAAATATTTATGGACAATATGATATGTATATTTCCTATTGTATAATTGTTAAGTGACCTCACTATTCATATTCATGTTCTCCTTATTATGAGCTTTATTTCGACCCATAGACTATTACTATACGATTTACCATTCCGGAGTTATCCCTAGTCTATTAATTACTGCCCACATTCACAGCCACATTTGGCTACATCTTGTACAAATTATATTTTTTATTTTATGGTATGATGTGGTTTGTCTGATTGGGATATAAATGCAGTATGTTTAAAATAAACAATTCATATTTCAGAGGCTGTTATTGGTGTTCCGGACTTAACTGGCTCGGTTAGGTAGAAAGCAGGACCGATAACTACTCTAGACTGCTCTACGGGTTTCGTGTGTCATTGCTCTGATAGATAATTCACTCTTCTCTGATTGGCGATCTTATAAACATTGATACAAAGGGGCACCACATACATATGTGTCACACAAGTCGCTAAATTCGTGAGTGGGCTGTGATAGTGTTCGAGTGCCCAAACTGAAATAGGTGTTTTTCTTAGGAGGTCACACCCGGAGCCTTCAACCTAAAGGTCTAATCCACAAGGCAGTGGGCGACGTCAGGAGATTCAGTCCCATAATAACCAGCGACCAACTATTGGTTCACACACCATTTCTTCCTTCGGGATCATAGAGACCATGTATACTATTGATTTAGAATCGGGGTTTTCTAACTTTGCTTGGTGGATCCTCCATATCTACCAACCCGGCTAAAGCGCCAGATATTCGCTTTTCATCTACTCAATCTCGTAACTAAGTAATACCACGAGAAGATAGTGAGTAGGAATTCCCTGGCAGTGGTTGTTTCCACGTGATCATATGGCAGAATTTGGAGAGGAAGAACGAACTTTCCCCACCCTCGGTCGTCCCATGACATTTGAAGGTCAAGATACAAAGTAGTTAGAGAGTAAGCATTAAAAAAATACTTCTCCAAAAATAAATAAGTCAAATAATTAGATGGGAAGATACAAGTAAACAACACTAAGTGAATATTAACTTCGCCTCATTGCACAGGCAATTGGCTATCAGGACTCAGTAGCTAAATGGATAACGCGATGGAGTTTGAAGCGAACGGTACTGGATTCGAATCTCAGAGTGAACATCAACTCTGAGATGTAGGTACATCCATCTGACAAGTCCTAAATAGGACGAAACGCGTGTCAAACTGGACTTCACTGCCAGCCACTATCGATCTTTGCTTATAAAGATTGTGACTTCAGGTAATATCGTGGCAGTCCGCATAGTATACACATATGCCAACAACAGACTGATCAATTGCAGTCCGAAATAACAATGGGAAGTTACAAGTAAACACTAATAGATCACTGCTCGTTATGTAGTGAACAAGAACACGAATGGGGACAATCGAGTGTATTAGAGCACAATAATACAGACTATCTGACTAAAATCTAATAACCATATATTAGATAGTTAATTTACAAACTATTAATCAATTGTCTCAATCTTGACTGTTCCTTCTGGAAATATCAGTTCATCTTCTCCGACTACTATTGTTCATGCATTTTCATACCAATCGCATTTCGTTTCTGTTTTTTCCTTATCAATCTTCTACTAAAATACATTCAATACTTAGCCTTCATCATATATTACTTATATGAATATAAGTAACTCACATCACAATTATAGTAAATTATAATCTTATTAAAAATCTATAGTTGAAATCATGAGTCAATTGAAGCTAGACCACCATGGAAAGCCTGGAAGCACTGGACGGCCGTTTAGCCCTATTCTGGGACTCCTCAGCAGTGCGCATCCACTATCCCGCCGTTAGATACCGGCTCAGTGGTCTAGAGGTTAAGCGTTCATGCGCAAGACCGATAGGTCCCGGGTTCGAATCTCGCTCGCGAAGTGGGATCATGAATGCGCACTGCCACTGAGGAGTCCCACAAAAAGACGAAATGGCCGTTTAATGCTTCCAAGTTTTCCATGATGGTCGTCTAGCTTCAGTTGACTCATGATTTCAACTATGGAAATCTCCACAAAAAACTCCTCCTGATTCAAAAGCTATAGATTAATTTAAACAATCAGAAAACTTACCATTTTATTTTGATCTTTTAAACCTTGTACAATACATTGGATCATTTTCATGATATCCATATTTTGTTTAAATTGATTATTAATTAATATAAATTTGATACAATATAACACATTAATACGTATATGATCATTTGTATTATTATTATGATTATGATTATAATATAACCATAATTCATTGAATAGAATATCAGCTGTGAAATAAGTTAATAATAGGGATAACATTCTATGAATAATTTGATGGATTCCATTGAATGGATTCATTAAAATAGGATGAAATAGACGAAAGATCTCTTTGATATTTTCTTCTATGATATAATTGGGTAAATGATGTAATAACATCTAGAAATAAGAAAGTAATGATTTATATATATATAAATATATATACATATAAGTAAACATGATTATATGTTCAGACGGGGGTTTTGTGGAAGTATTGGACGGGTGTTTCGTCCTATTGTGGAATTCCTCAGTATATGCTCATATGCTTACTTGTAACTGACTTCAAGAGATATTTCATGGAGTTCTAGTGAGAAGCAATGACCAGTGGAGTTCAATCAGGTCTGTTGTGAGATAGTAACTTACTGAGGACAATAGTGGATGGTTGCTCAATTTCGTAGATTGGTTGAAGCTAGACATTAACACTGTTAGATGTCGGCTTGCTCAGTGGTCTAGAGGTTAAACGTTTGTGCGCAAGACCAATAAGGCCTGGGTTTGGACACGCGAGGCAGGATCGTGGATGCTCCTTGCTGAGGAGTCTCACAATAGGACGAAACGGTCATCCAATGCTTCCATGTTTATATTTGTGTATTCGAGCCCATTTGAATACTATTTATAAGTGGATAACAGATACTATTTCAACTATTTCTATTTAGAAGTTAGGCGTTTCGATTAGTTGCTACACAAAACGTATGGATGAGTTTTAGTTGTATAATCTTACACTTATTAATAGAAGTATATTGTATTAGTTGTTTATTCAGCTTTATTGTTACTCTATGATGTTCGTAAGATATAATATTGTTTGGACTATTGTCCACTATATCGTGAAATGTTTGTTCAGACCTTAATGTGTCAGGAATCCTTATCGAAATTCATAAGTACAGAAATTTTCTAGTGATACTGATTTAAGTGTCAATTACAGCTACCTATTTTTAAAAGTGTCTTTATAAACAAGGTTTATAGCATATTTAGGTATTCATCAGTATGGGGTTATTACATAGGCAAGTTTATAGTCAAATTGTATAAAGGCCTAGCAAGACAAAACGAAAGCTAATAATAGGATTTGAGTGTATACGTATATGGGGAGGAGGAGGATGAGGCATCGGATGATATTTAAGTAATCAACGTTTTGGCTAGAGTCTGTGTCATGTGCTCCAGTGATCATAACAGTACAAAAGATATATGCGTTTTGTCACCACCCAAATGACAATGTCTGTTAGGTTAATAAAAGGGCTTGACCAAAATTAGCCATAGTCGAAATTGGTTGTAGGATAGTTGCTATAGCATTTATCAACTACAAACTAGCAATGATCTCAGATCGAAATTATAAGAATCCAACTAACTAACTAAATAATCTAACCACCAACCTGGTTAAAGCTCCGGACATTCGCTTTTCATCATCTCAATTTCCTAAACAACACCCCCACCACGAGAAGGCAATTAGTAGGACTTTCCCTATATACACGTAGCTATGTGAGAGCATTTCGAGAGAGAGAGAGAGAGAGAGCGAGAACTCTCTCAACTCTCGGCCGTATCAGGGCATTCGGAGGTTCAAGTAGAATACAACTAACTAATTTAACCAAATTAAAAACATAATATCATTGATCAATTAATTATTACTTACCAATACAATATTCATAAGATGTATATTTATATCCATTGTTTGATGATACATTACATTTAATATATTTCTTAAAAAAATTTTTATATTTTTAATATAGTCAATATCATTTGTATCAAATTCTATAGAATTTTTATTACAAAATAGTTGCCATGTTAACAATTGTAATTCATTTATTCCTTTTAATTGATTTCTATAATTATTTTTATTATATAATAATGTATAAATATAATTTGGTATTAAATTAATTTGTTTTAATTTATTATAATTATTTAAATCATTTTTATATCCATAATCTGATATTTGTTTATAATAATAATTATTATTAATATTATAATAATTATTATCATTATTATTGTAATTATTATAATCATTATTAATATTATTATAATTATAATAATAATAATTATTATTAATATTGTCATAATTATTATTATTATTAATATAATAATAATTATTATAATTATTATTATCAATATTATTATTATTATTAATAATATTATAGTTATTAAATATTTCGTATATTTCATATTGTATATAATGAATATCATTTGAATTATTTAAATAATTAATATTCCAATATAATAATTGTATAATATTTAAACAAAATAATTTAATATTTTTTAAATTAAATAATTTTAATTGATTTTTAATTAATTTAATAATTAATAAAATTTCATGAAATGTAATTTTATATATAGAAATCATATTTATTAAATAATTTAATTGAATTAAATCTAAATTATATTTAATTGAATGAATAATTTTATATATAATTATATAAATTAATATACGTATTAATAATGCAATATTATTATTATTATTAATTATATAATTATTTATACAATACCATGTATATTGATTAATTAGTAATTGTTTATTTAATAAATTTAATGATAAATCATATTCTAATAAATGAATTAATAAATTTTTTAATTGATTTTTAATTAAATAATTAGTAATTAAATAATTAATTATTTCAATACATTTTATATTTATATAATCAATTGTATTATATGTTCGTATAATATAAGATAGAAATTTACCTAATACATGTATTGTATTCAATGTAATAGATTTGATATTATAATAATATAGAATATCATTAAGTAGTATATAAGATGATTGAATAAATTGTTGAGTATTACTTCTATTAGAATATATTGTTTGTATACGAGATATTAAATAATCATTATCATACATATTTGGGAATGTAATATATTACGTAATTGTAATGTTATGAACTGAATAATCACTATAAATTTCTCAGGTGAATAAAATGTTCACTGTACAAAACATGTTTCTGAATTAAACTGAACGTTTTTTTTTTTGGTAAAAAATCAAAGCGGGTTAAGAATTTAGATGATCAATGTGGACTGTAGTGTAAGCATACAACAGTTAGTATGGATTATTTAGTTTTTCAATATGTTAGCAATTATTTATTGCGTTTTATCTTTTTTGGGGGAGGGCGGGGAAGAGGGTACTGTGTGATAAATTAGATTTAATAAATTGATGAATACTACTTCTATACGAGATATTAAATAATCATTATCATGCATATTGATGAATGTAACATATTACGTAATTGTAGTGTTTAAATAAGATAAGATAATGATCATATTAGATTATAAAGGTTTACCTTGTTTGTCTCATATTTATTAGTATATAGATGACCTTGTCAATGTTACCTGACAACTGATTGACCTTTAGAAGTGTAAATCATAGAGAAAATCAATTATTCTATGCACCTAATATAAAATTAGTAGGTAAATTTGCACTTAATTATTTAATCAGAAGGGGGTATTGTGGAGATTTTAATAATTTTATATAGGTGAAATCATGAGGTAATTGAAGTTAGACCATCATGGAAAACCTGGAAGCACTGGATGGCCGTTCCGTCTTATTGTGGGACTCCTCAGCAGTTCAACCAGATTTGTTGTGAGATAGTAACTCACTGAAGACAATGATGGATGTGTCGCTCCAGTCCTTCGAGGTTTTCCATGATGGTCTAGCTTCAATTTACTGATAATTCCAGTTAATTATTTTAACCAGTATGGTTTTCGAGAAATGATTATATAGAATTATATACTTAGGAATGTATCCTAGTATAGATGAGTTAGTTAGTCCCATAGTAGGATGAAACGGCCGTCCAGTGCTTCCAGGTTTAAGATGGTGATCTAGCTTCAATTGGCTCATGATTTCAACTGTGAAAATACTAAATTCTCCACAAAACCCCCTTTGATCAATAATATATAGCTTGTAAGTTGGAAATGTGGAGTTAAATGCACTAAATGTCGTATATTAACAATGTAAATCAAAATTAGTGATTCACATAAGCATATCTAATTGTAAACATAATCAATTAGGAAATGTTGATTTGTAGTATCGGTTGCTATGTTAGGCCCATATACCTTATTCTAGTTTCTGGACAAGTCAATTTACCTATCCATCATGAGTAACGTTTTGACCTTGTTAATTATTCACTTATTAACCCTGACTACTTTTTTATATGAGCGTAGGTGTGTGTAAACTTCTTTTCCTATTCATCACATGTCTGTAACTTATTTTTATCTGACTATAAATATCGATTAACGCTTGCCTAAAGTGAGTTGGCTTACCCACCATTTCCAATGTGCGTAATTTGCACTTCGCTCTCTCGAGTTGGCTTACCCTCCATCTGCAATATGTATTATTTTCGCTTGCTCGCTGATATTTGCTCATGTACTTATAACTTTGTGGTCTGCGTCATTGGTTAATGAAACTGTAGTTACAGCTTCTCTTTGCCTTCTGATTTTATGCACCGTTAAGATATTTGTATTATAACGGTTATCGAGGTGAAATATTAGCGAAGCACGGCACTACAGACTTTCGGTTAAATGAAAATATGAAATTAAAAAAAAACGTCTGTTTCATTCATTTTTAGGAACTCTCCCAAAATGCCCTGTTACAACCGAGGGTGGGAAGCGTCAGCTCACCCTCTCGAAATGCTCTCACATGGCCATGCTTAAAGAACCACTTCCAGAGAACTTCTAGTCATTGCTTTCTCTTAGTGGGCGTATTGTTTATGAGATGGAAAGGACGAAAATTGAATGTCTGGAGCTTTAACCGCGGTGGTGAATACGGAGGATCCATCTAACAGAGTTGGAAAATCCTGATTTTAAACTATTTGTGCACATGGGCTTCAGCATACTAGGGAAACAAAGTGCGTATGAACCAATCGTTGGTCGTCGGTTACTATGGGACTGAATCTCTTGACGTTGCTCCACTGCTTTATCGGTCAGACCTTTAGATTGAAGGCTCCGAGTGTGGTGCTTTGAAAAAACCACCTGTTTCGGTCTGAGCACCCGGTAGGTTTCACAACCCATACACAAACCAAGTGACTTGTGTGGCGCATATGTATTCGTTTCCCCTTTGTACCAATATTTATATGTTCAAATAAATAAAATACATTTTTCGGAACAGAAACGACTGCTTCGAATTGGATAAAGTTGACTTGCCAAAACTAATCTACAAGCTCTATTAGATAAAAAATTAGTATATAAGATAGTGTAGGATATTACCAATTTATTCCTTTATCTTTAACTATTTAACAACAATGAATGACTCAATTATTCGTCATGTATATGCTAAATTATGGACAAGATAAGTTATTTAAAGTGATTATTCCTTGATTTGATAAATATCCCCATTAGGACAAATAACGCAAAACTTGATACAGCAATAACTCCGCCTGTAGTTCCTCCGAGGGCTACTGCCGGTCCCAAGCCCGGGTAAAGTAGGAGGGTTGGGCATGGGATTAGCGACCCCATCCCGTAGAAAACCAACTCGCTAAAAAAACTAACCAGAAAAAGTTATTCAAACCGTGATACAGCAATGGAACAATTCAAATAACTACATTTCATACTGGTACAGCTAGGAAAAGCATGTAGTGTCGGTCGGTATGTTCAGCTCATATACTTTATTCTAGCTTCTGGACAAGCCAATTTACCTAGCCATCTTGATTCATGTTTTGACCTTGTTAATCATTTACTTATTAACTTACTTACGCCTGTTACCTCTCGTGGAGGAGCATAGGCCGCTCACCAGCATTCTCCATCCAACTCTGTCCTGAGCAATTCTTTCCAGTTCTTTTCAGTTGTTATTCATCCTTTTCATATCTGCTTCTATTTCCCGGCGTAATGTGTTCTTTGGCCTTCCTCTTTTCCGCTTCCCTTCCGGATTCCAAGTTAAGGATTGCCTAGAGATGCAGTTTGGTGATTTTCTCAATGTATGTCCTATCCACTCTCAACGTCTTTTCCTAATTTCCTCTTCAGCTGATTTATTTATTAACGCTGACTGTTTTTTATATGAGCGTAGATGTGTGTACACTTCTTATCTGATTCATCACATGTATATAACTTATTCTTGTCTGACTATAAATATTGATTAACGCTTAATTAAAGCGAGTTGGCTTACCCGCCATCCCCAATGCGTGTCGTTTTTTGCTTCGCTCTCTTCTATTCGCCTCATCCCTCTAATTTCCTGTCCAGATCAATGAATGTACAAAATATATGTATTCAAAATTCATTCACGTCTTTGACTTATTTAACTCCGTTATTCACCAACACAGATTAAGTCATGTATTACATACAAGGATACACAGGATGTATATTTTGACAACAATCAGCCATTCATATGATCTAAATGGAGTCATATTTGGCATCACAAGCAAATGATTAAAATGAAAGTGATAGTACTATCAAAAGTAAACAGAACTCAAGAAAGTAAACGTCTCAAATAACATGGTGCTGAGAATTAGTAGCGAATCACTTTATCAGCATCAACGTGACCAATTTTATGTTGTATAACTCAACTTATCAGCAGTTCCCCTTAATAAAGAGAGGGAGTAATGTTCAGTGAGAGAAATTCCCTTTTTGACGAAATCATTTACTTAGGCTGTACAATCACATCTGTAATTAAAGGTATGGTAGTCTATAATAAAAAAAAACGGGAATATGAAGGCTTACTGGGATACCGATTATTATGGGGATTAGAAGTAGGTAGGGGGTTGATATTCATAGTACATATATCCACTTATCCCAGTCAATGTAACTTCACCTGTTCAGATGTAGAAAAGCTCATATACATTTAAAATGGGGTGATTAGAGACACTTATACAGCATTCTAGTCACAGTTTTAGTATATATAGTAGACCCCACTGGAATTTCCCCACTCGTCTACATTACTTCTACTTTTTTCCGGTCGAGAATGAGCGTTAAGCGTATGCAACATTAAAAGAACTAGCGAACCTAAATTCGTCAGAACCTATTAGTGTAATGTAACTTCATCTAGTCTTGGTAATCAATATATTTCACAGTCTATTAACTTTGCAACTGAGATAACAGACTTTAGAATCAAATGGGTTCACTAACATCTACATGTGCAGTGATAAAAATATGCAGAAATAAATGTTGTATAGTCGAATGCATCTTACTTCGTTAACTTCACAGTTTGCCTCTACACCCATCAAGCTTGACAACTTGAAAGTGTTGACTGAGTAAACAAGTAAATCAAGGTCAGCAGAAGTTTGGAACATAACTAATTGGTGATGCACCATGTGAAGTAAATTCGAATTTCAGTTATAGTGCTTCGAGAAATTTGCTACCACATTGTAAATATATCAGTGCGCTTATTTCCAGTTAAATAATAGAAATCGGAATTTCGTACGTAATTGTGAGAGCGTATAAACGTTCATCAGTAGACAATTCTCAGTGACTGACTACTACAATCTCCATACCTCATTTATGGGGAACGAAGCTCAACTCAACAAGACTACCAGTTCGGCACAAATAAGACAATCGTAATTATTCATCATCTATATTCAACAATGCTTACTTTCAACTCACTAAACCTTATTATAGGCGTTTTACTAGCATTTTTTCGAGGAAAATTTAGATTTGATGGTAATATATTTAATTAAATCCAGCAAGGTGGTGATCACAATCACAATGTTAATGTTAGTCGCTATTATGTTGATGGATTTGCGTAAGTTACCTATGCTTTAAACTAGCAATGTAATGAATAGTTAGAAGATTTAGTCATAAGTCTTCAGATAACCTTACAGGTATAAAATTTTATTAGCGTGTGGACTACATTTAGTATCAACAATGAGGTTCTAACGCTGAAAGACAGAATGATAGTAATATGAGTCAACATGTAGAAACCAGTTACTCATATTACAGGTCATCTGTGTTGTATTCTTTATGAGATACAGAAATTCATAATCCATCCTATAAACAAATGTTCATGTAGAGAAAATTTGATAAGTATTAATGATTTGGAGAATGAGCTAGCAATTCGAAATATTGCTGATTACGAAGTGGAGTACATACTAGCGAATGAAGACTTTACGAACCAATTTATGTGACCACGTTACTAACTTACTGATGTGTGGGCGAGGAAAATAATGATTTACTGTTCGCGCGGTCAGATTAGTAGATAGTTTGTCAGGCACTAAATGAGTTACATATTATCTTACCCTTATTATTATTGGATTGTTGTCGGTTTTTGGTGTGGAAATGTACTTACGTTTTAGTCGGGCTAGTCACTTGTTCGTGATCTGAATTGTGTTGATGTCCTGTAGAACAGACACTGAAGGATATTTAGTGTAGATATTCATCAAAAGTAAATCAGTATCCTATTTGTGTAGACGAGAAAACTGAGTCATGACACTAACATTCCCAGTACTGAAATAAAGTACGATATCGACATTTTATTAAGGAATGGTTTGTGTGAAATAAGTGAAGACGAACCAACTGTCATGAATAAGTGTAACACAAGAGAAAGTCCGCACCTCACATTCCAAGTCAGCAACAGGATTTATGTTAAACAAACATTTGTAATTAGCCATTATTTGCAGTAGCGTTTCTTAATTACCTTCGTGTGAAGAAAATATCCACATGCTATTGAGTACTGTAAACGCCCGACCGTTGCTGCTACCTTGACGTGGTGGTCGAGCTTGCCTATCGTGATGAATCAATCGAGCTATACTGGCTGGAACAATCGTTCCACAAGGTCCTACCATGCCAGGCAGGTCGTTTGAAGAGCGGTGAGACTAAAAGCAGTAAACCCAAGGTCCGAAGGCGAAGTCGTACTGCTGACTGTATAGAGGTGTGACAGCAGTAAGGTGTTCCCTTCAGACAACCAGCATGACAGCGATGCTGCCTTCCCACAAAGAGGGGTGGGGTTCGAAAAGGTCGACCCTAAAAATGCACACCTCACCTTATCCCACGGAAATCCGTCTCTGGCGGTAAGGTCCTTTGAAGAACGGAGCTAACACAAAAACTACCCACGAAATGGTCGTGTGTGACCGACCTCAAGCAGTTGTCCCTTGGGCACTGTGGCCACGCTCTCAGGTCATTAAGACCACTTCTAGTCCAATTTCCTTTCCAGGTACCCCTGGAAGAACTCTTCCACGGTGTGGGCAACCGGGAAGTGATAACTGCCCTCATACCTCTAACAGCACTCAAGACTGACTGTAAACGCACGTTTCTACGTAAGGAGTCGTTTGTGATAGAGGAAATGAAAGGCAGTCAAAAAATCCATATACTTAATTACACGGAATCCTAATTTACTTAGACGAAAGGAACCAGTCCTGAAATAAAATCGTTAGCTTCAAACAGAAAGAAACACGATGAAACTATGGATTTCTCCAATGTTAGCTAATCGTCCTCGCTAAATAATGATAACAATCACTGTAAATATTAGCGTGGTAATCTCATTATAAATCTTGAGTGCCAAAAACGAATGAGTATTCAAGTACTTATACCAACTAACGAGTAGAGTAGAAGAACCACTTTCTAATAAGAAACAACGGACATTGAATTGGACTGGAATCAAGACGCTATGGGACTAATCTTAGGATTGAACCATCTCATAACTGTATCAGAACTAAGTAGTTATAACGTTGTCAGAATGACTAGTAATTGCAATCTAATAAATAAATAGGCCTGGAACTGAATAGTACTGAGCTTAAGCGAAGTGAACTAAAGTTCGTCCAGCAACCAAAGTATCTCAAATACAGTTAACAGTCATATGATCTATTTGACATTGTGTGGTTCAGACGAATAAACAACTGTAGGAATGTGACAAGTTAGGATCAATCGTCACATCTAATTTTTGACGAGGTTCTAAGATTTTTGTTTTGTGCCCTACATTATTACTTCTATCAGCCATTCACAGTAAGACCTAGCGCTTTAAGACAATTACAAGCAGGCCTTCGAATGCTCTGACTGAATGTAGCCTAGAAAGTCATAACAAATGACTAGACTTCAACATGGGACAAAATCCCATGCATTGGTGCAAGCGAATTTACTGTCTCTCTTTATAAGTACCAGCCTTCTTATACTTAGTTTTACAATTACCCCACTGATACAACTCTACCTTGTAATTCGTCTTCATAATATCATTTCAGTGTGCTTATATGTTATGGAAACACAGACAGACACAAATGTAAGGCAAACCCTGCAACGAACATGACTGGATTGAATCTGTGGTACAGGAAAAGCAGTGACGTCCCCAAAGATAATAAACAATACCTAGTGAGGATGAAAACGTCAACTCAACATAAAGCAGCTGACTAAACACATGTTAGCCAAATTTGATGAGACACTATCTTTTTCGTTAGAGTAGCACAGAACGGGTATGATTAACCCATCATTGCTCAAGATTGAGTGCTCATTTTTCCGGAACGATTTAGTTATGACCATTGAGTAACTATAACTGAAGATTCACTCATCCACACATAACAGCTGGTAAATCAAGTTAACACCGTAAATCAGAGTTCTAGTCGATCTTACATTTACATCAGCTAGTTGTTGACGTAAAAATATAGCTAAATAACTACTGCGTCAGATGCGGTTGGTCATGTTTCCCTAAATTGTCTTAAAAGCAGAAATTACGGCGGGGCTTCGAAAGCAGTGTATCTGATCACTCTTAATACCTTAAACCATTCGTTGTAGATATTCGGTTTACAATCTCATACATACGAACCTCCGAGCTCCAGCAATATAATTCGTCCAACATCAGAGACTATCTATCTTTTCTCTCTTTACAGGAAGCTGAGCTCCTATGCGATTAGTGACCATTGGTATACTTCTCAACATATATGTAGATGGGCTTAGAATGCCAGGTGGAGTGAAAGCTCATGAGTTGGGGATTTCTGCCAGGTAAGAACGCCTCTAATTACAGTTCTTTTCGAACCTGAAACAAGATACCCATCAATCTATGGCCGAATTAGTTCAGAAGCGCAAAAATGACTACCTTGTCCTGGAGATGTCGCTAACCATCTACACCACTCGTGAGCAAAAAGGCATGTATTAGGTTGATGTACCCAACATTATATACCATCAAACGTACAACTGAGAGAAACTACCCGCCAAAATAATCGTTTTCTTCGTAGGTCCTCACAAACCAGTTATGACGGTCCAGTTCTGCACATTCCCTAATCACCGATAAACCTGTCAAAGGGCTGGACAATCTACGCAGTTGTTTCGTCTATAATATCGAATTATGAGTAAAGTTTGATTAGGACTACATAGTACCATAGATCTATCACTTAAGCTGAGAATTTGGAATTCTCATGGTTAGTACACAAATCATTAAACCAAGCAAAATAGGCTCTCGAAAGATCGCCTTATGTTTGTTACACAGAGAATAACAGCAACTACGAACACGGAAAAACTACTCCTGTCAGTTTTTGGAAAGCAACCAAAGACATCATTGTTTAGCCCGTGAATTGTATTTGAAAGGTCAAACAACTACAATTTCAATTTTGTCCTTCTCCAATGTCGTCTTTTGGCATTATACCTGAAACAATTATGAACCACATATACCACAACTTACTTTATTCTGTTGCCAGTTTTTAATCGAACCCAATAAGGCAAAGTTCTGTTTTGTTTCAGTTTTTTCCCGAGCTTGGTTTTCATCCTGAACGTTTTGTGTGAACCCTGATAAAAAAGATAGACCTAATGCACCAACTTACCATGTTGAGGATTCAAAAGCGCGGTTATCAGTGCCGTCGAATTGAAGAATTGTGAGACATGTATAGATTGAATTCAATAGACAATATATTGAATATCTTTTGACAAACACAAATTGATGTACTTCTTTCTGTTGATATCCTGAAATCTATGCCCTTCTTTAGGTTTCCGAAAACTTCATGTCAGTGTTTTTTGAATGTATATGAAAATACTTGACACAGGATTGTGAGATTTATGGAACCAGCAACTACCAACTTACCGGGCGGTCGACAATGCTAAATAGAATAATACCTCAAAATGGACGGCTTTTTGAGCTCAATACACTGACATTAACAATAATAGTCATATTGGACACATGATTATCTGTTTAAGCATCCTCACCACATCAGCCAGTAATCTAGTACACTGAAGGTAATCCTATGGACCTGTAACTTTTTTTATCGATTAATGTATTTCTCGTACATACCAAGATAGTTTTCCCTAGATTTTCTCAAATACTTATACACCCACTTGCTAACTGTCTTGATCACAAATAAACATGGACAGGACATAGGCTACCAACTCGGGAAAACCGTGTATAGGTAGGCTACCTGTCCATTCACATAATGCTCAAACAGATAATCAGGACGGGGAGGTTCACACGTTTCAAATTGGAAACCTTGACTGCTTATATATATGAACGCCGCGAGTTTATCAAACAAAATGGATGGGGTACGTGAACTCAGTAGTTCTAATAATGCTCATCTGAAAGGAATATGTGAAACATGAATATCTTTTCAGCTCACGGACCAGGAGCTAGCAGTACCTGTGGTGACTTTGTTTCACAATGACTGAAAAACAGGAAATGGGGTGCAGTAGCCTTATACTTAGGATCTTGCATGGAGGTACATCAAGTACTCAACTACGAGTTTATCAATCCTAATGAATCCGTAAGGTGCTCAATAAGATTGCCAACGCCCTCGAAGTGTCTAGTTGGAGTCATATATAGGAAGCTCACTGCCCACATCGAGAATGACAATCGTATTCTGGAACGATCACCCCTCTCTACTATTCTCGAATTCAATTTCGCCGAACATACGTACAATGGGGATGAAAACTCTACTGAAGTTAGGTTATTTAGCCCTATTAAGGATCTGGGATTATTCAAAAATGTGAAGTCGGCAACTATCAGGTTACTCCGCTAAAGTGCAAAAGTAAGAAAATATTTAGCCCTATCGTGGATCGGAAAAGTTCGGCTTCATCAAATGTTATTGTGAGTCACTCTCTCGACTCACACGACACTGTTAAGAGGAAAGCTAACAGTAAGAAACCAGCAGTTAAAATGCAGGATCTGGCATCACGATCGAAAGCCCTGAACACGACTTTTACAGAAGTTGAACAAGTCCCTAGGGTAATTATTTGAAATCTAGAAGAGTCGAAAGACAACGACCCTGCTAAGGGACATGCCCACGATCTGCAGTTAGTGGGAGCTGTCATCAGAAATGTACTGCCCGAAGAGGTTTCGGGGGTACATATCACGAAAGTAATCAGACTCGGTAAATATGTTGTAGGCGAGACCCAACAAAGAAGGATCTTAAAGTTAGTACTCGGTAATTTTGAGGAAAGAGACGTAGTACTGAATAACGCACGCAAAATTCGGGACTCAAATATTCGTATTCGATCAGACTGGCCACTTGAGGATCGGATCAAGTGGAAGAATGCCCTAACAGAGTTAAAAACTCGAGAGCTAAACGGTGAAACGAACCTTACGATTAAGGGTTTTCGGGTAGTCAGGTCTTGGAAGCCAATGCTTCCGAGACCTGTATGGGTAAAACGTATGTTTCCAAAAACACTTTAAAAGTATGCTATACGTATGCCCGTAGTCTTAGAAACAAAATGTCCGAGCTAATTTTGATGGTAAACGAACTGAAACCCGATATAACTGTTGTCACCGAAACTTGGCTCACCATAGATATAGACCATTCTCCAGTCATTGCAGGCTACATGTGTATCAGAAGTGAGAGTTATAAGTCACAAGGGAGGATGCATAATGTTATATGTTAGGGACCACTTCCGCATAAACTCGATCATATCAGAGGCGCATGTTAGTGGTACGTGTGAGGTAGTATGTTGTACAATTAGGTATAAAAATGGGTGAGTGACTATAGGAGGAATATATCGTAGTCCATGTTGTCTCGCTGACGACTTTATCCTAGGACACGTCTGTTCTTGGAGTATGGCAGAATGCTGCCTCATCGGTGGAGACTTCAACACACCCCATATCAACTGGATAGAGCTCACAGCTCCAGGTGAGGGTTTCGATAGCGACCTCCTATCAACAATTTTTCAGTGGGCACTTGTATAATGTATCGTTAAACCGACACATATTGACTTGGAACATGATCCGCCATTGGTAGACCTTGTTTTGAGGATTCAAAAGCGCGGTTATCAGTGCCGTCGAATTGAAGAATTGTGAGACATGTATAGATTGAATTCAATAGACAATATATTGAATATCTTTTGACAAACACAAATTGATGTACTTCTTTCTGTTGATATCCTGAAATCTATGCCCTTCTTTAGGTTTCCGAAAACTTCATGTCAGTGTTTTTTGAATGTATATGAAAATACTTGACACAGGATTGTGAGATTTATGGAACCAGCAACTACCAACTTACCGGGCGGTCGACAATGCTAAATAGAATAATACCTCAAAATGGACGGCTTTTTGAGCTCAATACACTGACATTAACAATAATAGTCATATTGGACACATGATTATCTGTTTAAGCATCCTCACCACATCAGCCAGTAATCTAGTACACTGAAGGTAATCCTATGGACCTGTAACTTTTTTTATCGATTAATGTATTTCTCGTACATACCAAGATAGTTTTCCCTAGATTTTCTCAAATACTTATACACCCACTTGCTAACTGTCTTGATCACAAATAAACATGGACAGGACATAGGCTACCAACTCGGGAAAACCGTGTATAGGTAGGCTACCTGTCCATTCACATAATGCTCAAACAGATAATCAGGACGGGGAGGTTCACACGTTTCAAATTGGAAACCTTGACTGCTTATATATATGAACGCCGCGAGTTTATCAAACAAAATGGATGGGGTACGTGAACTCAGTAGTTCTAATAATGCTCATCTGAAAGGAATATGTGAAACATGAATATCTTTTCAGCTCACGGACCAGGAGCTAGCAGTACCTGTGGTGACTTTGTTTCACAATGACTGAAAAACAGGAAATGGGGTGCAGTAGCCTTATACTTAGGATCTTGCATGGAGGTACATCAAGTACTCAACTACGAGTTTATCAATCCTAATGAATCCGTAAGGTGCTCAATAAGATTGCCAACGCCCTCGAAGTGTCTAGTTGGAGTCATATATAGGAAGCTCACTGCCCACATCGAGAATGACAATCGTATTCTGGAACGATCACCCCTCTCTACTATTCTCGAATTCAATTTCGCCGAACATACGTACAATGGGGATGAAAACTCTACTGAAGTTAGGTTATTTAGCCCTATTAAGGATCTGGGATTATTCAAAAATGTGAAATCGGCAACTATCAGGTTACTCCGCTAAAGTGCAAAAGTAAGAAAATATTTAGCCCTATCGTGGATCGGAAAAGTTCGGCTTCATCAAATGTTATTGTGAGTCACTCTCTCGACTCACACGACACTGTTAAGAGGAAAGCTAACAGTAAGAAACCAGTAGTTAACATGCAGGATCTGGCATCACGATCGAAAGCCCTGAACACGACTTTTACAGAAGTTGAACAAGTCCCTAGGGTAATTATTTGAAATCTAGAAGAGTCGAAAGACAACGACCCTGCTAAGGGACATGCCCACGATCTGCAGTTAGTGGGAGCTGTCATCAGAAATGTACTGCCCGAAGAGGTTTCGGGGGTACATATCACGAAAGTAATCAGACTCGGTAAATATGTTGTAGGCGAGACCCAACAAAGAAGGATCTTAAAGTTAGTACTCGGTAATTTTGAGGAAAGAGACGTAGTACTGAATAACGCACGCAAAATTCGGGACTCAAATATTCGTATTCGATCAGACTGGCCACTTGAGGATCGGATCAAGTGGAAGAATGCCCTAACAGAGTTAAAAACTCGAGAGCTAAACGGTGAAACGAACCTTACGATTAAGGGTTTTCGGGTAGTCAGGTCTTGGAAGCCAATGCTTCCGAGACCTGTATGGGTAAAACGTATGTTTCCAAAAACACTTTAAAAGTATGCTATACGTATGCCCGTAGTCTTAGAAACAAAATGTCCGAGCTAATTTTGATGGTAAACGAACTGAAACCCGATATAACTGTTGTCACCGAAACTTGGCTCACCATAGATATAGACCATTCTCCAGTCATTGCAGGCTACATGTGTATCAGAAGTGAGAGTTATAAGTCGCAAGGGAGGATGCATAATGTTATATGTTAGGGACCACTTCCGCATAAACTCGATCATATCAGAGGCGCATGTTAGTGGTACGTGTGAGGTAGTATGTTGTACAATTAGGTATAAAAATGGGTGAGTGACTATAGGAGGAATATATCGTAGTCCATGTTGTCTCGCTGACGACTTTATCCTAGGACACGTCTGTTCTTGGAGTATGGCAGAATGCTGCCTCATCGGTGGAGACTTCAACACACCCCATATCAACTGGATAGAGCTCACAGCTCCAGGTGAGGGTTTCGATAGCGACCTCCTATCAACAATTTTTCAGTGGGCACTTGTATAATGTATCGTTAAACCGACACATATTGACTTGGAACATGATCCGCCATTGGTAGACCTTGTTTTGAGGATTCAAAAGCGCGGTTATCAGTGCCGTCGAATTGAAGAATTGTGAGACATGTATAGATTGAATTCAATAGACAATATATTGAATATCTTTTGACAAACACAAATTGATGTACTTCTTTCTGTTGATATCCTGAAATCTATGCCCTTCTTTAGGTTTCCGAAAACTTCATGTCAGTGTTTTTTGAATGTATATGAAAATACTTGACACAGGATTGTGAGATTTATGGAACCAGCAACTACCAACTTACCGGGCGGTCGACAATGCTAAATAGAATAATACCTCAAAATGGACGGCTTTTTGAGCTCAATACACTGACATTAACAATAATAGTCATATTGGACACATGATTATCTGTTTAAGCATCCTCACCACATCAGCCAGTAATCTAGTACACTGAAGGTAATCCTATGGACCTGTAACTTTTTTTATCGATTAATGTATTTCTCGTACATACCAAGATAGTTTTCCCTAGATTTTCTCAAATACTTATACACCCACTTGCTAACTGTCTTGATCACAAATAAACATGGACAGGACATAGGCTACCAACTCGGGAAAACCGTGTATAGGTAGGCTACCTGTCCATTCACATAATGCTCAAACAGATAATCAGGACGGGGAGGTTCACACGTTTCAAATTGGAAACCTTGACTGCTTATATATATGAACGCCGCGAGTTTATCAAACAAAATGGATGGGGTACGTGAACTCAGTAGTTCTAATAATGCTCATCTGAAAGGAATATGTGAAACATGAATATCTTTTCAGCTCACGGACCAGGAGCTAGCAGTACCTGTGGTGACTTTGTTTCACAATGACTGAAAAACAGGAAATGGGGTGCAGTAGCCTTATACTTAGGATCTTGCATGGAGGTACATCAAGTACTCAACTACGAGTTTATCAATCCTAATGAATCCGTAAGGTGCTCAATAAGATTGCCAACGCCCTCGAAGTGTCTAGTTGGAGTCATATATAGGAAGCTCACTGCCCACATCGAGAATGACAATCGTATTCTGGAACGATCACCCCTCTCTACTATTCTCGAATTCAATTTCGCCGAACATACGTACAATGGGGATGAAAACTCTACTGAAGTTAGGTTATTTAGCCCTATTAAGGATCTGGGATTATTCAAAAATGTGAAGTCGGCAACTATCAGGTTACTCCGCTAAAGTGCAAAAGTAAGAAAATATTTAGCCCTATCGTGGATCGGAAAAGTTCGGCTTCATCAAATGTTATTGTGAGTCACTCTCTCGACTCACACGACACTGTTAAGAGGAAAGCTAACAGTAAGAAACCAGCAGTTAAAATGCAGGATCTGGCATCACGATCGAAAGCCCTGAACACGACTTTTACAGAAGTTGAACAAGTCCCTAGGGTAATTATTTGAAATCTAGAAGAGTCGAAAGACAACGACCCTGCTAAGGGACATGCCCACGATCTGCAGTTAGTGGGAGCTGTCATCAGAAATGTACTGCCCGAAGAGGTTTCGGGGGTACATATCACGAAAGTAATCAGACTCGGTAAATATGTTGTAGGCGAGACCCAACAAAGAAGGATCTTAAAGTTAGTACTCGGTAATTTTGAGGAAAGAGACGTAGTACTGAATAACGCACGCAAAATTCGGGACTCAAATATTCGTATTCGATCAGACTGGCCACTTGAGGATCGGATCAAGTGGAAGAATGCCCTAACAGAGTTAAAAACTCGAGAGCTAAACGGTGAAACGAACCTTACGATTAAGGGTTTTCGGGTAGTCAGGTCTTGGAAGCCAATGCTTCCGAGACCTGTATGGGTAAAACGTATGTTTCCAAAAACACTTTAAAAGTATGCTATACGTATGCCCATAGTCTTAGAAACAAAATGTCCGAGCTAATTTTGATGGTAAACGAACTGAAACCCGATATAACTGTTGTCACCGAAACTTGGCTCACCATAGATATAGACCATTCTCCAGTCATTGCAGGCTACATGTGTATCAGAAGTGAGAGTTATAAGTCACAAGGGAGGATGCATAATGTTATATGTTAGGGACCACTTCCGCATAAACTCGATCATATCAGAGGCGCATGTTAGTGGTACGTGTGAGGTAGTATGTTGTACAATTAGGTATAAAAATGGGTGAGTGACTATAGGAGGAATATATCGTAGTCCATGTTGTCTCGCTGACGACTTTATCCTAGGACACGTCTGTTCTTGGAGTATGGCAGAATGCTGCCTCATCGGTGGAGACTTCAACACACCCCATATCAACTGGATAGAGCTCACAGCTCCAGGTGAGGGTTTCGATAGCGACCTCCTATCAACAATTTTTCAGTGGGCACTTGTATAATGTATCGTTAAACCGACACATATTGACTTGGAACATGATCCGCCATTGGTAGACCTTGTTTTCACACACCACTGTAAAAATGTCGTCGACATTCAACACCTTCCCCCACTGGTGAATAGTGACCATGTCGTACTTTCCTTTAAGTTCCGGATACATGGTATAGAATTTGCATCTGCTCCACCCCGTCCTAATATCTGGAAAGCTAATATTCAGAGACTGTGCTATCTTGATTGACTGGGCGGTCGATGCTGATGGATCGATGCATGGAATAGGTTTAAGGCTACGTTCGAATACATAACTCAACTGTTTGTCCCATGGTCAACATGTAAGCTATGACATTGCTCTCCATGGATTAATAAGGAAACCCGGAAGCTGTTAAAGCGTAGGAAACACTTCTGGGACTTATCTTTGTCAACAGGACAGGCACCATTTAGGTGCGAATAAGCATGAATTAGTTAAATGGGCTCATGATTGGGGCTTGGAAGTTAATTCCAGGAAGAGCGTGCTCATGCACACCGGGCACGGTGGTAGTTATCATCATACCATTAATGGTACATCACTTCCACGCGTTCAAGAGCACAAAGACTTAGGAGTAACTATAAGTCACGACTTGAAAACCACTATGCACTGCAATGCGGTTGCTTCCAAAGGTTATCGTGCGCTATGGTCAATTCGCAAAGCATTTAAATGCTTCGACGAGGATATGTTTCGAATTTTATATCCCACCTATGTAAGGCCACACTTAGAATACTATATACAAGCAGCTAGCCCATGTCTGATAAAGGATACTAAATCACTTGAGCGTGTACAGCGTGTGGGGACAAAATTAATGAAGGGTCTTTCTAAACTTCCTTACGATTAGCGTTTGAAACGTTTAAACCTTTTCCCGTTGTCTTATCGTAGGACGTGAGGTGACCTTATACTGGCATTTCGTATCTTTAATTATGATTTGGGTGTTAATATGTCTTATCTTTTTGCTCCCTCCAGCACTAATAATCTCCGAGGTCATAGCAAGAAGGTTCAGAAACCGCGATCTAATAAACTAAAGATGGGATCCCGTTTTTCTCATCGAGTGGTCAATGACTGGAACGTATTACCCGAACAAGTGGTATCAGTCCCATCAGTGAACATTTTCAAGGAAAAGCTGGACCTTCACTGGAAGGAAATCTGTCAGGATTAACACAGGTTCATCAACCTATTATCCTTATTGCTGAAGACTGAAACAGTCAGATACCGTCACGCTTAGACTGGGTATTTAGAAGCAAAGAATTCCTGGTCGAAAAACACCCAATCCTGCCTCTTTTATGGAAAAGCGATCATGCCGTTATAGCCTTCAGTTTCGTCAGCAAAAACTGAGCTACGATGTCCTACCAACAACAGGCACTGAAATTTCAAACGGCTGAACGTGTCAGCTTTTTTACAGGACAATCTAAAGCAAGTGGAAATGGAAAGTTTACCTTCAACTTCATGTGGATACTCACTCGTATTTCTTAGCGCACACGATCTTACGTACTACAAGTCAGACTGTTCCTCAAATTGTACCCGAAATTTACAGACAAATTACAGTCATCAAGAACCACACTCTTAGTTTGCTAAGCTGCAAAAGGCACTGTTGGGCTGAATACAAACGAACTGATAACAACGGTGCGTACAGACAATACAAACATATACGGGACATATGCATAGAGGCAATAAGAGAAGACAGGCTTCAGTACAAGATAAAACATAGATAAATTTGTCTCCAATCCGTAAAGTTTACTGCGTTATGCGGCCTCTCTTCGACAAGCCAAAGCTGTAGTTTCTCAACTGTTAAGTCCTACTGGCCCAACCAATAACGGTGGTGACCCCGCTAACCTTTTGACTGAACAATACTCTCGGACATTTCAATCGACCTACAATGACTATATCGATGAAGGCTTCATCTGCAAGTGCACAGGACTTTCCCGATTGAACCTGAGAGTCGATCTGGAGTTCCGTAAACTGCAGCACCTAATGTAAGACACTTCTCATGGTCTGGATATGTTTCATTCTGCTATACTGAGGGAAGAAGCTTCAATCCCGGTAACACTGCTTAGAGTGATATTCTTACATTCGCTAAGCCGATGCGGACTGCCACAACTTTTCAAGCTGGCTCACATCACACCAATTTTCAAAGGAGTTCGACGCAGAGGCCCTTCTCTTCATACCTTCTAAAATTATGGAGTCCTTAATATGCAATGGTATACACGAATACTTACTATCCCTAAAATTCTCACTCCAACAGCATGGTTTCAGTAAGGGTCACCCTTGTATAACCAACCTGCTTACTGCAGTGAACAGATGGACAAGCATCCTTAATCGCTGTGGGAAGGTTGACATAATTTACCTTGATTTTTCAAAAGCTTTTGTTAGAGTCAACCACGTATGTCTTATCAATAAGCTTAAACGATTGGGTATCAAACCACCTTTAATTGACTGGCTCACTCCATATTTAAAAAATCGACATTTTAAGATAAGGGTTAACATCACTTTCTCTCAGGCTATGGAAAGTCCTAGATGGGTCCCCCAAGGTTCAGTAATCAGACCTCTTCTTTTTTCGATTTATGTAAAAGATCTTCCGCAACAAGTTTCGTCTGACATTGTTTTTGCTGATGATGTGAAACTTTGGAGAGAGATGCGTAACCAAAAGGATATACTAGCACTTCAGGAGGATGTGACTCGACTTCCAAGTTGGGCAAACAACTACGGATTTACCTTCAACACTTCAAAGTGCAAAGTAGTCCATCTGCAACATGTTGCAGAACATAGTCACAACTTAGGAAACTCGTCTCTAGAAGTATCCCAAGTTGAAAAATATCTAGGAGTGCTGGTAACCTACGATTTGAAGTCTTACGCTAACTGTGACAAAAATGCCTTTCCAGCAGAATTTGGACTGGTAACGTTGAAGCGTATTTTTGGTCAGTTCGACAGTAGAGATTTCCACATAATCGTCAACAGTTTAACTCATCCCCATTTAGGGTACGGAAACATAGTATTTCCTCCCTCTCTTGGAAGTGACCGTCTAATGGCTGACAGTATCCTTAACACTCCTGGACATCCTGTTAAACGCTTATTTAGGTTTAGCTCCAACACGAATCTTAGGGGTAACACTCAGAAACTGGAGACACAACACAGCAGAACGGGCTGTGGACACATCTTCTACATCCTAAGAGTCGTCAAATGCTGGAATTCGCTGCCGACCGAGCTAGTCCAAGCGACTTTCCAGGAGTCACTAAAGAGGAAAATTGACCTATTCTTAAGGACTAGGAATAACATCTTATTATGATTTAACAATTTCTTTTTGTCCTCTATTATCGTTAATATACTTAGGTTCCTGCCTGGAGGTATTGGTGATCCACTGCTGCTATACACGGAAGCCCGTTAAGCGAAAGCTTCTTCCATTCCGTCCACAACCATTTGTACCATTTATATTTACCTCGTAAAGTCTGATCACACTCCTAATTTCATTTGAATTTAGACGGAAATGTATTCTACTTTCTAGTTCATTTCACTCTGGACTGATAACATGGAACTCTGGATCTGATATGCAGAAGCCCACTCTCACGCGCACAGAGTGATCAATCTTTCACATAATTCCTCGCAGTAGAGAAGGTATTGCTATGAGAGTTTAACAGTTTTATTAGATTAGCTATTCTTGATTCAAATTTCCCCTCCATCAATTTTTACTTTGCAACCAATCAATCAACTGTCTCGTAACGTGACAACAGCTGGTTCCAGAAACCCTACTCCTCTGAGACAAATGCACATATCAAAATTCAAAAAAACACAAAAATCCTCAATTAAATGCTAAACTTATTGGAAACAGTGCAGTCGAGTGGCTGGACTACTGACCACTGGATATTTTTTAGAACATGGAAGCAAGGTGAAACAACAGGAGGAAAATGCAAATATATCAATCGGTTTGTATTAGCTCGTCTTAAGTATATTGAACGCCTATATATTTCACACAGAACTTTAGGCTGACGCACACTGTTTACAACTCACTGAGATACCTCTAAATTTAATCTAGGACTTTGAGGATTTGTTCTAATTTACTAGGTTTTGTAAACTTTTGCGTTGCTTCCGAAGTAATATATACTCAATAGGATGTTACATAACTGGTAGTTTTGGAATCATATGTCTCAAGTGCAAATGCCAGTCAAGTTTGTCTTATTTTTCAATGAGACAAATATTCGTCTATGCATGATTTTCAAATGTAAATCCCGATTCAAATTCACAAGGATGAAAATTTTATGGTCAAAGATGGGAAGAAATGCACATCTGATACTAATTTTTATTCATCACTTCTTCTTACTAGTTGGGTCTCAACAATAGTGAAAGAGATTTGTCGATCTCTTCGTCGAACGTTTTAGAAACCAGCTCTATTATATGGAAAAGTGAAAGCACGATTAAAAGAAATAGAGTTTATCTACTTACACAATCCGATTCCAGTAACTCTAATGCAACTCCGGAGGCTGATTCACAGAATGATGTTCGGTATAATCATTGGTTAGAAGGTTCAACTTATAACTCGATCTATAAACAAAGGATGTTTGAAGCAAACTACTTCAGGCCAGTGATTTGTAGTTCCGATGTGTAAAACCACTCATTTCTCTTGACATGGCTTAACTCAGTTTACCACATACTTCACATATCCATAATATAGTATATACTCTGTCATTATTTCAACTATAGAGGGTCACACAATGAGTAAAAACTAGTCCTAAGTAGGCTCATGTATTGCAATATGTCTTCTTTTGGTCCGTCAAAGTATTGCGTGATAAAGTCGCCAATCAGAACATCAACTAATATGACCTCTTCTCTATGCTAAACCAATGAAGCACGAGCACCCTTGTCCTTATTGGTCCTGTGTACAGTAGCTTTCTTCCTAACCCAGTCGGTTCAGTTCAGAACACATATATCAGTCTCCGCCACATGAATCGTATAATTCGGTTATACGTGGTTTGTATACAAACAGACCAGACTGTATCACATCATCCAATGAAAAAATCATTAATTATACAAGTAGTGAGCATGGAATACTGTAGTTAATACATTAGGAATAATTTGAGAATGATAAATCGTATAACACTAGCCAGTAGGTTAAATGAAAGCTTATGATAAAATGAATACAAATATACATATAATCTAGGTCCTTTAATAATTATCCAATAAGAATATATATAATAATAAGAGACTGATCAATTGAAGTCCTGAACATCAATGGGAAGACTGAAACAAACAAAACCAAGTGAACTAAAACTTCACCCCAACACACAAGCAAGTGGCTGTCAGGACTCAGTAGCTGAGTGGATAACGCAATGGCGTTTGAAACGAAAGGTGCTGAGTTCCAGTCTTAGAGTGAACATCAACTCTGTGATGCAGGTACATCCAGCTGACAAGTCCTGGATAGGACGAAACGCGTGTCAAACTGGATTTCGCTGCTAGACACTATCCATCTTTGCTTGTAAAGCTTGTGACTTCAGACAATATCACGGTAGTCAGCTTAGGATACACATGTGGCCAATAAGAGACTGATCAATCGCAGTCCAAAATAACAATGGGAAGATTCAAAGAAACAATACCATGTGAATGTGTAATAATAGTTTGTAAACAATCTCTAGAATTTACCACTTATTTATTCTTCACCTGGGTATAACACAACATGAGGAAGTTGATAATGCACTGCAAAATTAAAAACCTGCAGCTAATTAAGTAGTTTTTGAAAGTAGTTGGATGTCACTTTAGACGTAATTGAAAATGAATGAACTGATCTAAAATAGGAATGTTTTGGTTAGTTTACAAAAATAACTATGTAGATTTTGGAATTTTAATGCCAGTCCTAAACCTAAGTTGATAGAATGAGATAGGAATTTGTGATAAACAGAAATTTCGAGTATATGGGAGGAAGTGTGAGAATTCCAATCAGTAACAAGTCGTTAGGTGATCCTATGATACGTAAGTTAGTACATTCATTCCATGACTTTGATAACTTTAAGAAAATTCAATGCAACACAATAATATAGTGATTTTAAATACTATTATGAGGTAATTAACAAACATTTATGGATACACTTGTTGATCAGAGAGAAAGGCAATCACGTAAACATTTCTTCTCTGAGAGAAGCTAATTTTTCATATTTTCAGTCAAGTTCAAATGGAGGCATAATGATGTGATGGCGGGTCTAAACTTTATGGACGAGCCAATCCGAAGCTTTCGCGGGTTTTCAAGGTCAAGTTCGGTACCTGATGCTTACGTACGGTCGATTTACAACGGATTTTAGACAAGACGTGATAATTCAGCGTCTACAAGAGAAGTGATTATTAAGAAGTTCTTATACTTGTGACTGTGGTACTCAAATGACTTTTTTCGCTCGATCACGATTAAGGTTAAAACCCTAACCCCTAAACCCGAACCCTAACCCTAAACCCCATTCCCAAACCATACCAACAACATTGAAGCTATGTGGTCGAGGCTAAAAGAATTTTTGAGACCTTATCATGGCTCCAGAGGTCGACTACTATGGAGCCATATGGATGAGTTCCTGTACCAGATGGACTATGATTTTAGAACTTCTGAACCTATATCTGACCCTGAGAAGTGTTTGACTCATGTAAAAGAACAGTACTCGCTTTAATTTTTGAGTTTGTATAATATATTTTTACTGTATACTAACTGTCTTCTGATTGGCTAATATTTCTCAAGGTCATTTAAGATTCATTCAAATGTCGTCCATAAAGTTTAGTCTCGCCGCTCCATTTTAGAAAACTTGGAAGGGACTGATGGTTTGATATGAACTTTTGAAGTATAAGGTCAACCACGTACCTCTTCTTCACACCAATTGAATAGTAACAGATACACGATATTCAGGTTGGACTAAAGAATATGAATAAATTAGTTATGATAGTATATATATACATCAGACCATACGAGCCACTTGACAAGTCACATGGAAGCTTGTATAAGTTATAGTAAATTGACTATTCATCCGCGCAAAAAACTTCCCGCATGCCTGCCATTATATTAGTATATAAATACACCTGAATTGTAGACGACTAATAATAGAGATTTCGGCATGATTTTTGTCTTTTCCTTTATATAACTGAGTTGATCAGGTGCTTAAAAGATATATGTTAGCGAACTGAGACGATATAAGATGATAGTTACTAAGTAGGTAGACGACTTGAAATATATTACATAGACATAATGACGAAAAAAACTGTGATTACTTAGGGATATCTACCCATTTCAGAGAAACTTACACTTAAATCATATATCTGAGCAAACTTAGGTTAAGTTTTGGCATCAAAAGATGTGTAAACTGTCGTTGTTGTTTGCTTGAATATCTGGGCCACCTGATCCTGCTATCTAGATATCTCAACAAGTTATCCAATTTTGTTTGTTATAATACATCATTATAGCTATTAATCGTGCAACCTACTCAGATGCGTTTCTGAAAAGTGTACAACCTCTCGAGTACAAGTTACAAAAGGCCCAATCACAGATATCATGGGTGCTGGCAATATACAGCGAAAAGAATTTACATTATCTAAATGTCGATTTATTGGACTTCTAACTTCAAATTGTTAGCAGTCCACCCAACATTTATATTCAGGATCGACCAAGAAGTAAGAAACGGAAACTTGTTGAAATACAATGTGCTGAGAATTCTATATTATACTACAAATATAATATTCAGTGAAGCTAATAATAATAAATTAAAAAAGCAAAACTTCACAAATTTCAATGCAAAATCAAGCTGTTTGAAATGCGTTAACTAGACTATCTAAGAGAGTTTATTTTAATGGCATTGTTGTCCTTTTTAAATATAATTATATTCTGAATTGAAAATTTTAGTGGAGGATTTTTCACTTTTATTCCAAACATAATCTTCAGTGTAATGTCAAATGTGAAAATAAATCTGAGGATGGAATTTTAATCAACACTTCAAGTTGATGCATCATACTCCTCTATCAATTAAGGGATGAGTATATTGCGCAGCAATTCGCTCTGTCCTACTTTACGGCTGTGAAACGTGGCCATTAAGAGTAGAAGAGACTCGGAAGTTACTAGTATTTGACCACAGATGACTTAGAAATATTGCTCGCATCTCCTCGGATCACCGGTTAAGTAATAGTGGGGTTAGACACAGGGTATTAGGGAATGATGGTAAATCAACTGATGAGGTCATGAATCTTCATCGACTGAGATGGTTGGGCCACGTGTTACGTATGCTTGAACGCCGATTACCACGACGCACTATGCCGACTAGTATTGGGGATGGTTGGAAGAGAGTTAGGGGCGACCAAACCAAAACGTGGCATCAGTGCTTGAAGTCACTGACTTCTAGTCTGAGCCATGTTGGCAGATGCAGACTACTTGATTGGGGTCCGCGTAACTATCGTAACCAATGGTTGGAGACTGTGGGTGACATGACTCAGAATCGATCACAATAGTGTAGTCGTATACACTATTTGTCTTCCCTTAAACCTTAAGATTAAAATTGCTTCATATCTTTCCTTCTTCCTGCACTATATTCTTATATACAATCTTTCTTTTATATATTACCATCACTGAATTAACTACTTCTATGAATTGTGTGTTCATCTTTTTGTGCTAATGAGTGAGGTATGGCACCTTGGACCGATGCACATACGTGCCTGGTCCTACGTTGTAGCTGACTGACATCATACTCCATTTTTAATGGACATAACAATTTGATTACGATCACTTAATATCCCACCACTCTAAAACTTGAGAATAAAGACATGATTGGTCATATTTACATATCATCATAATGAAATTATTTATTTACATAAACATCAAGTGTCACAGATCAATGTACAAAGATTGGTGTTAAAGGAATTTTTTGAAAAAAGTTAACAATCTATTATAATTGGTTCACCAAGTTTAACTCGTTGACCTGGCTTTACACACCATTTCATTTTATTTGTAGGTGCTTCAAAAACCAGAACAACTGTAGATCCCAAACGAAAATAGCCAAATTCATCACCTTTCTTTAGTTTCATATCATCGTTAAATATTGCTTCTAAGTATGGTGCTTTGTACTCTTGATTTATCATTATTTGTGTATTTGAATAACGAAAACGTAATGCATTATCCTCCTTCTTATTTGTAATTAATGTTGGGTCGATATTTACGTGTATGTTACCAACACCGAATGCACCAACTGCTGCAAATGACATTAATCCATGATCCCATTCTCCTAAATAAACTACACGCTCGTTGATAGTATATAGACCTGGTAGACGTCCAGCAATATTTGGACGTACTGAAAGTAATCTGCCTTGTAATGAAAAACGGAATTGTAGAATAATAGAACAACGCATTTTATAACATGGTAATAAAATTATATAGAGCAAACAACGGAGAACTGAACTATCTATCATAAATTTACGATTGGAACAATTTGGGGGCAATCTCTTCTTAACTTTAATTTCATAATCCACTCAAAACTTCGGTTGAAAGAAATGTTAAGACAGATTCAACACATCTGAATATTAGCCACAACAGTACACAAGTACCTTACATTTGGTTACATTTACGTATTTTTACTACCGGTCCAAAGCCCGGGCAAAAGACGAGGGTTGGGTATGGGGTCGGGAAACACACCCGACAAAGAACAACTTTGCTAAAAAAAACTATAACCAGAATGAACAAATTAAACCACTTAAACTCTGTCCTGAGAGTTGAAGGAGGAATTATGACGACGAGATTCTTCGGAAGTCACGAGGCTGATGCCTTTTCTAACCACCAGAACACCAATTAATATGGGTACATGGAATGTCCGGACAATGTGGGAGACCGGGATGACCAATTAAATAGATGCGGAAATGAGGAGATACAACTTGGCGCTTCTTGGAATCAGTGAAACCCATTGGACCCAAGTTGGACAGCAAAGGCTAGATATGGGGGAGTTGCTGCTGTACTCTAGTCACGAAGAAAAAAGTGCTACACACACTCAGGAGGTTGCTCTGACACTGTCCAAAGAGGCACGAAAAGCATTTATATGATAGGAATCTAATGGATCCAAAACTATCAAAGCATCATTCGAAACAAAGGAGGGAATCACAATGAATGTTATCCAGTGCTATGCACCCACCAATGACAGCAATGAAGATGATAAAGATCGGTTTTACCAGAGGCTGCAATCGACCATAGCGAAGTACCCAGGGAAGGACCTGACAATGCTGATGGAAAAACTGAACGCCTAAGTTGAAATGGACAATACCGGATTTGAAGGTATAATGAGACGGATTAGGATGGATTAGGAAAAAGGAATGAGATTGGTGACAGATTTGAGAATTTATTTACATTCAACAAGGTGATTATAGGCGACACAGTATTCCCACTCAATCACATATACAAAGCAACTTGGGTCTCACCGGACCACACTATGAAGAACCAGATAAATCATGTTTGCATCAGTAAAAATTCAGAAGGACAATAGAAGATGTGAGAACCAGGAGAGGAGCTTACATAGCTTCAGACTACCAACTAACTAATGGTTGCCAAGATGAAACTGAAGCTAAAGAAGAAATGGACAACTGAAGAAACAACATTACAAATGTTCAATACAGCCTTCCTTCGAAATAGCGATAAACTCAACGAATTCAATATAGCTCTCAATAACAGGTTACAAGCATTACAAGATCTCAGAGAAGAGGAAATTACTATGAAGGACAATTGGAAATGGATTAGAGAAGCACTAACTTCAACTTGTCACGAAGTTCTGGACCACATAAGCATCATCATCATAAGGCATGGATCTCTATCGCAATCACGGACAAAATTAAAGATAGGAAGAACAAGAAGACAGCAATTAACAACGGTCGGATAAGGACAGAGAAAGTCAAGGCACAAGCTGAATACATAGAAGCAGACAACTAAGTGAAGAGCATTAGAGCTGACAAGCAGAAATACGTGGAAGAGCTAGCAGTGACAGCGGAAGAAGCTGCAAGAGAAGGAAGTATGAAACAATTACATGACACGACGAAGAAACCAGCAGGGAGATATAGTAAACTAGAGAAACCAGTCAAGGACAAAGAAGGGAAGACAATCACGGAGATTCAAGAACAGAGGAACAGATAGGTAGAATACTTCGAGGAACTCTTGAATAGACCGGCTCCACTGAACCCACCGGATATCGAAGCAGCACCTACAAACCTTCCTATAGATGTCACTCCACCAAAAACCGAAGAAATCGGGATGGCCATCAGACAAATCAAGAATGGGAAAGCAGCAGGACCTGACAATATACCAGCTGAAGCACTGAAGTCAGACATGCAAGTAACTGCAAACATGCTCCACGTTCTATTTATGATGATTTGGGAGTAAGAACAAGTGAAAACAGACTGGAAAGGAGGACATCTCATCAAGATACTAAAAAAAGGAGATCTGAGCAGTCGTGAAAACTAGAGGCATCACTCTACTATCAGTACCAGGAAAAGTTTTTAACGGTGTTGCTGAATGGGATGAGAGATTCAGTAGACACCCAGATTCGAGATCAACAGGTCGGGTTCCGTAAGAATCGGTCATGAACAGACCGAATCGTGACAACGCGGATCATCGCTGAACAATCAATTAAATGGGACTCGTTGCTATACATAAACTTCATTGACTCTGAGAAGGCGTTTGACAATATGGATAAGAGAACATTACGGGATCACATTCGACTTTGTGGCGTACCGGAGAAAATCGTCAATACCACCAGGAATCCATACGATGAACTACAGTGCAAAGTGGTGTATGGAGGACAGCTGACAGACGCATTTCAAGTAAGGACCGGAGTTAGATAAAACTGTCTGCTATCACCCTTTCTCTTTCTTTTGGTCGACTGGATTTTGAAGAACTCCACATCTAAGGAAAAGCACGGAACAAAATGGACAGGTAGGATGCAACTAGACGATTTGAACTTTGTAGATGACCTGGTCATTCTATTCCATACACACCAACAAATGAAGGTGAAGACAACCAATGTAGCAGAAGCCTCCGCACCAGTAGGCCTCAACATACATAAAGGAAGAACCAAGATCTCCATATACAACACGGAGAACACCAACCCGATCACACTTGATGGAGAAGATGTCGAACAGGTGGGAACTTTCACGTACCTGGAAAGCATCATTAACGATCAAAGAGGATTCGGTGCAGACATAAAGACAAGGATTAACAAAGCAAGAGCCGCAATTCTACAGATGAAGAACACATGCAACTCAAAACAACTGTCTGCAAACCAACATCAAAGTCAGAATCTTCAATACGAACGTTAATACAGTTCCACTGTACGGCGTTGGAGCTTGGAGAACTACTACAACCGTCATCAAAAAAGTACAAGAATTTATAAACAGTTGTCTACACAAAATACTCAATGTCGGTTGACCGGATACCATCAGCAATAATCTACTGTGGGAGAGAATAAACCAGCTCCCAATCTAAGAGGAAATTAGGAAAAAAACGTTGGAAGTGGATAGGATACATATTGAGGATATCATCAAACTGAATTTCGAGGCAAGCGCTAACTTGGAATCCTGAAGGGAAACGGAAAAGAGGAAGACCAAAGAACAAACTTCGTTGAGAATTGGAAGCAGTTATCAGAAGGATGAATAGCAACTGGGAACAAGTGGAAAGGATTGCCCATGACAGATTTCGATAGAGAATACTAGTGGTAATAAACGTAAGTTAGTAATTTGGTACTATCTGAAGACCCCATTCCCTCATCAGTTCACCACTAAGGATTATTTTACTATATTGACGAAGCTGATAGCAATGAACTATCCAACCTATGAATGAATTATTTAATATCATCAGTTTAAATAAGATACATGTAAGGAATCATTTACAAAGATCCTTAGACGTAATTGCATTTTGAAGCTCTTTACTTGCTCTGTATGTCAAGAATATGAATAAATTAGAATGTGTCATTCTACATCTGTTTCTTTTTACTACTTTTTAGAGTTTGAATAAGCAACATGAAGTTGTGAATTAATGATTGAAGTACCTGACTAACTAGCTGTAGGTTCGAATCACGCGATACATGATTATTAGTCTTCATGAAAAAAACATGTACCCCAAAGTTGTGTACATAAATCTGTACTAGACATGTGAACTACGTAACGATTTGTGTTTACATTACACATAAAAACATTTATGAGTTTTAGTCAGGAGCGGGACTGATATGCACTTAAGATTTGTTGTCCTTAACTTACGCATATTTCTCGGTAAAACTTCATCCTAAAGAACGGCTACCTTTTAAAGTATACCTAGACTTTGAAATCTCATCTTCATATTGATGCAGGAGATACCAACAAATGAAAATGTACTTTACTTCTTTCTCACAGTTTGAATTATACCCTTCACTTAATAAACGGAGAATAACTATGAAAGCACCTTCCTAGTGGAAATGAATTAACTAAAATTAATATTGTGTAACATACCTGGAAAATGCCGTCTGACTGTAGGAATCCATTCAACAGGACTATGAAATCGATGGCAATCTCCTGGAGCTAAATAAATAACACACTGATGAAGGGTACGATCAGATTTCTTTCCATTTAAACTTTCTATGCTTCCCATTGGACCAAGAAATTCGTCTAATGAGTAACGAATTCCTTTAATTTGTTCTAAAACAGCATTTTTTGAATTAATTGGACCACAATGGAGTACTTCACCATCAACAGGACTAACCTTTAACAAACAAAGAAAAGTTTGAGTTTTCTGTAATCTTCATAGTTGAGGTCGTGAGTCAACTGAAGCTAGACCACCATGGAAAACCTGGAAGCACTGGACGGCCGTTTATTTCTATTATGGGACTCCTCAGCAATGCACATCCACGATCCCGCCTCGCGAGATCCGAACCCAGGACCTACCAGTCTCGCGTCAGAGCACTTAACCGATAGACCACTGAGCCGACGGTGTTAACGTCCATGGTGGTCTAGCTTCAATTGACTTATGATTTCAACTATGAAAATACTGAAATCTCCACAAAACCCTTTTTCTATAATCAGTAAAACTTCCTTAAACCAATGTTGATTGACCGTATACTTGCATATTCTGTAATTATTGCAAAAAGAGTAAATTAACTTGATAACCACAAAAACATGTGATCAACATCATTTAATCTAACCTTCACTAATGATAAACTTTTGTCGACCTAGTTTCAAATGAGGCTAAGATTATTGAAGGGAATAGATAGAATATCTTTCAGAAATCAAACTATTGTTTAAATTAAAGGAGTTATTAAAGAGCTACCTAGGTAGTAGCAATAACCTATGTTATGACTTCCAAAATAGTAAAACTTTTGTTGTCTATACACAAAAATTTTATTAGTACATGAAAATAAACACACAGACTAGTCTCTTGAATATCGCTATTTTCAAGTAACTCTCAATTCTGTAGCAATTTGGAAGACTCTTCCAATCTCCCACATTGTCCAGACGTTCATGTACCTATAAATATTGTTGCTCTGGTTGTCAAAAGGAGCGTCGGCCTCGTGACTTCCGAAGGAACTCGGCTTTTATCATGAGGCGTCATAATTCTTTCTTCAACTCCTAGGGCAGAGTTTAAATGGTTTTAATGATTTTTTTCTGGTTGGCGTTTTTTTAGCGGGATGGGGTCGCTAACCCCATGCCCGACCCTCCTCCTTTATCCGGGTTTGGTAACTGTTATATCTTGTGGCCGAGTGGATGTCTTGCTAACGTATGACGTGATAAGACCGCCAATCAGAGAGCAGCGAATTATCGATTGGAACAGTGACACACGAAAACCGTACGAGCAGTCTTGAGTACGTATCGGTCCTGCTTTCTGCCCAGCCCAGCCCAGCCAGTTAAGTCCAAAACACCAATAACAGCCTCTGCGGTATGAATCATTGTATTTCAAACATACTGAGTTTATATACCAAACAGACTGACTACAACGTACCAATAAAATAGAAAATAACATTTGTACAAGAGTTAGCCAAATGTGGCTGTGAATAAGGGAGCAGTAATTAATAGACTGGGTATAACTCAGGAATGGTAAATAGTACAATAATAGTCCAAGGGTCAAAATAAAGCTCACAATGAAAGGAACATGAATATGAATAGTTAAATTATTTAGCAAATATACAATAAAAATTTTATGCATAATATTGGTCCATAAGTGCATCCCAAAGTTACCTTTCGCTATTGCTAACGGGGCATAACAGTAACTCAATAATAATGCAAAAATTGCAACTAGTAATGGAGAGTTAAATCTATCGACTACTGATATACCGATACAAAACTGTGATATCATACTAAAGTATCCAAAACATGAGAGGTTAATGTAATTTACTAATTATGTGTAACCGTAAAATATACAATACGAATGTAATTTTCTACAGTAAAGTAAACTGAGTCAGTGAGAATTTGAATTGCACATATATGACCAATCGTGAATTTTTAGACATTATTTGAAAAATAGGTAACTATTCCTATACTGATTGAAGACAATAAAAAGGCCAAATAATGCATATCAATACAGTGACTCCAGCGAATGAGTTTCTAGTCGGTACTCCGGCAACGGCGCCATTATTTGGGAGCATGGCATAGAGTAAAGTCTTCTACATAAGTAGCATCGTTTTAGAACTTTCCGGACGGCAGAGTATCCTCTAACGATCCAATACTCTTCACGAATACCACTTAAAGTTTGAGTAACTCCGACGTGCGTGTTAATCAAATGATTATGCATTTTAATCATATCTGTGACAAAGTGATTATTAGGAAGAATAATAGAATGTTTGGTTTCGAAGGGTAAACATGATAATTGCAGACGTCCTCCCACGCGGATCTTGCCTTCTAATATAAAGGGGTTGAGATTTCTTATCGAACTTTGACGGATTGATTTTTTTCTCTTGACCATCTTGTCCATTCTTTCCTGACCTTCCTGCTGTCTAGAAGCGTTGTCTCTGAGCGTTATCGGTGAACTGTCTAGAATTCTTTTTTCGACTGGGAATGCGGCACTTTGGACTAGCTTAATTATGTCACTCTTCGATTTACCGATATCCCCAACACTTAGTGCGCCCGAGATCAGACATTTATCATTCCTCTTGTTTAACTTATCGGTAAACCGTCTGCAGTATGGAAACACCCTTAATAATCTGGACCATGACTTACACGTACGAAATCGATCTAGAAACTCGTTGCATTTTGAGGATCCGAAATCTCTTGCTACTACATGGGCCACAGTGTTCTCACCCTTTTTTAGGTTAGGCCATTTATCTTTTTCCTCCCACAGGAATCCCGGCCCTTGTAACCACTCCCTTATCTTAGCTTTATCACTTAGTGATAGTTCACGTGACGCGTTATCCGCGGGATTCAATCTACCTTTCATGTATCTCCATTGGTTCGGCGTGAACAACTCATGTATAGTTGCTAACCTGTTACTCACAAACCTTTCAAATCTTTTAGTCGTATTTTTTATGCAATGAAGCACAATTGACGAATCCGCCCAATAGATGACCGATGAAATAGGAATATTTAACTGTTCCTTTGCATGCTTTCCGGTCTTAGCACACACAACACAGGCTGTTAATTCCATTCTGGGCATAGTGACAAGTCTTAGAGGAGCAACTCCAGACTTAGCTAGCAGAAGTGAGCAATGAATCTGACCAGAAACACTTTCATAAAGAATATACATAACAACACCATACGCAAGCTCAGAAACATCGGCAAAACAATGAATTTGAGCAGATGATGGTTCAAACCTTGGTTTCAGACATCTTGGTATTCTTAAGTAGTCCGACTCTTTTATGTGTCTACACCAAATATTCCACTTCGCTTGACAATCTATGGGTAACTCTGCGTCCCAGTCTAATTTCTGCCGACAGGTATCTTGTAAGATCACTTTGGCTGGTAGTATTATTAGGGCTATAAACCCAAATAGATCAAAGATAGATGCTACGTACGACAAAATGTTTCTTCTGGTTAGGTTTCCATGAAATTCATGAACTTATTGGACTCACAGACGGTAATGTTTCCTTTCATACGGTCTTCCTCTGGAATTAACTCCAACACTTCAATATTATTACTAGTCCATTTAGTTAAGTTAAATCCTCCCAAACTTAGGAGTCTTATGAAATGTGAATATGTCAGTTGGGCTTCTTCTATAGCATCCACACTTATCAATAAATCGTCC
>NC_031496.1:3146725-3291164 GCF_000237925.1 Schistosoma mansoni
TTTATTGATAAGTGTGGATGCTATAGAAGAAGCCAAACTGACATATTCACATTTCATAAGACTCCTAAGTTTGGGAGGATTTAACTTAACTAAATGGACTAGTAATAATATTGAAGTGTTGGAGTTAATTCCAGAGGAAGACCGTATTGAAGGAAACATTACCGTCTGTGAGTCCAATAAGTTCATGAATTTCATGGAAACCTAACCAGAAGAAACATTTTGTCGTACGTAGCATCTATCTTTGATCTATTTGGGTTTATAGCCCTAATAATACTACCAGCCAAAGTGATCTTACAAGATACCTGTCGGCAGAAATTAGACTGGGACGCAGAGTTACCCATGGATTGTCAAGCGAAGTGGAATATTTGGTGTAGACACATAAAAGAGTCGGACTACTTAAGAATACCAAGATGTCTGAAACCAAGGTTTGAACCATCATCTGCTCAAATTCATTGTTTTGCCGATGTTTCTGAGCTTGCGTATGGTGTTGTTATGTATATTCTTTATGAAAGTGTTTCTGGTCAGATTCATTGCTCACTTCTGCTAGCTAAGTCTGGAGTTGCTCCTCTAAGACTTGTCACTATGCCCAGAATGGAATTACCAGCCTGTGTTGTGTGTGCTAAGACCGGAAAGCATGCAAAGGAACAGTTAAATATTCCTATTTCATCGGTCATCTATTGGGCGGATTCGTCAATTGTGCTTCATTGCATAAAAAATACGACTAAAAGATTTGAAAGGTTTGTGAGTAACAGGTTAGCAACTATACATGAGTTGTTCACGCCGAACCAATGGAGATACATGAAAGGTAGATTGAATCCCGCGGATAACGCGTCACGTGAACTATCACTAAGTGATAAAGCTAAGATAAGGGAGTGGTTACAAGGGCCGGGATTCCTGTGGGAGGAAAAAGATAAATGGCCTAACCTAAAAAAGGGTGAGAACACTGTGGCCCATGTAGTAGCAAGAGATTTCGGATCCTCAAAATGCAACGAGTTTCTAGATCGATTTCGTACGTGTAAGTCATGGTCCAGATTATTAAGGGTGTTTCCATACTGCAGACGGTTTACCGATAAGTTAAACAAGAGGAATGATAAATGTCTGATCTCGGGCGCACTAAGTGTTGGGGATATCGGTAAATCGAAGAGTGACATAATTAAGCTAGTCCAAAGTGCCGCATTCCCAGTCGAAAAAAGAATTCTAGACAGTTCACCGATAACGCTCAGAGACAACGCTTCTAGACAGCAGGAAGGTCAGGAAAGAATGGACAAGATGGTCAAGAGAAAAAAATCAATCCGTCAAAGTTCGATAAGAAATCTCAACCCCTTCATATTAGAAGGCAAGATCCGCGTGGGAGGACGTCTGCAATTATCATGTTTACCCTTCGAAACCAAACATTCTATTATTCTTCCTAATAATCACTTTGTCACAGATATGATTAAAATGCATAATCATTTGATTAACACGCACGTCGGAGTTACTCAAACTTTAAGTGGTATTCGTGAAGAGTATTGGATCGTTAGAGGATACTCTGCCGTCCGGAAAGTTCTAAAACGATGCTACTTATGTAGAAGACTTTACTCTATGCCATGCTCCCAAATAATGGCGCCGTTGCCGGAGTACCGACTAGAAACTCATTCGCCGCCATTTAGCCAAGTAGGTGTGGATTATTTCTTACCATTGTATACCAAACGTGTGAAAGTCGTTGAGAAACGTTACGGCTGTTTATGCACCTGCTTATCTATTAGAGCTGTTCACATTGAAATGGCTTACTCTTCAGACATGGATTCATTTTTATGCGCATTATCAGGGTTTATTTCCAGAAGAGGATGACCGAAGAGTATTTTTAGCGATAACAGTTCAAATTTCCGAGATGCAGATGCTAGCTTGAGACGGACTATATGCTCTTGGGATCAAAACAAAATAGAGAACCACCTCAATGAACGAGAATGTGAATGGCGTTTCAACCCACCTAGGACAAGTCATGGAGGTGGTGCGTGGGAACACATCATAAGATCTATTAGAATTCTAAGAGCACTTTTATTTCAAAATGTGCTGACCGACGAAGCTTTGCAAATGATCCCAACTGAGGCAGAAAGGAGATTAAATAACAGACAACTAGTTAAAATGACGGATGATCCTGGCACCCTAGAGGCACTTACACCGAATAAATTGTTGTTGATTTATAAAGGATTATCATTCGACGATGTTTCTGTGGATAAGACTCTATTATCCAATAAAAGATGGAAAGAAGCTCAGAGGTTAAAAACCACATTTTGGTATAGGTGGATGATAAGAGAATATCTACCGACTCTCCAAACAAGAAATAAATGGTTGAACGTACGCAAGAATTTACAACCGGGAGACCTAGTTCTCGTTGGTAGCGTTGAAACGAGTAGAAGTCTATGGCCTAAAGCCATTGTTGAACAGGTAAGCTATGGCCCTGGTGGACGAGTTCGTACAGCAATCGAAGAAATCATCCAGGATGTACGAAGCCTATGCCTACTGGAAGAAGCCGGTTATCTGACGGCGACGACCCAGGAGGATAGACGTGGTGAGCGTTTCCGGGGGAGTGTAAAGGGAAATCGATAAACGAACCCACCAATTATAAAGTGAAACGCTCACCACCACACTAACCTTCTTAACCTTGTATGACTATGTCTTGTTTATCCACCAACCACAATTTTATGTTCATTGTAAAATAATATTTGCCTTGTTGACTTATTTTTCCTATCCTCTAGTTACTGTTCGGTATGTTATTTATGTCTCTCCTTTCCCCTATGTAATAGACTGTACTGATTATTTGTATACTAACGTGAATTTACCTTTTAGAAACAGATAAAGTTTATTAAGCCAAATAGCTCACTTGTTCTGACTTTGGCGAAACCAAGACTCTGTGCTCGACAGTCTAGAGAATACCTTAGAGTTGCACCTGCAGGAAATTGCTTCCTACAGGTGGTTTTATTGACTATGACGCTGCGACAACCAACCGTTAAACGAACGTTTAGATTTTAAAATGTAATTACTCAACACGGAACTAGTCGAAGACACATGTAACAAATAGAACTTTTTTAAGTGTCCATTATAATGCCATGATACACTCCAGGAAATTGAACACACTTTAGAGATACATGGTGAGATACAAGTAAGGGATATTATCAGTAAGTGAATTGTTCCCTTATTCAACAACACCGTCCAAATATTCCTGTGAGCCTGGAGGCCCAGAAATACGAATGAGCTATAAACGCTACCCTTTAATTTTTGCCAATGAAGATTTCCATAGTCTTAACTTTCTTGCTTTACAAACCCTTTACATCAGGAGTTTAAAGCGACTGTACAGAACAAAAGAGCACGACAGATATATATATATATATATATATATATATATAATATGAACCGGTGAATGAAATAGATTACTTACTAATGACGCCGAATAATGAATAGGTCGTTTATCTGTAGCAATCTTTCGAATAAAAAAGTCTGATAGACACGTATAACTTCTTAAGTCAGGATTTTCAACTTCGCTTAAATCACAACGGAACAATTGCGAGTAGGAATGGTAGATTATAGGTCTTAAGAATACTGGGATATGACATTCAGCCAACCGACCCCAAAATTTGGACAGACTGTTCAGTGGAATGTGCCGACAAAGTGCAGCCTACAAATAGGAAGTAGACAGAAATAATGAAAGGCTGATATGTTAGATATTGTAATTAAAAAACGAATTACTTGTTACAACTGAAAATCCAGAGAATTTAGATGTGACTTAAATGGATCCTAATGGCACCTGTAATTCAGGTACATGATTCTGGTCAAGTTGTATTATATTAACCTTATTTGAAAAACCTTCATGCCCCATTAATGATTTAGGTCACGGGTGAACAAAACATTACACTCCAAAGTGTAAACTTATTTGTTATTTAGTGGTTCACTAGGAAATTAACCAGAAAGCAAACGAAATAGGCAAAATCACAAACAAGTTAGTGTCAGGCGTAAACTAGCAAGTTTGTCATTATTATCAATCGAAACAACGCTACAGTTTATAGATTTCCATTTCGGACATCGTCAAACATAATTTTCACCTGAACATCGTACAAACAGAAATCTGAAGACCACAGGCTAAATAAAAATTACTAGGATAGAAAGGCAGTCGTTTTATAAAATGTTGATCAAACGAAATGTATTACTCTTGTTACGTGATCTGGTCGCGGCCCTCAAAGCATTTCATAATTATATATACCTAACAAGTTCTCAATTTTACAGTTTCACAAAACAGAGGATCTGAAACAGCATTCCAAATAAGTCCAAACATTCAAAACCAACCACTTGCCAGCTGATTGCCGACTTTCCCATCAATTCAGTTTCAGTTTGGAAAGGACAGGAGGTTTGATGGCCTGTGTTGGTCCTGGCAATGATGGTCTCTCAGCTGATCCAACTTTCTTTTGAAGGAGTCGACGGATGGAGCCTCAACCACCTGCTGAGGTAATGAATTCCACTCGTTGATGATTCTATGGGAAAGTCAGTAGTCAGCTGACAAGTAATCCGTTCTGGGTTTGTGAACTTTTTTGGAGTGTTTTCGTAGATTTTCTGTTTTGGAAGACAAGAAAAATGAGGGCATATCAGGTGTAAATTTGTCATTAAGCAATTTGGAAACTGTAATCAAGTCGCCTCTGATTCTTCTATATGACAGCGGGAATAGGTTTAGCTTGGTCAGTCTAGTACCATACGGGAGCTTCGCTATTCCGGGAATCAGCCTAGTTGCTGTTCTCTGAACCCTTTCCAAGAGTTCACTGTCTTTTCTCAAGCAGGGGCTAGCCGCTTGTATGCAGTACTCAAGTTTAGGACGTACGAACACTGTATACAAAGTCAGAAACGTTTTAGCGTTGAAATGCCTAAAAGCCTTGCGTATGGACCATAAAGTTCTAAAACCTTTGGCGGTTATTGCACGGCAGTGTGCAGTAGTCTTTAAGTCTTGACTAACGATGACGCCTAAGTCATTGTGTGCCCGAACAATAGGTAACTTAGTGTTATTCATCGTGTATGTATCTGTACCCTGGTGGCCAATATGCATCACAATACACTTGGAAGTATTTATCGGCAATTGCCAGGTTTGGGACCATTCAGATAATCTCTCCAGGTCATTTTGGAGTTCTAAGCTATCGCCCTTGCTTTGTATCGCTCTCCACATGTTGACATCGTCAGCACAGAGTAAGACCGATGACGATAGTAGACGAGGGAGGTCATTTACGTACAGGAGGAATAACACTGGCCCCAAAACTGTACCCTGGGGGACTCCACTAAGCACAGTTTCCCAGCTAGACAACTTGGAGTTCACCAACAATAATTCATCAACACGTAAAACTCCTTACCTTAACACGCGGTTAATGCTACCACCTATCGGCACACTTATATTCAAATTGAACCGACCTATGGAACTTACATTGCCAGGACTAAAACAGGCCACTTGGCTCCATGTACTTTCCAAACCAAAACTGAGATTCAGTGACCAAGTTATGGTTCGTGACAACACTTGACCCTTGAACCGATGTGAATGTGAAAAATTCTGAGAGGAGTGGGGATAAAATCAGGAGATTTTTAGTTTACTGCGTTTAGAACAACCTCACACTTTAAGGTAGAAAAAGCAGTTTGAACTAAGATCTATACGTGTATAAACGAAAAACAGAAATTCTAAATAGTAGTTATATGATTAATATAACTTTCATGAAAATGCACTTACAGTTATATGACGAGGATAGTATTCTGGTGTATCTTCCCTATCTGTAATCAGCGAAAACCCAACATATCCACACACTATACCGCATGTTCCTAGGACTAGCTTGGATCTTATTACCTTCAATCTATTTGAAAAAACTAAAATTACTTATACGCGGTAGGACACAGATTACCTGACTGCTTGGTCCCACTACCATAATTTCGCAATAGTAGAGGAAAACTGTATCTATACATGGGACGAAGACCTTCAAACGAGCCTAAAGTGACCTTGAGAGCGTCCGCCTATAAACTAAGAGCAAATGAAGATTACAAACCTGTATGAGGAATAAGAATCATTATTTACAGTTGACAGTTAGGTTAAGAGCAAGATTCAGAGTCTTCATCACGAAATGGCATCACCTATAATGCCAAAACGGTACTTTGCCAAATGGATGAGCGAATTTCGCGACAAAACGCAGTACCTGTTATCTTTTGCCTGATTGTCGTAAGTCTTCAGTAATAAGGATAGTATGTTGATGAACCTGTGTTAATCCTGACAGATTTCCTTCCAGTGAAGGTCCAGCTTCTTCTTGAAAATGTTCACTGATGGTGCCGATACCACTTGTTCTGGTAAAGCGTTCCAGTCATTGACCACTCGATGAGAAAAACGGGACCCCATCTTTAGTTTATTAGATCGCGGTTTCCGAACCTTCTTGCTATGACCCCGGAGATTATTAGTGCTGGAGGGAGAAAAAAGATAAGACATATTAACACCCAAATCATAATTAAAGATACGAAATGCCAGTATAAGGTCACCTCGCGTCCTACGATAAGATAAGGGGAAAAGGTTTAGACGTTTTAAACGCTCATCGTAAGGGAGTTTAGAAAGACCCTTCATTAATTTTGTCCCCACACGCTGGACACGCTCAAGCGATTTAGTATCCTTTATCAGACATGGGCTAGCTGCTTGTATATAGTATTCTAAGTGTGGCCTTATATAGGTGGGATATAAAATTCGAAACATATCCTCGTCGAAGCATTTAAATGCTTTGCGAATTGACCATAGCGCACGATAACCTTTGGAAGCAACCGCATTGCAGTGCATAGTGGTTTTCAAGTCGTGACTTACAGTTACTCCCTAAGTCTTTGTGCTCTTGAACGCGTGGAAGTGATGTACCATTAATGGTATAGTGGTAACTAATATCGTGTCCGATGTGCAGAAACACGCTCTTCCTGGAATTAACTTCCAGGCCCCAATCATGAGCCCATCTAACTCATTCGTCTAAATCAGCTTGCAGATAATGACGATCAGTCTCATTTCTTATTGTTCTCCAAATTTTAACATTATCCGCAAACAATAACGTCGAAGACCTAAATAATAAAGGTAGTTCATTAATATACAGAAGGAAAAGTAGAGGGCCTAAGATGGTGCCTTGGGGTACACCACTTTTGACCGGTTTCCATTCGGATAGCGTTCCATTGACCCTTACTCTCTGTCTGCGGTCACATAAGAAGCTTCCTATCCATTTCTGTATAGCACCTGTTATTCCAAAGCTCGAGAGCTTTTGCATAAGACCTAAGTGTGAAACCTTGTCAAACGCTTTGCTAAAATCTATGAATATCACGTCAACAGACTGGCCGTTGCCTAGGGCAGCTGTCCAATCCTCTCTCGCAATGAATAAGTTAGTCAAGCATGAATGCTTGTTACGAAACCCATGTTGCTCGGGAGTTAACAGATTATACGAATCTATGTGACTCAGTAGCTTAGCCCGGATTAATTTTTCAAGTAACTTAACTACTATGCTGGTCAGGCTAACAGGCCGGTAGTTAGATACGATCCGTCTCTGACCATCCTAAAATATAGGACTAACTATGGCGTCTTTCCAGTCTCTAGGTAGTTGAGCTCGTGAAAGGGACATGTTGAAGAGTGTCGTGAGCGGTCTTGAGATAATGTCCGCAAGCGATGACAGCAAACGTGGGTGTAACCCATCGGGGCCCGGTATCTTACAAGGTTTTAGGTTAGTTATCAATGGAAGAACAATATCCTCGGTCACGTGTAAAGGTCCTATGGCTGGTATCTCATTGTCAATGTGACAAGTAGTTGTAACACTACACGTAGAGTAGACTTCACTGAAATAGTTGGCAAATGTCTCCTCTTTCGCTAGATCAGATTCAGCCAATAAAGCTGAATTTTCGTTTAACAGTAACGGGGGGATACCATCACTACGTTTCGTCCGCCTTTTAACGTACGAAAACAGTCGCTTCGGACAGGTACGGCTATCGTATGCCAACTGTCGTTCGTAAGCCGTGCGGGATTTAGCTGTGGTCTTTTTACATATATTCCGGGTGTTTTTATATTCGCACTTAAATGATGCCTGACCTGTTGACAAGAATAAGTCCCAGAAGTGTTTCCTACTCTTCAACAGCTTCCGGGTTTTCTTATTTATCCATGGAGGGCAATGTGATAGCTTACGTGCTGACCATGGGATAAATGGTTGGGTTACGGATTCGAACGTAGACTTAAACCTATTCCATGCATCATCGATCGAACCGTCAGCATTGACCGACCAGTCAACCGAGATAGCACAGTCCCTGATTGCCGGAATATTAGCTCTCCAGATATTAGGACGGAGTGGAGCAGATGCAAATTCTATACCATGTATCCGGAACTTAAAGGAAAGTACGACATGGTCACTATTCACCAGTGGGGGAAGGTGTTGAATGTCGACGATATCTTCACAGTGGTGTGTGAGGACAAGGTCTATCAATGACGGATTATGTTCTAGGTCAATATGTGTCGGCTTAACGATACATTGTACGAGTGCACATTGAATAATTGATGACAGAAGGACGCTATCGAAATCCCCACCTGGAGCTGTGAGCTCTATCCAGTTTATATGGGGTGCATTGAAGTCTCCAACGATGAGACAACATTCTGCTTTACTCCAAGAGCAGACGTGTCTTAGGATAAAGTCGTCAGCGAGACAACATGGACCACGATATATTCCTCCTATAGTCACTAACCCGTTTGTAGACCTAATTGTACAACATACTACCTCACACGTACCACTTACACGCACCTCCGATATGATCGAGTTTATGCGGAAGTGGTCCCTAACATATAACATTATGCCTCCTCCCTTGCGACTTCTAACTCTATCACTTCTGATACAGATGTATCCTGCAATGATGGGAGAACAGTCTATATCTAAAGTGATACAAGTTTCGGTGATAACAACTATATCCGGATTTAATTCGTCTACCATCAAACTTAGCTCAGACATCATATTCCGAAAACTACGGGCATTCGTGTAACACACATTTAAGGTGTTTTTGGAAACATACGTTCTACCCACACAGGTCTTGGAAGCATTGGCTTCCAAGACCTGACTACCCGAAAACCTTTAATTGTAAGGTTCGTTTCACCTTTTAGCTCTCGAGTTTTTAACTCTGTTAGGGCATTCTTCCACTTGATCCGATCCTCAAGTAGCCAGTCTGATCGAATACGAATATTTGAGTCCCGAATTTTGCGTGCATTATTCAGTACTACGTCTCTTTCCTCAAAATTACCGAGTACTAATTTAAGGATCCTTCTCTGTTGGGTTTCGCCTCCAACATATTTACCGAGTCTGATCACTTTGGAGATATGTACCCCTGAGACCTGATCGGGCAGTACATTTCTGATGAGAGATCCCACGAACTGCAGGTCGTGGGCATGTCTCTTAGCAGGATCGGTGTCTTTCTATTCTTCCAAGTTCCAAATGACAACACTAGGGACCAGTTTAACTTCCTTAAAAGTCGTGTCCACGGCTTTCGACCGTGATGTCAGATTCTGCCGGTTAGCTACTGGCTTCTTACTGTTAGCTTTCTTTATAACAGTGTCGCGTGAGTCGAGCGAGTGACTCACAACAACATTTGGTAAAGCCAAATTGTCTCGTTCATAAATTATAGTCCCGCTAACTAAAAAAAGGTTAGGCATGTCGATCAGAAATTCTGCATCCAGAAGGTGAAAGTTTGAACCGAAATATCATCACGTTTAACAAACGAACCATAATAGAATACACCTGTGATGACCCCAGGTACTATCTAATACTCCAGTGGTACGGTTACCAAAAGTCAGGTTTTTTGGATCTCAGTGTTATTTTAACTTCCCTACATATTCATTTTAGAGGGACTTTTATTCAGCTTTGCATAGGTGTCGTTCTGCAGGCTTCAACTTAACTTATTTCATAGGTTAGGGTTCCGATACACTTCGGACAATGGAACTGTAAATCCTTTTATACCACTGCATACTTCAATGTTACGCAATCAAGCAAACTATTCGTCTCACCAAGTTGATTTGAAGAGCTATAGGCTTTAGAACTGATGGTGAACGTGAATGATATAGATGTGTATTTATATTCTCTTTTGTCGATATCTGACGCAGGAAGTTCTTTTTCATGTCTATTGTGACAACTGTTAGAATGGACATTCTGAACTTTGAGGAAAACAGTATTGTCAATTAGGACTGCGTGAAGAAATATCAATTGCAGTGAAGATACGAATAGTATTCTGATTTTACAAACTGCTACCAGTAGCACCTTCTATATTCGAAGCTTTTCCCCGACCAATGGAAATCAGAAATCAGACAAGAAGAGGTATGAAAGATATATTTGATACGTTATCAATATATCACGAAGCGTTTATTCTAAGCTGGCTAGTGAACGTAGGAGCAGTGTCCCACGCCGAGTTGAAACGTGATCTGGTACGGATGCATGACCGAAAGCCTTCAGTTAAACAAGTCCACTTAAACAACGTGGTCAGCATCTAATGTCGAACACTTATAAAGCTATTGATTTTGGGGATTTATTTACAGCTACAGCAGCTTTCCCTTCAAGGACTCTGTTATACCAGTAACTTGGAAATCGCTAGTAAGGATTTCAGAGTAGAGTGCTATCTTTGACGTAAATTGTGCATTTGTCTAGTTTTTTGTGCGTGCAACAACTATATATCCTGCTGCTTTTTTTAATCCACTAATGATAGTCACTATTAATCAATTGCCATAAAGCCCGCTCACGTTTTGCGTAACCTCTAGTCATAAGATCGGTTCCTACATTATTACTTTCGGTTTTATGAATGAGCTTCATAACCGGTAAGGGAAAATTTCTAACACTTTGCTTAGTCTTCATGATGAAGTACACTCTCAGGGTCGATCAAACCCACGTTTGTTTAATAATGATCCACATTCTTGTAGAAATATAAAAGGTGATTCAACAACGAATTGCAAGTTTGATCATTGTATAGCTGTGAATAATTCCCCAAAATCAATAGCTTTGTAAGTGTTCGACATTGGATGCTGACCACATTAGTTTTAGTGGACTCGTTTAGCTAAAGGCGCTCGGTCATGCATCCGTATCAGATCACGTTACAGCACAGCGTGGGAAACATCTCTACGATCACTAGCCAGATTAGATCAGTCATTTATATTGATAACCCATCAAATATATCTTCCAACCTCCTCGCTTCTGGCTTCTGATTTTAACTGGATGGGCACGATTCGATTATAGATGTTACTGGTAAAGAGTTGTCAAACTTCAATACTGGTTGTATCTTTACACGCTACCATTCAGTCCATACAATACCCACACACTCACTGGTTGCGGTGAACAGTAAAGAACTTGGTCTTTGTATGTACTGACGTTGTTAAGATATGGAGAGCGATAAAAAGGTCAAGGTTATAGTTTAGAACTTTAAAAAGACCTAGAGAAACTATCTGAATGGTCTTGAACTTGGTGATTGCCTGTAAATATCTACAAGGTTATCGTGATTCATATTGGTCATCAAGACACATATACATACATGATGAATAACACTGAGCTACCTGTCGTCCATACACACAATGACGTAGCAGTCATCGTGAACAAAAACTTAAAAACTACTGCAAACTGTCGTGCGATAGCCCGCAAAGGTTTCAGAATCTTATGGTCAATACATAGGGCCTTTATTCGTGTCGACGCTGAAACATTTTGACTTTGTGTATAATATTCGTGCGTCCTAAACTTGAGTGTTGCACACAAGTGACTATCTCCTGCATGAAAAGAGACAATGAGCCTTTGAAAAAGGTTCAAAGAACAGCAACCAATCCGATTCTCGGATAGCGAAGCTCCCATATGATGCTTGACTGGCTAAACTAAACCTATTCCCGTTGTCATATCGAAGAACTAGAGGTGACTTAATTACAGTTTTCTAAATACTTGGTGATGAATTGCACATGATATGCCCTCATTTTTAACATCTTCCAAAACAGAGAATTTATGAGGAACAAGTTGCTTGTCAGCTGACTATCGACTTTCCCATCAAATCTTTAACGAGTGGAATTCATTACCTCAACACGTGATTGTAGACCCATTTGTCAATTGTTTCATAAAAAAATTTGAATCAACTGAGAGGCCATCACTCACAGGACTAACGCAGGCCATCCAGCTCCTGTCCTTTCAAGACTGAGACTGAATCAAGCTTTTGTTTGTTCGCATCACTACATTAGTAAGTTTGTCGTACACTTATTTGTGTTTAGCGTCATATCAACTGGGTTCAAGGAACAGAACTTGTAGAGTAAATGATATGATTTTGTCGTTAATACTTTCAAAAATAATATTTCGATGATGTACCACGGTAATATCGACTGCTGAATTTGAGATTATCGAAACTGCTTTGGCGACATATAAATCAAGGTCGCATGATTATTATGTCTTTAAGTACAGATAACTTCTGATCGTGAAGCTTCTTTCGGTTGTTTTAGCAAGGATTCACACAAGACGCATTATGTTTGAGGATTAAAAAGCACCAGTGTTCAGTGAAGGTGGACAATTACGGTAGATGGAACTCTTGAGCGTCAATTAGTTGACAGATTTATTCCCAAAGGTTAATTTTAAAAATAACGGTCGTTTTTCAAAATTAAAATGTCAGTTTTGTGGAATTTGTATAGGAATGTAGATGAGGATAGCTAGTACTTGGGGTTTTAACCAAAAACTCTACTTGATGCAGTGAGCTTCATACGAAAAATACTCGAATAAATCAGAATATCAACACCAAGATACATATGATTCTAACCGAAGTAGAAATTTTAAACTTTAGTTTCAGACTTAATTGCTTTGGGGTTTTATATCTCTGAATGTCCATATTTTTTATGCTTGAACTAATTCTCGACACTTATTTACAATGATAGTAGTTTCAGTACCTTGTTTGGTCACATTAGATAAGTGCTTTTATTCTTCATTGGCAAAAGTTTACTATCAGCTTAGGGTCTATAGTATCCACTTCATTGAATAATACAAATAGCACACTAATCCCAATATAATCGCTTGCTTTTCAAAGGCCTGATATGTAGGAAAATACACCACTCAGTGATATAATCTTTCTCTAGCCTTAGAGTATTGCGACTCACTGTGGGTTGCAAGCTCCTTGAAAAAGCGTGTAAGTGCTTCTTTTGTCGAATCAACTGAGCGACCATCATTGCCAGGACCAACATAGGCTATCAAGCTTCCTGTCCTTTCCAAACTGAAACTGTTTAGTACGTTTAGGTAGTTACTCAAAACACATATGAATAGAAAAATGTACTGTAATATGACCACAGTTGGAAAATAGGTGGTCTAGAGGATCAAGGAGGCCCCAAATAAATGTATATATCCCTGCTTTTCGTAACCTCACTCGTTGTGTCATGTCGTTTCTGCCCACTCACGATAATCCTTTGTAGGTCAAAATGCTCGCTTCCTGATGTTAACTTACTTACTTACTTACTTACGCCTGTTACTCCCAATGGAGCATAGGCCGCCGACCAGCTTTCTCCAACCCACTCTGTCCTGGGCTTCCTTTTCTAGTTCTATCCAGTTCTTGTTCATTCTTCTCATGTCTGTCTCAATTTCTCGGCGCAATGTGTTCTTTGGTCATCCTCTTCTCCTTTGACCTTCAGGATTCCATGTGAGGGCTTGTCTTGTGACGCAATCAGGTGATTTCCTCAAGGTGTGCCCAATCCACTTCCAGCGCTTCTTCCTGATTTCTTCCTCTGCTGGAATCTGGTTTGTTGTCTCCCACAGTAACTTGTTGCTGATAGTGTCTGGCCATCGGATCCGAAGTATCTTGCGTAGACAGCTGTTGATGAACACTTGTATCTTCTGGATGATGGCTTTCGTAGTTCTCCACGTCTCCGCCCCATACAGTAGAACTGTCTTCACATTTGTATTAAAAATTCTAACCTTGGTGTTGGTTGACAATTGTTTTGAGCTCCAGATGTTTTTCAGTTGTAGGTATGCTGCTCTTGCTTTGCCGATCCGCGCCCTCACATCTGCATCTGATCCACCGTGTTCATCAATAATGCTGCCCAGATATGTAAAGATTTCCACATCCTCCAAAGCTTCTCCGTCAAGTGTAATTGGATTGGTGCATGTTGTATTGTATCGGAGAGTCTTGCTTTTCCCTTTGTTTATATTGAGACCTACTGCTGCTGAGGCTGCTGCTACACTGGTCGTTTTCTCCTGCATTTGTTGTTGCGTTTGTGATAGAAGAGCCAGATCATCCGCAAAGTCTAAATCGTCCAGCTGAATCCTGCCTGTCCACTGTATCCCATGCATTCCTCCAGAAGTTGACGTCTTCATAATCCAGTCGATCACCAGGAGAAAGAGAAAGGGTAGGAGTAAGCAACCTTGTCTAACACCGGTCTTTACTTCGAACGAGTCGGTGAGTTGTCCTCCGTAGACGATTTGGCAGTTTAGTCCATCATAGGAGTTCTGTATGATATTGACTATCTTCTCAGGCACGCCGTAGTGTCGAAGAAGCCTCCATATTGTCGTCCTGTCCACGCTATCAAATGCTTTCTCGTAGTCGATGAAGTTGATGTAGAGTGATAAGTTCCATTCGATTGACTGTTCCACAATGATACGTAGAGTTACGATTTGATCTGTGCACGATCTATCCTTACGAAATCCAGCTTGTTGGTCTCGAAGTTGGGCGTCCACGGAATCCTTCATCCTGTTTAACAATACTCTGTTGAAGACTTTTCCTGGTATTGAGAGGAGAGTGATGCCCCTGTAGTTATCGCACTTGTTGAGATCGCCTTTCTTTGGTATGTTGATGAGAAGTCCTTCTTTTCAGTCTGTTGGTACTTGTTCTTCGTCCCAAATCTTACTGAAGAGGATGTGGAGTATTTTGGCAGTCGCTGCTACATTTGCCTTCAGTGCCTCTGCCGGGATATTGTCTGGTCCCGCTGCTTTGCCGTTCTTGATTTGTCTAATGTCCATGCTGATCTCTTCAATTGTTGGTGGGCCAATATCGATTGGGAGGTCCGTGGGTGCTGCTTCGATTTTGGGTGGGTTCAGTGGAGCTGGTCGATTCAAGAGTTCTTTGAAGTGTTCTACCCACCTGTTTCGTTGTTCTTCAATGTCGGTGATTACTTTGCCTTCCTTGCTTTTCACTGGTCTTTCTGGCTTACGGTAATTTCCAGCAAGTTTCTTTGTTGTATCATACAGTTGTCTCATGTTTCCCTCTCTTGCAGCCTTTTCCGCTGTCGTTGCTAAATCTTCCACATATTTACGTTTGTCGGTTCTGATGCTCCTCTTCACTTGCTTGTTTGCCTCTGTGTATTCGGCTTGTGCCTTGGCTTTTTCCGCTCTTGTTCGGCTGATATTGATTTCTGCCTTCTTGTTCCTCCTTGCTTCAATCTTATCCAGTGTACCAACAGTGATCCATTCCTTGTGATGGTGTTTCTTTTGGCCTAGAACCTCTTGACATGTTGAAACGATTGCCTCCTTGATACCTCTCCAGTTGCTCTCCATGGTAGTCCCCTCTCCATTGAGTAGATCATGAAAGGCCTCGAACCTGTTGCTGAGGGTTATGTTGAATTTGTTGAGTTTGTCAGCATCTCGAAGAAAGGCCGTATTAAACTTTTGTGATGTTGTCCGCGCCGTTGTCCACTGCTTCTTGAGTTTTAGTTTCATCTTGGCGACCAGCAAATGATGATCGGATGCCACATCAGCTCCTCTTCTGGTTCTCACATCCTCCATCGTCCTCCTGAACTTTTTGTTGATGCAGATATGGTCGATTTGATTCTGTGTAATGTGATCCGGTGAAATCCAAGTGGCTTTGTGTATGTTTTTGTGTGGGAATATGGTGCCACCTATTACCAGTTTATTGAAGGCACATAGGTTTGCAAATCTCTCACCATTTTCGTTTCTTTCTCCCAGTCCATGTTGTCCCATCACGTCTTCGTATCCAGTGTTGTCCATTCCAACCTTAGCATTGAGATCTCCCATCAGAATTGCCAGGTCCTTGGTTGGGCACTTCTCGACGATCGACTGCAGCCTATCGTAGAATTGGTCTTTAGCGTCTTCATCGTAGTCATTGGTAGGCGCATAGCATTGGATGACGTTCATTGTAATGCCCTCTCTCTTTGTTTTGAAGGAGGCTTTGATGATCCTTGGTCCATGAGATTTCCATCCAATAAGTGCATTTTGTGCTTTTCTGGACAGCATCAATGCAACTCCTTGTGTATGTGGGGCATTTTCTTCTTCATGACCGGAGTATAACAGAAGTTCTCCTGAAGACAGTCGTTGTTGTCCAACCTGCGTCCAATGTGTTTCGCTGATTCCAAGAACCTCCAGGTTGTATTTTCTCATTTCTGCAGCAATTTGGAAGACTCTTCCGGTCTCCCACATTGTTCGGACATTCCATGTACCTATAAAAATTGTCGCTCTGGTTGTAAGAAGGTGCATCGGCCTCATGACTTCCGAAGGAACTCGGCTTTCATCATGAGACGTCATTTTTCCTTCTACTCCCAGGGCAGAGTTTGAATGGTTTGAATGATTTTTTCTGGTTAGCATTTTTTTTAGCGAGTTGATTTTCTACGGGATGGGGTCGCTAACCACATGCCCAACTCTCCTCCTTTACCCGGGCCTGGGACCAGCAGTAACCCCCAGAGGAGCTACAGGCGGAGTTTTCCTGATGTTAAGTTACGCTTTAAATCATTTGTTACGTCTAGTTAGGCTGGTGTGGCCACTCAGTTGACTATTCATGGCGAATTCGACAAACCTTTAAAGATTAACTTGTCTTAATTATATTTAGTAAGTTTGTGTCAGGGTTATAGGCTCGATGAGACTAGTTAATTTCATATCAGGTAGTTGTTTGACTGATAACAAATGACCAAAATGTGTTGTCAAAAGAGATTTAGGCGATGAAATAGGAAGAAGGTAAACTCTGTATAGTACTATTCTCGACCAAGTTCAGTATGTCTGAAGTTATCACATTTATTTTAAGCCGATAGCAAACTAATCATATAACTTGTTTTCAGTCAACGAATTTTCAAATCGTTACTGTTTCGGTAAAAACGATGAACACACAAATTAAAATCGAACTGCGGTTACGATGGACTGTTTCACAGTTTCAAGCGACTTCTGAAGTTCGGGGAAAGTAACCATTATTTAAACATCTATAATGTTAATCATGACCAACTTACTACACAAACATTTAGATTCAATACTTTTATATACATTATTAAGCTTGATTGCATACTTTTATTGGCAAAGTCTATCAAAGCTCTAATTATTCTGAAGTATAAGCGATTTAGAAAACGGTCGTAAGGGCAGAGTTCGCCTCATTGAAAATTGAATCACTGAAGTTCCAAAGGTGCTGTCAGGCATTTATCTAGTTAGGCGTAATTTCATTGTTGAATAGCTTTAATATGTGCATAATAGTGACATGCATACTTTACTTGTTTTAAAGCAGATGGAATGCAAATTGGTTGAAGACTGTCAACACAATACGTCTTTGCCATTGCCAACTGCATTTCGAAATTATGGTTTGTATTTACCGTTGTCTATTCCACCTGATTTAACACCAATGACAAGTCCTCTGACCAGTGATCCAACATCCACAGTGACTGATTCTAAACAGGATACTCCACGAATTTCACACAACAGACGTGAAACACCGGAAGGATTCACCATGCCACACAATTCAGAAATTAGCCCAAATCAACTAAATTTGACAAGTGAAACAGAGGTATTTTATTCATTATCATTGTTATTTTTCTATTGCAGTATGCATTTTATTGTTATTAAGAGTTCCTTAGTTAATATAGTGATTGTTATTAACGTTTTAATTTTGATTTCCATGAAGGTAATCACATCCAGTTATAACCTTCCACATAAGCTACAATATTTACGTACGTCTATGTACTACTTTTTTATTGGTGACAATCAAACTTATATTATTACTTATCTGTTGTACAGTACACCAACCGAGGTCAATGCGTGTTTCTGTCTTTCCTTTATAGTCAATTTTACTTACCAAGAGTTCAAATATCTCTCGAAATTTTCTATTGAATACAAAAAGGTTGTCATCAAATCGGAGATAAATATGATACGAATAGACCATGCACATTCTTGAGTTTCACGGCGTACCGTGATCGTGTGGTAAGTGAAACAGACACTGGAAGAGAACTCGAGGTATCGGTTATAACCCTAACTAAAGGTGGTCATGTATGTGTACACTGTTTTGGGTGTCATGAGCATAGATTAGTGGAAATAAGTTGTAGTTACTATGATTCAGAAAATACAGCTTCTTACTCAACCTTTGTTCTCTCTCTGCATAGTCTGACTTAGCAATAGCTTGATGAGTGCATTACCAACTAAACCACAGTCCTTAAAAACCTTTAATTAAGCGTTAAACATGAGAAGTTAATTTATATTATGGTATTTGCTTGATTGCTCTGCTGATTTTAGTAAGAACTCTAGAATTTTGTAGGCCCTGTCATTCGATCCAGCATGGCTATCCTTGATAAGTTTTATAGGTTGACTTTATTAGCAGCATTAGCTCAATTATGATTATTTACCCACAATCCCTACTAATTGCCATGGAAAAACAGCATTTCTCTACATTTTTCAGGGGTGTGAGTGTGCTCTTTTAGTAATTATTCATCTTATAATGGTTTGGTACACATGTATTATATGTTAGCTGATGGTTGATTTGTTAGACTTCGATAAAGGAATATCAGCATAAAATTGTGATTTAATGGTCAGAGTTTAGGCGTCCAAATGATAGAGCACTAATCCGGTCTCATTTCAACTAACCACAGGGCTCTATTATTTGGCTTATGAGTGTATTCTTCTATTTTATAACTTCATATAATTTAATTACAGATTAATCTTGATATATAGTAATGAAAATAAAATAATATTAGTCACTGAGTGTGAAAAAAGGCACACAGCCTACTTACCATTAGATATATGTGATTCTTTTTCCTCTCATTGATTTCTACTTCAAATTACTGAGAGTAACTGCTTGTAATTGTGTTAAGTGAAGTATTATCTAGTCTATACTCTGGTTCTCTATTCTGAGTCAGCAATCCTGAATCTAACATAACGTAAGTAGTTTCATTATCATATTAACGTATTATTGTAGTCCATTTGAGAGTGAGAAAAATATTTTAAACAATCCGTTATATCAAATTTAATGGATTTTTGTATACCCGGTGACCATTTCAGTTGATAAGTGTTCTCATTTACCACAGAGATATGATTTTTATGATGGCAAAGTTAACCCACTATGTCAATAAGAAGCAAATAAAAATGATCCAACGAAAAAATTTCTTTCCGACGACGTCATTTTCTAAGGCTGTGCAATAGTATTTATAATTAGTTTTGTTTACAGTTGTCTATCATAAAATAGAGGAACGTTGTATTATTAAAAGAAATTATCATTAATAGTCAGGTTTTATCAAGTTTGGAATATGACAGTCTACGAAAATGGTGAGGTACCGTATTCAAGTACATCCAGCTGACGAGTCCCAAATAAGACGAAACGCGTGTCCTGCATTCCACTGCTAGCCACTATCCATCTTTGCCTATCGAGGTACTGTATCGTTTATCGGATTAATTAAAAATAACAAAGATCTCAGGTATCGAACATAAGATACGTAATAGTCTAAGAGTTAATAGCACTTAGTAGTTAATAGGAATGAAACAAGTCGTTGTCTGCTTTACGAAAAAGAAGATGAATTGTAAGACAGTAATTCGCACTTACAATTTGCCAAGGCTATGGTAGAATAGGTCATTGAATGTGGCTTTTTTGCACAGAGAGGTCATGTTCAAATGACCTCAACATTTATGTTGTCAAATTTATGTGGTCATCAATACATTTTTAAGTATAAAGACTAATATTAGTAACAGATGTCTATAATAATCCTTTGATTGGAATTAGTGATTTCACAGAAAAAACCGGTATGCATTACTATGGTGTAAAATGAGCTTGAAATAATGAAATAAATGATGTCAGTTGTGGATTTTGATGTGTTCATTTATTCAAACAGTTTACGAGAGTGCTATTAATAATAATAATAATAATGACAGAACTATTTACCAGAGTTTTGATGTTGTGTGAATCGTGTCTATTAAGAGTAGAAGATACTCGCAAGTTAGAAGATACTCGCAAGTTACTAGTATTTCACCACAGATCTCGCATCTGCTGGGATCACCGGGTAAGTAATAGTGAGGTTAGACACAGGGTGTTAGGGAATGATGGTAAACCAGTCGATGATGTCATGAATCTTCATCAACTGAGATGGTTGGGCTACGTGTTACGTATGCCTGAATACCGATTACCTTTGACGCACAATCCTGACTAGTATAGGGGATGGTTGGAAGAGAGTTAGGGGCGACCAAACCAAAACGTGGCATCAGTGCTTGAAGTAAATCACCTCTAGTCTGAGCCATGTTGGTAGATGCAGACTACTTGGTTGGGGTCTGCGTGACTATCGTAACCAATTGTTGGAGACTCTGTGTGACATGACTCAGAATCGATCACAATGGCGTAGATGTGTATATACTCTCTGTCTTCCTTTAAACTGTGAGATTAAAGTTACTTTATACCTGTCTTTCTCCTTGTACTATATCCTTATATACAATGTTTCTTTTATATATTACCACCACTAAATTAACTACTTCTATGAATTTGGTGTTTATCTTGTTGTGCTAACGAGGTATGGCGACTTGGCCCGATGCATATATGTACCTGGTCGTACGTTGTAGCTGACTGACTGGTTAAAACTGGCATTCTTTTTTTAGTCTATGACAGCTATAATTTTTTATTTTTATTTACAGACTTCATTTATGTCACTGGTTCCTAATGAACTAATCAATTTAACAACCTCAACACCCTCTAACTGTATCCCAACTGTAGATAGCAGTGTAAGAAACGCGAAATCCTCTATTGATTTTCTAGCGGATATAAATAATGAAACTTTAATGTTAAATCAATCGAAATGCTATACTCCAATGGTATTCATTTCGAAAAAAGCATCGCCATATCCATTGATGGAAGTAAGTTGTTTACAACCGTAAAAGATATTTTGACTATGTTATTCCTGTGAGTCACACATACACACGTCCATTTAAGTTCTCATTGCAAGTCTTACTAATGAAGTCAACAAAGCAACACTCATATCACTAACTGCCCTTTGAATAAGATACAATAGCTTTCTATTCTTTTCATCGGGTTTAGTTAATTAAACATGAAAAGCCAGGTAATAACTAGTTTTCTTAGACGTTCAAGGAACACCGGACAGGCAAACAATCACCGCATACGAGAATAACTATGATGTCCTTAAAATAATGAAAACAATATAAGAAAAATCAATGAACAAAAAATTCTATAATGAGTTTGACCGCAACAAAAATAAAGGAAACCTAACGTAAGGGATCCTGGTGGGAGGATATTTGGAGTTGGCAAAGGTGAAGAAATGTGAGTTTTACATACTAAACCATTTCCACTTTTCAAACGACTAGGATGAGATTTCAAACCACACTAACAGCTACCACTTGGTAGATATAACGTGGATGTGATAACTATGTACCCTAATAAGTAATCTAGTGATAGAGGAGGAAATTGTAGTGGTGTAGTACGTTGAAGAAAACGAGCATGTTAAGTGATATACAACAAATGTAAATGGGCTTTGAGATCAGGTGACTTATTAATCTAGCCAATGTCACTACACACATGACTATCCATCAGTGGTAAACGTCACTATTTGGATCTTGGGAATAAAGCTGTCTACATAGTCTTGTTTTTCTTCCTCTGCACTGTTTACTAATCAAGTTTAAGGAGAGCAATAGTGGTTTCATAGGATCGCGGAACATAATACTAGGTTAAAGTATGGGCTTTTTTTAAACACTAAACCCTCATATTACCTAATTTGTATTTGAAACTAATGTTGGATAATAATGACCCTTTTTAATTTTAAACCACACGAAAACAGATTCATTTAGTATTGCTTGTTTGAATCTTCCCATTGATGTTTAGGACTACAATTGATCAGTCTCTCTGTGATTGGCATATGTGCATACTGTGTGTATTGTCTCGATATAGCCCTAATTCACAAGTATTATAAACAAAGCTTGATAGTGGCTTGCAGTGGAATCCAGTTTGATGCGCGTTTCGTCCTATTTGGGACTCGTCAACTGGATGTACCTGCATCTCAGAGTTGTTAATGTTCACTCTGGGATTCGAACCCAGTACGTTTCGCTTCAAACGCCATCGCGTTATCTACTCGGCCATTGAGTCCTGATAGCCACCAAAACAGTCATATTTGTTGATATCTAACCTCTGTATGGAGCGCATCTGTCTACAGTTTACCATATAATCGTATTAACAAACAGATGTAATAGTCATGAATTCGCCTTGTGTTGGTTTATGAGAATTTCATACACAGTTTATTCTAATTATCGAAATTTCCGTAAGACGTCTTTTTGCCACCATTACTACTATTTTGTTTATAAGTAGTTAATATGTATGAAAAAAGTTTGTAGACCATCAACGTTGATGGTCTATGTCGAATGATTAGAGGCCTACTCAAGTAAGACGGGAACGGTGTAACGAACAAGCTAACTTCGAAGTCACACCTCGCGACCAACACCTTACGTGGATTGCCCCATCGACGAATTAAGGGACCATGGATGCTCTGAAGACTGCATAATATAAGGGGTGTTATTACAGGAATATATTAGTTAAAGTAGATGCAGGAGAAAGTAGAACCACTGCCGCATGGGCCAGTCCATGGCGTATGAATAACTGATGCGCGCTGACTGTCCTTGACCTTGACGGGGATCGATGATCTGTTCGATATTCAGTGACCTAACTGCCGGATGATTTGGCTAGGGTTCAGTGACATTTCACTGGCCCTACAAGTTATTCGATGTTTTGCATAAATTGATGAATTGAAGACAACTACTCTAGGGTCTTATATCCTGTATATCTTTTTGAATAGACTTTATACTGTGTTCAGCATCTCTGTTATATATTTTACTTGTAAACCTATTTTCTACACTATAGAAAATGATTTCTTCCAGTCAAACTGTAGGATCTTTTGACAGAAAGCAAAAGAAAGATAACTATGCTCAACTAGATGTAATTTCCGATAATCATGATGTTTTAAAATGGGATTATGCTGGAGATATAGCTTCGCATCATTTAGGTGTTCCAAGAATTATTTCACATTCTAGTCTATCTTGTCATCCTATTAATTATGTTGATTGTACAAATTACGATGTCAATACGACAATGACATGGCCATCTTCTAGTCCACATATTTCTCCATCTTCTGTATATGGTTATACAGTTCGTAGAAAATATAACTTCAATACAAGAACTAATTCTAATAGAAATCAGAATGAAGCATCATTAAAGAAAAAAGGATTTCGTAAGTTCTTACTTGTAATTAGTTGACTTTATTCATCATTTTTAAGATATGGAACTCATGTTACATTGTTATATCTTGTGGCCGAGTGGATGCTCAGTTAACGTACGACTTGATAAAATCTGCAATCAGAGAGTAGCGAATTATCGATTGGAACAGTGAAACACTAACACTGTACGAACAGTCTAGAATGCTAATCGGTCTTGCTTTCTATCTAGCCCAACCAGTTAATTCCAGAACACCAATAGCAGCCTCTGTAGTATGAATCCTTGTATTTCAAACATACTGAGTTTATATACCAAACAGACTGACCACATCGTACCAATAAAATAGGAAATAACATTTGTACAGGATTCAACCAATTGTGGTTGTGAATGTGGGAGGCAACAATTAATAGACTAGGGATAACTTAAGAATGGTAAATTGTACAATAATAGTCTATAGGTCAAAACAAAGCTTATAATAAGGGGGAAACGAATATGAATAGTTTAGTTAGTTAGCGATTATACGATAAAAAATATATGCTTAATATTGGTCCATAAATTGACCCCAAAGTTACCATTCACTATTGTTATCGGGGCATAACATACATAGTCTGATTAGGCTAGTTTGTTTGTCTTTGAAATAACATTTTCATCAGTAGATAAATCACTAAACTTCTGTAATGATTAGAGTATCAGACTAAGTTGTTATACTGTTCAGTTGGAAAGAGTTAACTAACTGACGTTGACCTTAAAGGGGAAACTTATTTAAGAAATATTTTCACTCATACTTACTAAGATTAGAAAATGTTTTCAAAGTGATAGGACAAAACGTGCATCAAACTGGATTTCACTGCTAGCCATTATCCATCAATGCTTATAAAGCTTATAACTTCAGGCAATATTGAAGCAATCCTCACAGGATGCACATATGCTAACAAGAGACTAATGAATTACAGTCTTAAATAACAATGAGAAGATACTAGTAAAAACGACAAAGTGAATACAAAGTAATCATTGTTGTTTATTTGGGGATCGAATTAAAAATTGATCACAACAAATTATTGACTTTTAATGCCGCAAGGATACTATCCAACATCACTTATACTTCTTAGAATGGTGGTTGTTGGTATAACATCATCTGGAAATACCTCAGTTGGATTATGTGATCTAGATCCTATTCAACTGTTTCAATGAATTTGAATAATAAAAATAAAACATACTAAAATGTTTGTTCTTCACGAATATCTAGTATCAAAGATTGGAATAGTGATCTGTATGAACATTGGCACTCAAGTTGTCGAATGGAATGATATGTATAGGGATTCATATGTCATAAATTGTTAATGTTTATACCTGTGGATTTCTCGGCAAGTAAATTGTTTTGGTTTAATTAGAATGAATATACCCATGAAGACATAAAATAAGGAAGATTGATTCAGTGAAGAGTTCTGTTTACGGTGGATTCATTCTCGAAACTTTACAATCGCAAACAGATACTTCTTTCTCCCCCTTTTTGAAGATGATAGTGATAATAAAATCCTGTTAAACATGATAACAGTGTGGATAGAACAAACAAAGGCATTAAAACGTTTTTTTAAAAATTTTAATCATGGAAATGAATAGTAGTTTTATTCTTAAGAGTTTGAGTATTAATCATGAAGATAGATGAGAAATTATAACTGGGTAGGCTGCCAAAGGTAGTCATAATACATCTTCCTAACATTGCTGGAGCGATAGCTATACAGTTGAGATCATGAATCAATTGAAGCTAGACCACCATGGAAAACCTGAAAGCACTGGACGGCCGTTTCGTCTCATTGTGGGACTCCCCAAAAGTGTGCATCCACGATCCTGCCTCGCGGGATTCGAACCTAGGACCTACCAGTCTCGCGCCAGAGCACTTAACCGAGGTTTTCTATGGTGGTCTAGCTTCAGTTGAATCATAATCTCAGCTATATAAAATTACTAAAATCTCCACGAAACTTCATTCTGAAAATAGATATACATCTGGAAAAACCAGAACTATATGTCCAAAAGAAATCGGTACAACCTTTTCTTCTACCATGGTCTTAATGTCTCACAATTTTCTTTCTTTATAGCCATCTACTTCCTCTCCTATCTTCTGTATAGACCTTTTACTCTCCACTGGTTTGCTTATGTTTATTCAACATTTTATCTTATTATGCTGAGCCTTCCCTTCCCAATTATAATTTCCCTATTTATCTTCAATGATGAATATTCAAACCCTTAACAATAAAACTATTATTCGTTTCCCTGATTAAAAAAAATAACGTTTTAATGCTTTTGTTTATTCTACCTGACTGTTATTATATTTAACAGGATTTTATTATCGCTGTTATTGTAACTATTATATGTATTTGATATACTTGAAGCTATTACGAGTTCACCTTACTCGGTAAACTGAACGAAGTTCGAAGATACAGTGACACGATAGGCTATTCTAATCCGTTGTTTTAGGTCCCGCTAATTAAAGTGAGAAGTCTAAGTTGGAAGTACTTACTTACGCCTGTTACCCCTCGTCGAGGAGAGTAGGCCACCCACCAACATTCTCCATCCAATCCTGTCCTGGGCCTTCCTTTCCAGTTCTTTCCAGTTGTTGTTCATCCTTTTCATATCTGCTTCTATTTCCCGGCGTAATGTGTTCTTTGGTCTCCCTCTTTTCCGCTTCCCTTCCGGATTTCATGTCAAGGAATTGCCTTGTAATGCATATTAGTGATTTCCTTAATATATGTTCTATCTTCTTCCAACGTCTTTTCGTAATTTCCTCTTCAGCTGGAAGCTGCTTTGTCCTTTCCCATAAAACGCTGTTGCTGATAGTATCCGGTCAATGGATGTTGAGTATTTTGCGTAGACAACTGTTTATAAATACATGTACATTGATGTAGTAGTTCTCCACGTTTCAGCTGCGTACAGTGGGACTGTTTTGACGTTCGTATTGAAGATTCTCTCTTTGAAGTTAGTTGACGGTTGTTTTGAGTTCCATGTGTTTTTCAATTGTAGAAATGCTGCTCTTGCCTCGCCTTTACATCTGCATCCGATCCTCCTTGTTTATCAATGATGCTTCCCAGGTACGTGAATGTTTCCATCTCCTCCAGAGTTTCACCATCAAGTGTGATTGGGTTGGTGTTCTCCGTGTTGTATTTGAGAATTTTGCTTTTTCCTTTGTGTAAAGTTGGAAGTGGGGAAGATGTATTCCGTAAGCAGCCAGAAGCACAAATAATCACAACAGGAAGAAATCAAACGTATATATATACACTACAAAACTGTCCTTGAGAAACGTTACAAAATAGCATACTAAAAGATACAACAGACCAATAGCGTTTAAGATTTTCCCTATTGGGAAATACCACATGAAAGTGAAAAGAGCGCTTTAGCGCGAAAAGAAAGAAATTCAAACTTTCAAAAATTACAAAAATAGACTTATTTTACCAAGTGAGTTCTGGGGATCTAACATCTCCAACAGTATTGTAATTATTGCCATCCTGAAACAATAAGTACACATATTGGCGATTATTAATTACTTACCTACTTACGCCTGTTACTCCCAATGAAACATAGGCCGCCGACCAGCATTCTCCAACCCACTCTATCCTGGGCCTTTCTTTATAGTTCTATCCAATTGTTGTTCATTCTTTTCATGTCTGTCTCCATTTCTCGGTGTAATGTGTTCTTTGGTCTTCCTTTTTTTCTTTGGCCTTCAGGATTTCATGTGAGGGCTTGTTTTGTGACGCAGTTGGGTGCTTTCCTCAGTGTGTATCCTATTCATTTGCTATTGTATTGAGGTGTAAATGAATTCACGAAAGAGAGAACTTTAAACTGATCTTTGTTATTTTATGTATTTCATTAATTGTTAGTTTGAGAACAACAACAAAATCATTATTGTCTATTTCATTTCAGCTGAATTCTCTTCAATTACAATTAATCATGGTTCATTTATATCTAGTCCAGATCCTGAAGATGAGCTACATACTTTACCATTGAATTATTCAATTGATCAAATAAATGATGATGATCATTATCATCATCCCCTATCACCATTGAATTGTTTCAATATTGATGATGAAGATCTTATAAAGTATAATCTGAACACTAATAGTAGTGAATTTAGTTTAAATGATGAAAATGATTATGATAATATAGAAAAATTGAATCTAAATAAAAGTCAATCTGTCATTGAATTACATAACCATAATCATCTAGATAATGTTTGGAAAGGTACTCAATCTTCTGAAGAATATCTACGACAACATTTAGATCATCTATTATTGAATATAGATAATGATATAAATACATTACAAACAATTACATCCTTTAATAATGATTGGTTAAAAAATGAATCACCTGAACCATGTATTCGAACAATGAAAGCGCTGAAATCCATTGATATAAACAATCAAATGATTACAAATGATGTAACGAATAAGAAGGATAGTGATATCAATGACAATAATAATGAACAGGTAAGATTTTGAAGTTAAATTTTTTACAGTAACCTATTGACTGATAGGTCCTGGGTTCGAATCTCGTGAGGCGGGATTATGGATGCTCACTGCTGAGAAGTCCTACAATAGGACGAAACGGTCGGCCAGTGCTTCCAGGTCTTTTATGGGGGTCTAGCTACAATTGATTCATGATCTCAACTATTGAGATTACTATAATATCCACAAAACCCCTTCTGCTAATAATCAACGTATGCTCACTAGTGACTGTTCAAACATTAACCATTAAATTACTTTCAACTGTGGAACAAATTCTTAGACAAAAAAATATTCACTTGATTGGTAATGAGATTTTGTAACAAGCTATATCCTTTGTATATTATAACTCTTAAATATAAGAGGTCGATGAAAGAAATCTTCTGTTTGGAGTTAACATTAACGTTTAAATCATTATGATGGAGATCATGAATCTACTAATGTTAGACCATCATAAGAAACGTGGAAGCACTGGACGGCCGTTTTGTCCTAGTATGGGACTTCTCAACAGTGCGCATCTACGATTTCATACGCAAGATTCGAACCCAGGACCTTCTGTCTCGCGCGGGAACGCTTAACCTCTAAATCACTAAGCAGGCGTCCAGCGGTAATGATGCCTTACTTCAAATAATTCACGAAATTACGCGATATTTTTTATGATATATGTCGACACTTCATATCGGAGATCTGTCATCGAATCAGCCTCTCTGTTTTTAGGTACTTTTAAATAATCGACCACAAATGCATTAGACACACTATCTTCACTTGTAATAGGTTCAAAACGTCAACTAATAATTCACTTACGCTTACATAAATCCCTACGTTCACCTCGGTATTGCCTACTATATTTCTGAGCAATGAACCTTCTTGACCTCACAATTATTTATACCCATCAACTTTGTAGTATACAGATTACACTATTTCATTCAACGGAACTTTCTAACTCTATTTAAATCACAATGTCGTGGCGTCATTATCTATTGATCACTGTCGCCATCAATATGATTTCTGACCTATCTCTATGGGTTCCAAATTCTAATAAGAAGTATAGAATAGTAACCTAGAATTATGATAATGTAGTGAACAAGAACACGGGTGGGGACAATCGAATGCATTCAAGCACAAATTACAGACTATCTCATTAAATTCAGTTAACCATACAGTAAACAGTTAGTTTGTTAAATAAAAATCAATTGTTTTAACCTTAACTGTTCCTTCTGCAAATATCAGTTCATCTTCTCTGATTTCATTGATCATGCATTTCCGTACCGATTGCGCTTCATTCCTGTTCTTTCCTTATCGATCTTCTGCCAAATTACATTCTATGTCTGACCAACACCATATACTACTTATATGGATATAATAAGTAGACCATACCACAATAATAGCATTCATTAAATTACTATTCAATTGATTGACTTAAAAAGATTTTGTTAATTTAGAGATGTTTTTCATCATGGGCTTATGTTCTGCTGTCTTTGGACATTTGCTTTAATCGTTGACTTGGCTATTTCAGTATGTAGCTGTATAGTTCTACAAGTTGACCAAACTAATTTATATATATTATAATTTGAATTCAAGGAAACTTTGATGAATCATTCAGTGGAAAGTAACTGCCAACTTGTGAAGGAATTCAATGAAAATAATCATAATAATAATGACGAATTACAGTCACCTTTAGGAAATAAGCAGCATGATTTATCTTCATTGAAGACCACATCTGTATTGAATGCTGTAGAAATGAATTCTTTATTACACACAAAAGATAATATACCTAAACAAGAAATTTCAGCTATTCAATCGTCAACATGTTCAAAGGATTTGTCTCAATTACCTTTGAATGATTTTAATGAATCAGAAGGAATGTGTTATATTGTAGATGGTGTGCTTTCATCAATACAAGGTTAGTTGTATTATTTATGATGTGCAATTTTCAGTTTAATTAAAATTTATATACCTAATCTAACTAAGTCAGTCAGTCAGTCGGTCAGTCAGTCACAATGTGGAACTTCGTACGTACGTACATCAGTTCGAGTTGCCATACCACATCAGTACAGAGATGCAGTTGTCGATTCAAATACCATAGTGATAGAAGTAGTAAGAGTACAAACAGTAATCAGAAAGATTAGGGTTTGAAGATGTTATTCAAGGAGTATAATCCAGTGAAATTTGGAAAGAGAAAAAGGACACAAATAATTCAGAAGATTAGAATTTGGGAGAACACAAAGAGTGGATACACCTTCGCCATTGCAAACGATTTTGAGCCATGTCATTCAAGATCTCTAACCATCGATCGCTATCATCTCGTGGATCCCAACCAGGTAGTCTACACCTACCAACATGGCTCAATCCACTTGTCAGCGACTTCATGGGTTTGTGCCACATTTTGGTCTGGCCGCCCCTAGCTTTCCTCCAATCTACTCTTACACCATAAAACATTGCACGTCGGGGCAATCGGTGGTTAGGCATACGTAACACATGTCCTAGCCATCTCAACCGATGAAGTTTCACTGTGTTTGTATAGGAATGAGTTATTGGAAGATCGTTTAGGTAGAGTTGTTGTGTTGTCTTACATTTTGTAGACATGTTCGTAAGACCATTGTTGTTCCCATGCCTAACTCGGTATTAACTATATACTCGGAAACATTGAATCAAAGATGGTTAGCCAGTCAGTCGTAATCAAAGTAGAACCTGGCGAAAAAGTGAATTGGCTTAAGTTAATTATGCCTAATACCCCTCATGGACGAACGTTGGCCGCCTACCAGGATTCCCCATCTAACTCTGTTCTGGGCAATCCTTTCCAGTTGTTTACAGTTGCTATTCATTCTTTTCATGTCTTCTTCAAACTCGCAACGTAATATGTTCCTTAGTCTTCCTCTTTTCCTTTCCCCTTCAGGATTCCAAGTTAGCACTTGCCTCGAAATGCAGTTTGATAATTTCTTCAATGTGTGTCCTATCCACTTCCAACGTCTTTTGCTAATTTCCTCTTCAATTGGGAGCTGGTTTGTTCTCTCCCACAGTAAATTGTTGCGGATGGTATCCAGTCAACGGACATTGAGTACTAGTTCTCTAAATTTCATCCCCGTGCAGTAGAACTGTGTTGACGTCCATATTGAAGATTCTGACTTTGATATTGGTTTGGAGACAGTTGTTTTAAGTTCCATATGTTCTTCAATCTTATACTATGTAGTCATACCAAATTAACACGATGAGATGAAATTAACAAGATGTATAACAAATTATTTTACAATAATGTAGTAGGAATGATAACGAGGATGACTAAACCTGCGGAATAGGGTTCCAGAATGTATATTTGAAGGTATACTGGTATACAGAAAGATAAAGAGTGAATCCATCTGTGCAGTTGTGATGGATTCTGAACCACGCTACTGAAGATTTCCAACCAATGATTGCAGTTATCCAACTGCATCTATTAACATATTTTAATGCCAGTGACCGTGACATACCATGGTTCTTAACTGTTCGATCAAGCAACAGTACTCATCAATTTGTTGTTGTTGTTGTTGTTGACTGGATTCTTAAGTGTATTAAGCCTCATTGTATACTTATTCTTGGTTTATTTTTTTATTATAGATACAAATAATTACTCAGCTATTACAACAGTAACACCATTAAATGAAAACATATGCTATCAAAATGGTTTTGATGCAGAATCGGAAGGTTGTAGAAGTAGTGTTATAATGGATGAAAATTGCGGTAATGCACTTTTTTCATAATAAACTATTTATTTATGTGTATTATTTATTGAATAGTTGAATTCGTGTGTCAATTAAAGCTAGACCACAATGGAAAACTTGGAAGCACTGGACGACCATTTCGTCCTAGTACGGGACTCCTCAGCAATGTGCATCCACGATCCTGCTCATGAGACTCAAACCCAAGACCTTCAGTCTCGCGTGCGAACGCCTAACCTCTAGACCACTAGTGCTAATGTCTAGCTACAACCGATCGATGAAATTGCGCCACCGCCTACCATTTTCTTCACAACAGACCCGATTGAACTCCACTGGTTACTGCTTCTCACTAGAACTCCTGGAAATACCTCTTGAAGCTGTTCAGTGCTTCCCCGTTTTGCACGTTGGTCTAGATTTAATTGATTCATGAATTCAACCGTTAAATTACTATAATATCCACGAAACCTCTTTCTGAGTATTATTTATTGTTAAGTTCACAATTATGACTTACTGTGGAAAGCTTATTAAACATACAAGATCAAGTTCGGATTATATAAACTTTAGTTAAATCAGATTTAAGAAATGTCGTCTTGAACATACATTAGTCTCTATACGGGATCCTTTCAAGGGCTTTCACTCAAAATTTGCGTGATATATAAGGTTTCGAATTTTTCTGAAAAACGGTATTATCACAGAAAATACCAACCTCGAATCTTAAGGTGTCTATGAGTCTTAAACTCTGTTAAGGGGGAAAATAAATTCCATTCTTCAATAAACGACTAGAACGAAACGATAACGTTTACTATAGACTGGAGTCCATCACATGGTTGTCTAAAACACCTAATAGTTCTAACGAAAGGAATTCACTCAATTGTTCATTGGAAACATATCAGCTGCTTGAGTAATTAACTTACATGATGAAGGCTAAATAATGAAAAAGTGAAAAGTGGTATGATAAGTAATAAGAAGGAGTGAAATGTCGTATTAAAATGAAAATGTATTAGATTAACAATCCATTGCAATACGTAAATACAATACGTTACTAGTTCACATAATAATTCATAAAAACATAAACTACTAAATATTTATAAGTAGTGTATTGTGGTACACAAACGTGAGCAAAATAAATGTGCATAATGTTATTTCTGTGGAGCAATTTTATGGGTTGGTTGTAGTTAGACACTAACACCGTTAGATCCCGGCCTACACCATCAAACATTACACATCGGCGCAGTCGATGGTTGGACATACGTAACACATGTCCCAGCCACCTCAACTGATGAAGTTTCACTACTTCATCAAACGATTTGCCATCCTTATCTAATATCCATTTCCTAACAACTGCATTACTTACGCAGTAGTCCCAGGATATACAAGTAATGCTTCGTAGACATCTGTGATCGAATACTTTATTATTTTTTTAAAAACATACATATTGGTACAAAAGGGCACCAGATACATATGCGCTACACAAAATAATGAGAATGAGAGGAGAAAGGGGGAAGATGCGTATATATAAAAGAATGATGGGGGGAACTGAAATGTACAACCTGAAGAACTCTCTCAGTTAAGAAAGTTATAACCACCCTTTATGAAGAAAGTAAAAGAAAGTGACAGCAGGATCGCCACTGGCTTCTATTCTGAGCCATATCTGATAACGTCTCTAGCCACTGTGTTGCACCATCTCTCGGACCCCAGCCAGGGAGTTGTGAAGGTCCAACAGAAGCTAGCCCTTTGCAGCTTTCTTTCATACCACGACACCATGTCATAAACTGGCCACCTCTCCGCTTTTTCCAACCAGTCCCAGAGTCGGCAAATAATGCACGATGTGGAATTCTCTGGGAAGACATTCGTAGAACATGTCCAAGCCACGGAAGTGGATGTTTCAAGATGGTGACACCAATTGAATTATCGTCTCGGCGCCCGAACACACGATGCCGAACCTCTGCATTACTAACATGGTGTTGCCACTGGATGTCAGCAATTCTTCAGAGACAACACAGAGAGTCGTCTAACATCCTCAACTCGGAGAGGCCATGATCGAATACTAATAGCCTACGAATATCCTCTACTCTTACCGACCATTTCATATTTCATTATCATTTTAGATAAAGAAGTTTCACCTTATTGTTATGATATACATAATGAATTTGATAATTTGTTCATAAAAAATACGGATATAAAAATGAATGAAATTTCCGAATCGTTTACATCCTCTATACAAAGTGGTATACTGTCAACCATGACAAAAACCACAATATCAGCAACAACAACAACAAATAAGATAAATATTTGTAAAACGGTAAGTCTTTTCAATTTATTGATTTAAATTCAATTAGTATTGTTTGTTTGAATCTTCTCATCGATGTGTTAGGATTGCAACTGGTCAGTTTCTAATTGGCACATGTGCATACTGTGCGTATTGCCTCGATATAGCCTTATTTCACAAGCATTGTAAGCAAAGATGGATAGTGGCTAGCAGTGGAATCCAGTTTGACGCGCGTTTCGTCCCGCTTGAGACTCGTCAGCTGGATATACCTGCATCTTAGAGTTGATGTTCACTCTGGGACTCGAACCCTGTACTGTTCCACTACTAGCCACGATCCATCTTTGCTTACCTATCTATTGATTTATTTTTTCAGTAGTAACTAGTAGTAAATCTAAAATAATTAAAAATTTTCCATCAAATTCCTTATTTTATAGTTAAAATCATTAGTCAATTGAAGCTAGACAACCATTGAAAACTTGGAAGCACTGGACGGTCGTTTTGTTCCGTTGTAGGAACCTTCAGCCGTCCAGTGCTTTCAAGTTTTCCATGATGGTCTAGCTTCAATTCACTCATAATTTCAACTACATAAAATTACTAAAAATCTACACAAAACCCCCCTTTCTGATAAACTTCCTTATTTATTAAGAATATTTGTATAAGAGCATACGTAAATGTCCCAGCCATCTCAACTGATGAAGTTTCACTACTTCATCAATCGATTTGCCATCCTTAACTAGTACCCGTTCTCTAACGACTGCATTACTTACTCGGTGGTCACAGGGACATATTATTACATTTGATTTTTATCCATCATAAGTTTATTTTATTACTATGTTGAAGATGGATATGATGAACATGGTTGTAGTAGCAATACATTGTTCTATTTGTATCAGTTGAATTTAATTCCATGGAATATGAACTGTAATTTTAGCTTTTATTTATTTATTTATTTAAACACATAAATATTGGTACAAGGAGGCACCAGATATATATGCGCCGCACAAATCTCATTTGATTTGTGTGCGGGCTATGATACTGCCCAAGTGCCCAAACTGAAGCAGATGGTTTTCTAAAGAGGCCGCACCAGGAGCCTATGACCTAAAGATCTGATCCACAGGACAGTGGAGCATCGTAAGGAGATGCAGTCCCATGGCAGCCGGTGACCAACGATTGATTCATACACCATTTGTTCCCTCAGTATATTGGAGCCCATGTGCGTCATTGGTTTGTAATCAGGGTTTTCCAACTTCCCTAGATGAACTTTCGATTTCCACCAACCCGGTTCAAGCGCCTGACATTCGCTTTTCGTCGTGTCAATTTCTTAAACAACAGTAATGACACAAGAAGGCAGTGAGTATTACTTCCCTGACAGAGGCTACGTACGTGTGGTGATATGAGAGCATTTGGAGAGGGAGAGCGTACTCTCCCGACTCTCAGCCGTACCAGGGCATTATTTCCTATAATTATTGATCTAGAACGGGAAAGTATTCTTACACATGAAGACGATATTTATTATATTCTGTTGTCATTGCTATGAAGTGGTCAATTTCATACAGTTAGATAAATCTAATACTCACTTCGATTGTGATATATTTGAAATGTTATAATTGTTCCATTACAGTTATATCAATTTGTATCTTATTTCTTTTTAAAGACTCAGAATGATTTGTTAACTACTGAATGTAAATCGGTATCTGATGGTATGAATGTAGCATTATCTAAAGTTTATCCTTCAATTTTGTCTTCTGGAATACAAATAGTTACTCATTATACTACTCATAATTCGCCATATCTACACTATGCTACTTCCAAGATTGAATCAAACAATCTACCTGAATACGTACCTTCACAATATAGTAATTTATCTATGATTGGACACGGATCATCTCATTTCAATCATGTAATACGTAGGTCGAGTTAAACGATTAATTTACCATTTTTGTATACGTACATGGATTAAGATTAATTGTAAATTGTGCATATTTTTTTCCTTAACAACACCCTACTTCCTGAACACATATATGAAAACATCTGAATTTAAGTGTTTAGGACATAGATTTCATCAATAGAGGGTTGTGGAGATTGTTGAGTTTAGATTGATATCATGAATGGATCAATGTTAGACTATCATTGAAGTCCTGGAAGTATTTGACCGCTGTTTAATTGTAGACAATGTGGAAAACTTGAAAATCATCAGTAGTGGTCATATTTACTTACTTACGCCTGTTACTCCCAATAGAGCGTAGGCTGCAGATCAGCATTCTCAACCACATTCTGTCCTAGGCCTTCCTTTCTAGTTCTATCAAATTTTTGTTCATTCTTCTCATATCTGTCTCCATTTCTCGTCGTAATGTGTTCTTTGGTCTACCTCTTCTCCTTTGACCTTGAAGACCCCAGTTGAGGGCTTGTCTAGTGACGCAATTGGATGATTTCCTCAATGAATAGTGATGATAGAAATCAAATATTTTTGATTAGTAAATATTACGATTGTCCAAATTGACGTACTGCGCCTATTATAAATGATATGATCTATAATGAATTTCACTAGAACAAGAGCGTTCATCAGTTAATCTTTTGCTTAGTTCTTAATATCCAACTGTATGATTTAATATCTTTATATTCAATTCCTTTTCCTCTTATGTTTTTTTTCTTATGAATTAGGCTAACTGATATGGTAACTAACTCACTAGATCCTATGGTGTTTATATTGTCTTTTTTTTCTAAACAGAAACTATACATTAGTTTACAAAACATGTAATGAATCAGTATTACCTAGCACTTTTGTGGTTGAACTATTCAAAGAGAAATGTCATCATGAATGTTAAGTAGTTTATGTGTCAAGAAAGGAGATAGGAAATCGATTTATAGAGTAAATCATGGGAACAGAACAGGATTACCACTGTCTTGTATGCTGTTGCAGCCTAAACTTTTGTTAGTTAGATTATACTACTTTTTTGTTGTTAGTAATACAATTAACAAAAATAACTACTTACTAAGTTAACTTTTTCAGTTTGGTACGATTTTACACTACTAAATTTCTTTCTTTCAAAGTCGTTACATTTCAAAGTTTTTTCAATTTTGTTTCTATTTAAATCTTAACTGTTATTGGGCTGAGCTAATATAGCCTTTCTGAGAGGTTGTACGTTGTTATTTTAGTATGCTATAAACGAGATATAAACTGAAATACATAAGTAGACTGAGTCAGTGCCCTTTCAGATATAGTTCCCTACTCGTTTTATCCTAATATTCACGTAATATTTCTGTAGCCAATGTTTCGATGAAAAAAAGTCTTTTCTTCCAGACATAGGAACATGGTGAAGCCTATTTGGCCCTTCTGAAGAAGAGCGCTTCATGGAAGCACGGCACAACTGCCGAGGCTCAAAAGCTGTTTTTTCATTGCGTACGCAGAACCATTACATCATTCATTCATTCTTTTATTTTTTTAGGGCAAACTCGTTTTTTCCTTCTTTTTGAACCAGCAATAACTATGCAATGATTCTTTGTAGCAATCGTAATCATTTGTGGGTATAGGTAAAGTGATTGATTAGGCCGATATCCACCATCCGTGTTACCGCTCACGTTAGTACATGGGATAAGTGCCATGATCCAGGAAGCCCGATGAGGACGTGTGAGTCAGGTTTTGCCTCCCATGTTTCGATGAAGTCTTGTTAATTTAACTTAGAAACTGATAGAGATAATCTTTGATAGATTGTTTCCCTTAAATGGCAAAAGAATTTGGAAACAGTTTATTTATCTTGAATAACTATTAAATCCAATACTGAGTAATCTCTACCATTGTTTTTTTAGTTTCGGTTATGTTTATCTTCAAATGAGTTGTCAATATGTCCATATCATATCATTATGCTCACTTACTTACGCCTGTTACCCCCTGTGGAGGAGCATGGGCCGCTCACCAGCATTCCCCATCCAACTCTGTCCTGGGCAATCCTTTACAGTTGTTATTCATTCTTTTCATATCTGCTTCTATTTCCATGCATAATGTGTTATTTGGCCTTCCTCTTTTCCGCTTCCTTTCCGAATTCCATGTTATGGCTTGCTTTGTAATGCACATTAGTGATTTCCTTAATTTATGTCCTATTCACTTCCAACGTCTTTTCCTAACTTCCTGTTCATCTGGAAGCTGGTTTGTCCTCTCCCATAAAACGATGTTGCTGATACTATCCGACCAGTAAATGTTGAGTATTTTGCGTAGACAACTGTTTATAAATACTTGTGCCTTCTTGACGATGGATGTAATAGTTCTCCACGTTTCAGCTGCGTACAGTGGGACTGTCTTGACGTTCGTATTGAAGATTCTCATTTTGAAATTAGTTGACAGTTGTTTTATCATATTAATATTTATTCAAACGCTTAATATCATGATGGGAAAAAACTTTTCTTTGTTTAGGAAACATACCAACTTCTCTCAATGTACTTAGTCAGACGGATACATCTTCAATGAAACCAGATTATTGTCTTTCATTTAGTTCTGTTGAAAATAAAGTTCCCCGAAATAAATTTCATCAAACTAAGATGGTCAGCACTGAGAATAATGATATACGTAAACTGTTCCATATACCTAAAAATTCTACGGTAAGTTAAAAATAAACATGAATGATGTTTATTTATTGTTAGTGTTTTGAAAAGTATTCATTGGTTGAATATATCCTTTCTGAGAATGAAGGTTGATTAAATTATTTCACTATTTAGGGTCCATTTTATGCAAATGCACTTCCCGATACATAACCACTTCCTTACTTACTTACACCTGTTACCCCCAATGGAGCGTAGGCCGCCGACCAGCATTCTCCAACCCACTCTGTTCTGGACCTTCCTTTCTAGTTCTATCCAATTTTTGTTCATTCTTTTCATGTCTGTCTCCATTTCTCGGTGTAATGTGTTCTTTGGTCTTCCTTTTTTTCTTTGGCCTTGAGGATTTCAAGTGAGGGCTTGCTTTGTGACGCAGTTAGGTGATTTCCTCAATGTTTGTCCTATCCACTTCCAACACTTTTTCCTGATTTCTTCCTCCTCTGGAATATGATTTGTTCTCTTCCACAGTAGGTTGTTGCTAAAAAACGCTAACCGGAAAAAATTACTCAAAACAAAAACACTTGAATTTAGATTTATTATGTATAATCAACAAAGTGAGTTATGAAGTTGAAATCATGAGTCAGTTGAAGCTAGACGACTATGGAAAACCTGGAAGCACTTGACGGCCGTTTCGTCGTATTATGGGATTCCTTAGCAGTGCACATCCACGATCCCACCACACGAGATTCGAACCCAGGACCTACCAGTCTCGCGCCAGAGCAGTTAACCGACTCATGATTTCAACTATGAAAATACTGAATTCTCCACAAAACCTCTTCTGAGTTATGAAGATTGTTGGTTTTAAAGTGTTTTTATTACGAACTGACTTAAGTTTAACTATCTTTGAAAACTAGGAGGGAGTGATATTTGCTTTCTTCTACTATGTCCTATAATTCTAGTGAGAATCCATAATCAATGAAGCTTAAATGTGTCATACTTCAGGAAAATATCGTCAGTGAGGATAAATAATTGATTGCACAATATTGCGAATGAACTATAGGGTAGGAACTCACTATGAGATCCAAAACCCCAAGGTTCAATTCTTTAGAAAGAGGTCGTGGAAGTATACCGCTTAAGGGCAAAATTATTAACGTCGATTTTCTTTCTCAGCCTATAAAACATGAACTTTTACCAATACCCATTTATGATCTATGAATAATTTGAAATGTTAGATTTTAGACGATAACGTAGATAGTGTTTATTGAGTATAAATGACTAAGTAATACAACGAAAATGTTATTATGTTTAAAGAGATTACGAGATCATCTAAAATCAGCGAACGGAATGAAAGATCAACGGAATAACTACAAGACAAGCTAAACTATTCGGATGTTCTCCAAGCTTGCTAACTAGTAGGAATAGATCTGGTTCAGATGAAGGTATGGCATATTCCGCAAGCAGCCAGAAGTACTAAAACAAGAACACAACTCAAGTATATATATATATATATATATATATATATTACGCCTGTTACCCCTCATGACGAATAGAGCATCGACTAGGGATCTCTCAGTAGCTCTGGCTCAAAATTTCTTTCTAGTTTTTCCCATGTTCTATTCTTTAATAGAATTGTATTAGGTTTTGGATTGAAAATTCTGATGTTTCCATTGGCAGATATTTCTTTTGATTTCCAGACATTTTTGAAATATAGGGACACTTCATTTGTTTACCAATCTGTGCCTTCATATCTGCATCCGATCCCCCTTGTCTATCAGTGATACTGCCCAGGTATACAAAGGGTTTAACCTCAGAGCTTTTCTACCAAGTTTGATTTCGTTGGTACTTGCAGCGTTGTATTCTAGGATCTCACTTTTTCCTTTGTGAATATTTAGGCCTACTTTTGTGGCCAGACCTTTTCCTGGGAAGTTCTCTACGACAGTCTGCAGTTTCTTTATGCTGCTGTCGTTGGTGGGTGTGTAGTAATAAAAGACATTCAATGCGATCCCTTTCCTCTTTGTTTTAGAGGATGCTTTAATGATCACGGAGCTACAAGATTCTCATTCGTTAAGAGCTTTTTGCGCTTCTTTGAAACTATCCATGCAAACCCTTGTGTTCTTTATGATCAGAGTACAGAAACAACTCTAGTCTTTTTGTTCATATTGTGTCTTGTGGGTTTCACTTATTCCAAACAGATCATTGTTGCATCTACTGGTCTCTTCTGCTATTCAAATGGTCCTTCCGGTCTCATGCCTTATCTAGATACTCACTATATCTAAATTATTTGTTTCTCTAGTTGTTAAAAGAGGCAGCTGACCCGTTATTCCGAAGAACCTCGGCTTTTATCATGCGGCGTCATAACTCTTCTACGTAAAGATCGTTCAACTCTCGGAGCTGATCTTAAATAATTAAAATGATTTTTTCTGGTTCGCGTCACTTTAGCGGAGCTATTTTTGTACTCAATCGTCCTTTCCTGGACTTTGGTCAGGGATTACCCCAGGAAAGGATCCAGGTATATTAAGTAAACAACTTATTCAGTATATCTTTAGTGTATTTTAAAATACATCTTTAGTGTATTTTAAAATACCTTTTAGTAGTATAAACAATTTTATCTTTGTGTGTCATATTTCAGAGGCCAACTGTTGGTTTACCTTCTTTTAATTCGAGTAAAACAAGTAAAGATTCACCTTCAGTATGCCACCAGCATATCAACATATAACACAGGAATTACTCCTTGTGCGTTATTAACTCAAAATATGAACGTTCAACGCAATGAAAATATCAAACCTCGTGAACATTTGACATGTGAACATCCTTTATCTAGAGATGACTTTGAAACAAGTTCAGTTATATTAAGTCCTATCTGTCCTAGACAACCTACATCAGATCATAATCATCGAACAGTTCAAAATGATGTAAAAGCATACAAAATGAAATGTAATTCTACACATTTATGTAATCATTTTGAAGATAATGTTAAGAAGTTCGATACCAAGTTAGGTAAGATCTACATCTTAATCATATTCTGATAAATGGTTAACATATTGATATTATTTATTCGTTTTTGTTATGTACTTCGTCATGAAATAGGTTGTATACATGTATACTTGTGAACAGTTTTTTGGGACATCAGTGAGTGAGTCAGTTTCAGTTTGAAAAGGACAGGAGGCTTGATGGCCTGTGTTAGTCCTGGCAACTTCATTTTATTCACTTCATAGTAACTTGACGGCCGTTTCGTCCTATTGTGGGCTCCTCAGCAATGCACATCCGCGATCTCGCCTCGCGAGATTCGAACCTAGGACCTATCAGTCTCGCGCCAGAGCACTTAACCGATAGATCACTGAGTCGGCATTCAACGGTGTTAATGTCTAACTTCAACCAATCCACGAAATCTGAGAAACCGTTCACCAATTGTCTTAAGTCAGTTGATATCTCTATAACAGACGTGGTTGAACTCCACTGGTTACTGCTTCCCACTAGAACTCCAGGACATGTATCTTGAAGCCAGTCACTAGTGAGCATATTTGATTATTATCAGGAGTTTTTGTGGAGATTTCAGTATTTTCATAGTTGAGATCATTAGTCATTGGGATTACTAACTCCTTGTTAAACTGATATGTCCATCTTTTTAACAATTCATTTATAATCCTATTAAGACAACTGATAGAAACCTGATTTTATACTGTAAGCTTTTAGCTTTCCAACATGAAGTGGATACATAAACATTACTGAAATGTTAATTATCTACAATGTCTCAGTAATAAGACGATCAAGGTTAACCTGACCAATAAAGAAAATTGTAGGTAGGAATAAATAAGATCGTTTAACGTTGAAGATACCACCAGAATTGTAGTTTGACAACTCTTTATAGTAGCACCTTGTATAATTAAATCGCGCCCACCCAGTGAAATCAAAAGTCAGAAGCGAGGAGGTTGGGAGATATATTTGATAGATTATCAATATATTTCTAGGAGTGACTGATCTAATCTGGCTAGTGATCGCAAGAGACGTTGCGCACACCGTTCCAAACCGTGATCTGGTACGGATGCATGACCGAGCGCCTTCAGTTGAACGAGTCCACTAAAACTAATGTGGTCAGCATTTAATGTCGAACACGTACAGAGCTATTGATTTTAGGGAATAATTTACAGCTACAACGTGTAGTATATAAATGGAATGATAATGGAAACAAGATATTAGATCTCAAAGAAATAAACATAACTATAAAGAATAAAACAAAAAGAACTCTGATATAATTGGTACTCCTTTAAAAGAAAATATTTCAGCAGAGTAATTAGTAAACGAACTGATCTATCGATAATACTAAGTGCTCGCGCGCAAAACTGATAGGTCCTGGGTTCGAATCTCGCGAGGCTGGATCGTGGATGCGCACTGCTGAGGAGTCCCATAATAAAACGAAACGGCAGTCCAATGCTTCCAGGTTTTCCATGGTGGTCTAGCTTCAATTGATTCATCATGTAATCTATTAACATTACTATGGAATCCACAAAACCCCTTTTGATCTATGATCATTGTTTCTTATGTATTCATTTTTCTAGTTCAGACCACAGATTTTTACGATGAAAATGAATGTACATGTCATAATACCTACAGAATTCAACCGGATAAATTCAAAGATTCAGGGATTAAAACATCGTCTGAATGGGTTGAAAAACTACTTGCTTGTCATACAAAGCTTGTCAACAATAAGAAACATACTGAGGAAAATATCAAACTTAAAATGTCACAATCTGTTTTTTTAACTCCAAGATCAACACTTATAGCTCAGTTGAGATATATACTATTAAAGCAAAAACTTAAATTATTGCATACTCGGGATGCTTATTATTTAAGAAAGCGTATAGTGAACCATCTTGAAAAATTTTTGGAACAAATAGTTTTATCAAATACACCAGTAAGTGAAAAGTTGTTTGTGTTTATGTGAAATAGTTGTTTATTTTAATGTAGTCAATATATTTTCATGAGAACTCAATCCTTATAAGCAAAGATAGAAAAAGGCTGGCAGTGGAATCCAGTTGGATGCGCGTTTCGTCCTACTTGGAATTCGTCAGCCGGATGTAAGTGCATCTGAGTTGATATTCACTCTGGGACTCGAACCCACTTGTTACATATGCCTGAACACCGATTACCACGACGCACAATGCTGACTAGTGTTGGGGATGGTTGGAAGAGAGTTAGGGGCGACCAAACCAAAACGTGACATCAGTGCTTGAAGTCACTAACTTCTAGTCTGAGCCATGTTGGTAGATGCAGACTACTTGGTCGGGGTCCGCGTGACTATCGTAACCAATGGTTGGAGACTGTGCGTGACATGGCTCAGAATCGATCATTATGGCGTTAGTGTATATACTCTTTATCTTCCCTTAAACCTTGAGATTAAAATTGCTTCATAACGTTCTTCCTTCCTATACTATATCCTTATATACAACCTTTCTTTTGTATATTACCACCACTAAATTAACTTCTTCATCTTGTTGTGCTAACGAGGTATGGCAACTTGGATCGATGCATATATATGCCTGGTCCTACATTGTAGCTGACTTACTGAACCCAGTACCGCTCGCTTTAAACACCATTGAGTTATTCACTCAGCTACTGAATCCTGATAGCCACTTGCTTGCGCAATGGGATAAAGTTTAAATTCACTTGGTCTAGTTTCAATTGATTCATGATTTCAAATATGTCAAAATAACCATATTAAATTAATACAACTTTAAATACTATAAAGGATAGATCTGTTATTGTTTCTAGTTACCAACCAGTTTATCCCGTTAAAATTATTCACCATAAGACTTTCAACGTCGATAAGTAACCTAAATTGATTTTCAGGAATGAGGTAACATTTTTTCTCATTGAAACTTATTAAACTGTTTAAAACATTTTGAACATTAATATTTTTTTTACAATTTGACATTTAGGGGGAACTTAATTCTCCATTTTTATGTAAATGGTAGCTTTGGATTTCTGTAGTTTAATCTATTTTCTCTTACCAAAACTGTTATGACTTTATAAAAAAATAGGACGTATACCAATTTGTTATTATTTTATGTCCTGCTTTAATCACGTGATTTATTCATTAATCACAATACGACTTTTCCAATCTTAGCACTATGCCAAAACAATAGCGTTCGACCGGTATGAGCAGTCTAGCGTCCTTATTGGTCCTTTGTACGCCTAGCCCGTCCAGTTGAGTCCGAAATACCAACTACAGCTTCTGTTATGAGAATCTTTCATTTCAAGCATACTCTGTTTATATACCAATCAAACAGACCACATCATACCATAAAATAGAAAATAATATTTGTACAAGATCAAGCCAAATGTGGCTGTGTCTATTAGTTGCTGCCTCCCACATTCACAGCTTCATTTGGCTAAACCTTGTACAAATGTTATTTTCTATTTTATTGGTACGATGTGGTTAGTCTGTTTGTTATATAAATTCATTATCATTGAAATACAAGTATTCATACCGCAGAGGCTGTTCTGGACTTAACTGGCTGGGATAGGCAGAAAGCAGGACTGATAGTACTCTCGACTGCTCGTACGGTTTTCGTGTTTCACTGTTCTAATCGATAATTTGCTGCTCTCTAATTGGCGGTCTTATCACGTTCAGATATTAACTGGGCATCCACTCGGCCACAAGTTATAAAAAATAGTCCATTAATAGATCCCGGAAGTTACCTGTACTTATGTTTCCACTAGGATATAACAACTTATAATATATTTGTATGATTTTATTTTCATTATTTTAGCCTTTGTCAAATTCTGTACCTGATGATTGGGATACAGATACGGAATCTTTATTATCAGATTTATTTGAAAAAGATATTAATTTAGATGATAATCAAATGAATAAGTTCATTCCTATATCAAAGGACTTGAAATCTGAAAAGAATCAAAAATGTAGATTATCAAGTGATGAATACGGAGAAGATGGACGAATACACGAGAAAGTGTTGAGCAAACGATCATCCTCATGTGATGGAGAAATATGTGGTAGAACTTCTCAATTTGAGGTGGCACAAAAAGATGTTCAAAAGTCCGGCAGAACAAGTAACTAGAACATTTTCAAATTAAAGTACCTAAGCGTGTTTTTTTTCTAATATCTGTCATTACTGCAAGTTTGTTTTGAAAGAAATTAGTAAAACCTTGAAGATGTACAACTAGAGTTGACTACTCAATTTACCGGGGGTCAACTGAGGAATTCGCATTATCTGTTTAGATGTCAATGTCGAGCTTCTAAAATCCTTTGGGCGAGACTAAACTTTATGGACGACCTTTGAACGAATCTTAAATGACCTTGAGAAATATTAGTCAATCAGAAGACAGTTAGTATACAGTAAAAATATATTACAAAAAAACTAAAAAATTAAAGCGGATACTGTTCTTTTACATGGCTCAAAAACTTCTCAAGGTCAGATATAGGTTTAGAAGTTCTAAAATCATAGTGCATACGGTACAGGAACTCATCCATATGGCTTCATAGTTGTCGACCTCTGGAGCCACGATAAGGTCTCAAAAATTCTTTTAGCCTCGACCACATAGCTTCAATGTTGTTGGTATGGTATAGGGTTAGGGTCTTAACCTTAATCGTGACCGAGCGAAAAAAAAGTCATTTGAGTACCACAGTCACATGTATTGGAACTCCTTAATAATCACTTCTCTTGTAGACGCTGAATTATCACGTCTTCTGTAAAATCCTCTGTAAAGCGATCATACGTAAGCATCAGGTACCGAACTTAGCTCCGTAACCTTGAAAGCCCGCGAAAGCTTCTGATTGGCTCGTCCACAAAATTTAGTCCCGCCGTCTAGTGCTTCCAAGTTTCCATTAGTGGTCCGATATTGATCATTTCATGATTTCAATTCAAACAAAATAATCATTTGTTAGACGACAGGAATAGGAGAATGGAAAGTACGAAACTGTGATAGTTATTCTTCATTTGATTAATTCGTATACTTTTAGTAGATATTCATCAAAACCAATCGTTCTATGAAACTTTCACCCAATCGTAATTGTAACCTCTGTTTGTTTGTTTTTCACTCATTACTCATTGTTCTACTAGTTTACAAATTGAAAATTAGCAATCAGTTCTTTGTGTCAGGGTTGATTCAAATCACTATTATTGTGTTTCATACTTACCCACTTACTTACGCCTGTTACTCCCAATGGAGCATAGGCCGCCGACCAGCATTCTCCAATCCACTCTGTCCGCAGCCTTCATTTCTAGTTCTATCCAACTTTTGTTCATTCTTCTCATGTCTGTCTCCATTTCTCGTCGTAATGTGTTCTTTAGTCTTCCTCTTTTCCTTTGGCCTTGAGGATTCCATGTGAGGGCTTGCCTTGCGATATAGTTGGGTGATTGTTAGGATATTCACAGGAATATCCCAAAAATTATCTCGAATGTAAAGTGGTATGTTTTTAGACTCTTCACATAATTCGCATGTTATTTCCTATTGGCCATTATTTACAGTTGTCCTAACTATGACTTTCACGTGTCGTTTTCCTATTGGTCAATTTTGAGTTGTCCTAATTATAACCTTTACTTGTCCTTTCTTTCCATTGGTTACTGTTAATAGTCATCTTAACTGTATAAATATGTCTTGTCTGTAAACCACTTTTGTTCTGCTGCTGACCCCATAAACGATTCTCATCTAACGGCTGTGTTCTGATTTATTGGAGTTGGGGAACAGTATTGGGGTCGAACTAGGATAACTGAATTTGGTCAATCGGTAGAATTTCGTGTAGTCCTATCGCAATACGTAATATTTGGGCAATTTATGACAGTGATTTCCTCAATGTGTGTCCTATCCACTTCCAACACTTCTTCCTCCACTGGAATCTGGTTTGTTGTCTCTCACAGTAGCTTGTTGCTGATAGTGTCTTGCCAACGGATCCGCAGAACTTTTCAGGAAACAACTATCAATAAACAGCTTTATCTTCTGGATGATGGCTTTTGTAGTTCTCCAGGTTTCCAACAAATACAGTAGAACTTTCTGTAATGAAAATGCTGACTTTGGTGTTGGTTGACAATTATTTTGAGTTCCAGATGTTCTTCAATTGTCGATATGCTGATCTTTTCCTTTAACCTTCAGTATTTATACCTCGATATTAATATAACCTTTGACAATATTCAATAAGATACAATACAAATCGCATCTATTTCTTTGGGTTACTATAGAATGTAAAATACTATAACTAATATGATTATATATTGTATATGTCGTTTATGAGATCGGAGTTTTCAGTTCACTACCACTTGTTGGTAATAACAAAAGTTTTCAAAATGACAGTTGTTAGCATTCGTTTCCAATGTTTATCATATTATTGGTTTAACCTTTAGGATAAACTAGATCAGAGTATACTATAACTTGTATTTGTTTCTTGAGTTAAGGTTAAAGAGTTGTAATATAAAACTCTTATGAAAGAAAATTTAATTGAGCTAAAAACCATTCGCTCTTTTAAATTCACTTGGTGTTGTTTACTTGTATCTTCCCACTGTGATTTAGGACTGCGATTGATCAGTCTCGTGTTGGAATATGTGCGGACTGCCTCGATATTGCCTTAAGTCACGAGCTTTATAAGCATTGATGGATAGTGGCTAGCAATGAAATCCAGGACTCATGTTTCGTTTTATTTGGGACTCGCCAGCCGGATGTAACTACATCTCAGAGTTGATGTTCACTCTGAGACTCGAAGTCAATACCGTTCACTTCAACTACCATTGCGTAATCCACTCAGCTAGTGAGTACAACAAGAGACTGATCAATTGCAGTCCAAAACACCAGTGGGAAAATACAAGTAAACAATACCAAGTGAATTTAAACTTCACCCCATTGCACAAGCAAGTGGCCATCGTGACTCAGTAGCTGAGTGGATAACGCGATGGCGTTTGAAACGAAAGTTACTGAGTTCGAGTCCAGAGTGAACATCAACTTTGAGATGCAGGTACATCCAGCTGACGAGTTCCGAATAGGACGAAACGAGCGTCAAGCTAGATTCCACTGCTAGCCACTATCCATCTTTCACAATTGATTGATCACTGGGTGGTGATCAATGTCATACGTGTCAAGTTCTTCTTTAGTGCTGATCGAATGCTATCGATCAAGTTGCAATGTGGCCACCAGTCTAGGTGGCTCGATTTATATTTTTCTTGAAACAGGTAACAAACCAAAACTGTCAAATATTCTAATTGTAGATAAAACTGAATGTAAAGATAATGATAAACAATTCACGGATATCACAAAACGATCAGAGAATCAATTAAATCAAATGGTTATGCATTTACAAACCGGTCAACCTAGTTTAGAACCTTCATCATGTATGAATTTCATCTATAATGATCATCATGTTAAGTGTGAAAAGTTATCCAAAGATCATTGCTTATTAAATACAAACTTTCAATTATATCCATCATCAGAAAATATAGTGAATGGGTTATGTGCAGCATTAGGTAAGTTGTTTTACTGTTTTAATATATTTTCATAGTTGAAATCATGAGTCAATTGAAGCTAGACCACCATGGAAAACCTGGAATCACTGGACGGCCGTTTCATTTTAGTATGGGACTCCTCAGCAGTGCGCATCCACGACCCCGCATCGCGAGATTCGAACCCAGGACCTACCAGTCTCTAGCCAGAGTCCTTAATATAATCATGTAATGTAAGGTTTTCTTCATGATACAAAAAAAACTTAAGTATTGTTAGAATGAGGCTTTGTGGAAACTGTAGTAATTTAATGGTTGAATTCATGAGTCGATTTAGGCTAGACCATCCTGGAAAACCTGAAAGTACTGAACAGCTATTTCGTTCTAGTATGGGACTCCTCAGCAGTACGCCAGGTCGGTGGTCTAAAAGTTACGTGTTCGCGTGCCAGGCTGAAGGTCCTGAGTTCGAATGTCGCGTGCGTGATCGTGGATGTGCACTGCTGAGGAGTCCGACACTAGGACGAAATGGTTGTCCAGTGTTTCCAGGTTTTTTATGGTGGTCTAGCTTAAATCGACTCATGAATTCAACCAATAAAAACTTAATTATTAACTAAAACAGAAATGAAATCAAATTAGTCGTTAAACAAACTGAATGACTATTTAGCATATGTAATAGTACATCATCTCAATTAATTCAACTTTTCAACTATTCAAACTGTTTTGTAACTTCAGTAACTAACGAATATTCTTGACATTTTAACAATACAGCTATACTAAGTGAGCAAAAAACAAACTAGATGAAAATGATTGTTTTATAAAAATTCTTTACATTTTTAGACTGGACAAAACTACCGAAGTGGGATAACGATGTGAAAGTAAAGAATGTATATATTTTTACTTTCCACTAGAATTGATTCATCATCATTTGACTGTTGATATTGCTGAAACAGATATAGAGAGAACAAGTGAGTACCATCAGTCAGTCAACTACAACGTAGGACCAGGCACATTTATGCATCGGTCCAAGTTGCCATACCTCGTTAGCACAACAAGATGAACAACGGATTCATAAAAGTAGTTAATTAGTGGTGGTAATATATAAAAGAAAGGTTGTATGTAACGATATAGTATAGGAAGGAAGACAGATATGAAATAATTTTAATCTCAATACATCTGGACCAGCTACTCTTCCTCGTTTCAGATTAGCTGTAACCTTTTGAACTTCAGTTAGGGTTGGGGGCCTACTTCAATGTTCCATTCAGGTTTTCTGGGAATAATGGGTAGTTGTACAGTAGCTGAAGGCCAGCTGAACTTCTCCTTAAAGTGTTCCGCTCATCGTTCTAAACTTCTCACTTACACTTGACTTCTTAATTCTGGTTACTTTTAATAGTCTGAAGAGTTGCCTGGTGTTGCCTACAGCCGCTGCCTTTTCCATCTCTTTTGCTTTCGTTGCCCACCACTACTCACGATCATTCCTTAGACTTTTAGATAGCCTAGATCCTATTTGTTTACGCTCTTCGTCGTATTCAGAAGCTGATGGGAAGTGAGCACTATAATTAAACGTGATGTTCATCCATGAATAAAACTAATACTTTCCTCTATGTAAGCTAAATGACATGCACTATCACATCGTTCTATTCATTATTGGAATGCAAAATTTCTCAGAATTGAAATTTGAAGAGTAAATTAACTATAATCACCAATTGGTAAAAGTAATATAGGCATCTGATTGACTTAGATTCTACAGTCAATACTTAAAATATTAAATGAATGTGAAGCAGAATGAAGAAATATTACTGAATATAGAAAAGGCCTAAACTGACAGATGGTTTAAATGAAAAAAGAAGTGATTCATAAAAGAACATTTCGTTTTTCATTTATTTATTTGAACACATAAATATTGGGACAAAGGGGCACCAGATATATATGCGCCACACAAATCTCATCTGATTTGTGCGAGGGCTGTGATATTAACCGGGTGCCCAAAACGAAACAGGTGGTTTTCTTAGGGGGCCACACCCGGAGTCTTTGACCTAAAGACCTGATCCACAAGGCAGTGTAGCATCGTAAGGAGATGCAGTCCCATGGTAGCCGGTGACCAACGATTGATTCATACGCCATTTGTTCCCTCAGGATACTGGAGTTAGCCCATGTGCACCATTGGTTTGTTATCGGGGTTTTCCAACTCCCCTAGGTGGACTTTCCGTGTTCACTGATCATTTGATTTCTCTCGGTGCATTAATAAGATTGAAATATAGTCTTCTTCAGCACCTTTGTATTTAGAAGGGGTTTTGTGGAGATTTCAGTATTTTCTTAGTTGAAATCATGAGTCAATTGAAGCTAGACCACCATGGAAAACCTGGAAGCACTGGACAGCCGTCTCGTCCTAGTATGGGACTCCTGAGCAGTGCGCATTCACGATCCCGCCTTGCGGGATTCGAACCCAGGACCTACCAGTCTAGCGCCAGAGCACTTAACCGACAGACCACTGAGCTGGCCGGTATCTAACGTTGTTAATGTCTAACTTCAACCAATCCACGAAGTTGAGCAACCGTTCACCAATTGTCTTCAGTGAGTTGATATCTCACAATAGACCTGGCTGAACCTCACCTTTATATTTGTTTTACATACTGTTAATAAACACTTCATTAACTTAACTTTTCTTATATATTTTTTCTAAATAACATTATCAGGAGGTATATCATGGTTTCAACCTTTAAATGAAGAAAAACGTCAATCCATAAAAAATCATTCAATAGTAATTAAACATTCTAAATTCAATGATCATCTTTCTTTAAAGAACAATTCAAAATCATTCAATGAAACCTGTTCGAATAGTAAAAGTGTATATACATCCAAGATTTCATATTCTATACCAACTTATAAAGATATAAAAAATGATCAATTTGACTTCAATGATATTGACAACTTGAATAACCATTCATTACCTAGTGAAGGGAATGATATTTATTCATGTCAATGTAATATGACAGAATCTCCTGACATAATAAATGATAACAGTCAAGGTGAATTAACATTTCTTTTGACTCAATTTTTCATTGTTTACATATATATATATATATATATATATATATATCCTAAACATTGTTGCTACTTTGAGGTGATAGTCGGGCTTGCCTATCGTGATAAACTAATCGGGATATACTGACTGAAATAATAATCGTCCCTCAAGGTCCTACTGTAGTGAATAAGAACACGAGTGGGAACAATCGGATGTACCTGAGCACAAAATTACAAACTATCTCATTAAAATCTGACAACCATACAGTAAACATTTAATTTGCAAACTATCAATCAATTGTCTCAGTCTTGACTCTTTCTTCTGCAAATATCACTTCATAGTCTTCGATTATTTATGAACATGCATTTTCATACCAATTGTGTTTCGTTTCCGTTCTTTCGTTATCGAACTTCTACTGAAATACATTCAATATCCGACCATGATTATATACTACTTATGTGGATATAAGCAACCCACATCACACTACTATGCCAGATAGGTTGATTGAAGAGCGGTAAGAATAATAGCAGCAAAGCCAAAATCCGAAGGTGGATTTATACTGATAACTATACAGAGGTGTAACAGCAGTAAGATGTTTTTCTTCATACAACCTGTATAACAGCGATGCTGCTTCCTCACAAAAGAAGATTTAGGTTAGAAAAGGTTGAACCCTAAAAATACACATTTTGCTGCATTGTGACCAGATAATATAACCAACTATCGATTTTGATCATAATCAACTTGGTCGTAAACCTTCTTCGTCTTAACATTTGATCCTTTTATTATCTTGAAATAAATTACATCACATAAACTATACCTCATCATCATTCTATACTGATTTCATAAATAAAATAAAATCTTTATTTATGTTATAAGCTGTCTGTGAATAGTTTATTTTAGAGTTCGAATCTTGCGAGGTGGGATCGTGGATGCGCACTGCTGAAGAGTCCCACAATAGGACGAAACAGCCGTCCAGTGATTCCAGGTTTTCTATGATGGTCTAACTTCAATTGACTCATGATTTCAACTTGGTAAAATTATAATTTAATACAATTATAAAATTAAAAGTGATGCGTGGGCGAGAATAATAATGATTGGTTGTTGTCTGCTTAGTCAGACGTGTAGAGTCTGGCAGGTGTTAGATGAGTTATATATTCTTCCCTTATCCTTATTATTGATTATTATTATTGATCGATTGATTGTCCATTTGTCGTTGGATTGTGTCGGTTTTTTGGTGTGGAAATATATTGATGTTCTAGTCTCGGTCTAATCACGTGTTCTTTATCTGAGTTGTGTTGAAGTCCTGTAGAATAAACGACACTTGGGGGGGGGATATAGTGTAGATAAATTAACATCCCATTCGCATTTATACAAACAAAAGGACCGTTATAATAAAAAGTAATTTATTTAGTATTGTTTGTTTGAATCTTCCCATCGATAAAACGCGCGTCCTAGATTCCACTGCTAGTCACTCTCCATCACTGCTTAAAAAGTAATTTAGTTACTTAATTTGTAATATAATTATTACAGTTATACATAATAAACCCTTATGGGCCAGGGTAATTTTGCATTGGTTTACAGGAGAACCAGGCACTATCCAGACTTTCACGCGACAACCCAAATAGCACAGAACAATCCTGTTTAACAAGAGAGCCAGACACCTCCCTCGGGCTTAACCAGAACAGTACAGCTCAATCCCGCCCCATAGGAGAACCAGACACTATATAGGCATCAAAGCTACAATCTGAATAGTACAGTTCAATAATCCTGTGGCGCAACCACACAGGTTCCAAACACCTTGGTGGATAATTACCTTTTATTAATATTCAATAAATTTGCAAATTCTTTCTCATTCTGCTACATTTTGTTTCTAAGTTGCTTTTTATTGATGTTAATGAAGTTTTCACCATGTAACAATGCAGTTTAAAGTATCAATGTCACTGTAATAGTTCACATAATGATCAAAATTAAAATAGTTAAAGAGGAATCACTTATCTATGATGAAATTTTTATAGAATAAAAGTGTGCTGAAAGTTCAAAACTCAATAGTTTGAGCAAACAAAAACTATTTGTAGAATACTGGTACAGAATAAAAATTACCTCATTTCTTAAATGAATAATCGAACATTTTATCTACTAGATCTCCATGTATATATACATTTTATCAGTCAGTCAGTGGTCTTGAGTGCTGTCAGAGGTATGAAGGCAGTTATCACCTCCTGGTTGCTCACACCACGGAAGGGTTCTTCCAGAAATAACTGAAAAGGAGATTTGGTTAGAGATGGTCTTAATGTCCTGAGAGCGTGACCGCGGTGCCTAAGGGACAATTGCTTGAGGTTGGTCACACATTACCTTTCTGTGAGTAGTTTTTGTGCTAGCTCCTTAATTGTTGAGACCTTACCACCAGAGACGGATATCCGTGGGATATGGCGAGGTGTGCATTTTTAGGGTCGACCTTTCCTAACCCCAATCTTCCTTTGTGGGAAGACAGCATCGCTTTTATGTTGGTTGTTTGAGGGAAACACCTTACTGCTGTCACAGCTCTATGCAGTCAACAGTACAACTTCGCTCTCGGACCTTAGATTTGCTGCTTTTGGTCTTACCGCTCTTTAAACGACCTGTCTGGCATGGTAGGACCTTGAGAAACGATTGTTCCATCCAGTATAGATCGATTGGTTCATTACGATAGACAAACCCGACCACCATGTCAACGTAACAGCAACGGTAGATTAACCTAAATAAATTATTTTAAAAGGTAGGGGCATTTATATTATAACTACACAGAATCTATGATTTCATAGTTCATCAGCAAAAATTACTGAATAGTCTAATGATAGAATTAAAAGTTAATTCTCAGTTGTATATTTTTTCCACATTGAATATGGATAAAATGATACCTTTATCAATATGGGGTTGTTGGGATTGTTGAGTTTTAATTGAGATCATGAATCGATCTCGCGTGCGGAATCGTGGATGAGCATTACTGAAGAGTCCCACACTGGGACGAAACAGTCGTCTAGTGCTTCCAGGTTTTCAATGGTGGCCTAACATTGATACTTTTAAATTCAAACAGTATTGTTTGTTTGAATCTTCCCATTGATGTTTAGGACTGCAACTGGTCAGTCTCTAATTAGCATATGTGCATACTGTGCGTATTGCCTCGATATAGCCTAAATTCACATGCATGGTAAACAAAGATGGATAATGGCTAGCAGTGGAATCCAGGAAGCGGTCCTAAAAACATCAATGGTAAGATTCAAACAAACAATACTAATTGCATTTAAACTTCACCCCATTGCACAAGCAAGTGGCTATCAGGACTCAGTGGCCGAGTGGATAACGCGATGGCGTTAGAAGCGAAAAGTACTGTGTTGGAGTCCCAGAGTGAACATCGACTCTGAGATGCAGGTACATCCAGCGCGTCCTGAATTCCACTGCTAACCACTATCCATCTTTGCTTACCATGATTGATACTTTTATATTTAAATCTGAATTTTTTGTGTAATTCATTTGTTTTATAGTGAAAAACCTCATTATCTTATTTAAATTATTCTTTGTTTTGTTTTATCTCAGAACAAACTGTAACATTGAGATCTCTTGAAGATATGCAATGTACTAACCTTCATCACATGGAGAATACAACACTAAATACCGTGGACAAATTGGCTTACGAAGAGAAACGTAATAGCTTGTCAAATCCGAAAATAACTTATGAAATTAGCGATAATCCTGATGGTTACACAGATATTCAAGGTATATTTAGAAAAAAAATGTCATCATGGATATCACGTAGTGAAGAACGTCAAAGACGTTTACGTTTTATTATTCAGGAACGCCGCTACCGAAAAGAAAAAGATATGAAGCGAGCCGAAGTCTTAAATTCAGCTGTATCAAATAATTTTTCTAAACAACCGTCTGTATCTCATTTGGATCAGTCATATAAAAATCATTTTGGTAATGGAATTCATTCAAATTGTGATAGTAGAAGTTGTTGTTGTTGCTTTGATCGTCCACATTGTTCAACCTTGGAATCTGTACCAACAAACAGAAATAATAGTAATAATTGCTTTAAAATGGCTAATTCTGACAAAGCTCCTAAACGTAATTTCATAAAAAGTAAGTTTATTGTATGGAACAAATGTCTAGTTGATGACTGAATTTGATTTCGATGGGATAAAATGTTTTACTCAAGTCATTGCACAGTTATCGATGATAGGATTCACAGTGGATAACACGATGATGTTTAAAGCGAACAGTACTGGTTCGAGTCCCGGAGTGAACATCAGCTCTGGGATGAGACACAGAGTATTAGGGAATGATGGTAAATCAGTTGATAAGGTCATGAATCTTCATCGACTGAGATGGTTAGGCCACGTGTTACGTATGCCTGAACACCGATTACCACGACGCGCTATACTGACTAGTATTGGCAATGGTCGGAAGAGAGTTAGGGGCGGCCAAACCAAAACGTGGCATCAGTACATGAAGTCAATAACTTCTACTTTGAGCCATGTTGGCAGATGCAGACTACCTGGTTGGGGTCCGCGTGAATATCGTAACCAATATTTGGAGACTGTGGGTGACATGGCTCAGAATCGATCACAATGGCGTAGGTGTATACACTCTTTATCTTCCCTTAAACCTTGAGATTAAAATTGCTTCATAACGTTCTTCCTTGCTATACTATATCCTTATATACAACCTATCTTTTATATACTACCACCATTAAATTAACTATTTCTATGAATCCAGTGTTGATCTTGTTGTGCTAATGAGATATGGCGACTTGGACCGATGCATAAATGTGCCTGGTCCTATGTTGTGACTGACTGACTGAGATGCCAGTACATCCCGTTGATGAATCCCGAATAGGACGAAACACACGTCCTGGATTCTACTGCTAGCCACTATTCATATTTGCTTATAAAGCTTATGACTTCAGGCAATATCGAGGCAGTCCTCAGAGGATGCACATATGCCAATAAGAGACTGATGAATTGCATTTGTTAACATCAATGGGGAGATTCAAGTAAACAATCCCCAGTAAATGTAGATAGGATTCATTATTTTTTTAATATTTTGTCAACTAAAATGATCGTACCTATAAATTTACAAATCGTTAATTGAAGAGACTTAGAAACTCATTTTGCTTAAATCATTAAAAGTATACAAATATCTGATATGAGTTTCATATCTGTTAGATAAAATCATATTTTCTATGATTATTTTTGTACTAAAATCAATTTTAGAAAATACTTACTTACTGATGCCTGTTACCTCTCGTGAAGGAGCATAGGTCGCACACCAGTATTCTCCATACATCCTGTCCTAAGCGATCCTTTCCAGTTGCTCTTCATCCTTTTCATATCTACTTTCATTTCCCGATGTAGTATGTTCTTCGCCCTTCCTCATTTCCTTTTCCCTTTAGGATACCAAGTTAGGGCATGCCTCGTGAAAATAAGAGAATTAAGAAGTTGAACATATTGGTTATTGATACAATTTATGTGATCCAAATTAACACACGTACCTGTACGAATAACTCAGGTATTATTATCACAAAGAGACAGCAGAAGAGCATGTTGTACTGTTTAGGAATCTATACCATTCAATATATAGATTTAACTGAACAATTCCACCTTTCTTTACAAGCATTGTAAGCAAAGATGGATAGTGACTAGCAGTGGAATCCAGCTTGACGCGCATTTCGTCCTATTCGGGACTCGTCAGCTGGATGTACCTGCATTTCAGAGTTGATGTTCGCCCTGGGACTCGAACCCAGTACCTTTCGCTTCAAACGCCATCGCGTTATCCACTCAGTTACTGAGTTCTGATAGCCACTTGCTACGAAACGCGCGTCCTGGATTCCATTGCTAGTCACTATCCATCTTTGTTTACCATGCATGTGAATTAAGGCTATATCGAGGCAATACGCACAGTATGTACATATGCCAATTAGAGGCCGGACCAGTTGCAGTCCTAACACATCGATGGGAAGATTCAAACAAACAATACCAAATGAATCCCACCTTTCGTTATTCCTATTCAAAGAATATAAACCTTGTAAATACAACTTGAGGGAATAAGTATTTCTTTTCAATTACCTCTTTATAGTGCATCAGCACCAATATATAGTTTTACATTTGTATACTAATAAAATGTTGGTAAATCAACATAATTATAAGACGGAATAGAAATTATATTAATAGTCAGTTAGTTAATCATGAAGTCTGATACTGAAGGTCCTAGGTTCGATTCCCACGTGTAACACCATGAATGAGTACTGTTGAGGAGTCCCATACTAGGACAAAACATCCGTCCAATCTTACTAGGTATTCAATGCTGGTCTAACATTGGTCGATTCATCAATGAAATTTCAATAAAATTCAGCAATATCCACAACTCAATATACCTACGTTAACAAAAGAACAAATATTATAAATAGGATAATGATAATACACAAGTAGTTTCTGAATGGAGTAATCGAGTTTATTTAAGTGGATTTTTATGGTTTCAATTGTAATTGAGAGATGAAAATATTGGGCAAGTGATATGAGATTCCGCATTATAAGTACGGCGCTCTAACCAACTAAGCTACCGGAGCACTGATCGGAATAATTATACATGTGATGTAAATGTGTTTATGAATATTGCAAATGGTCCACCAGGGTGCTTGGTAACTGTGTGGTTGCGCCATAGGATTGAGCTGTACTGTTCAGATTGTAGCGTTGAAGCCCATATAGTGTCTGGCTCTCCTGTTAAACGAGATTGAGCCGTACTATTTGGGTTGTCACGTGAAAGTCTGGATGGTTTCTGGTTTCCCTGAAAACCAATGCAAAATTACCCTGGCACACAAGGGTATATTATATAACTGTGAACTATAACTGATACATATGAGATTCGATTTATAACTTTGAATACCAATACTTCATGAAGTCACTATTGCTTAGCTAAGGAAATGAAGAAATTCATATCAGAAGGGGGTTTTGTGGAGATTTCAGTAACTTTATAGTTGAAATAATTAGTCAATTGAAGCTAGACCACTATGGAAAACCTGGAATCACTGGACAGCTGTTTCGTCCTATTGTGGGACTCCTCAGCAGTGTGCATCCAACGGCCGTCCAGTGCTTCCAGGATTTCCATGGTGTTCTAGCTTCAATTGACTCATGAAGAAATTAATCATAAGTCATTGAATTTTTTTTCTTTCAATGACTCTTTCACAATCACCTTTGAATTGGAATTTCAAGAACGATCTTGCCATTTTTTATTCTAGTTTTTACTTCAGATGTATGTTTTGTTAGAAACTTTGATCATTATCCATTTATACTTATTTATTTTTTTGTACACATAAATATTGGTACAAAGGGGCACCAGATACACATGCGCCGCACAAATCTCATTTGATTTGTGCGAGGGCTGCGATACTGCCCACGTGCCCAAACTGAAGCAGGTGGTTTTCTTAGGGGGCCACACCCCGAGCCTTTGACCCAAAGATCTAATCCACAAGGCAGTGTAGCATCGTAAGGAGATGCAGTCCCATGGTAGCCGGTGACCAACAATTGGTTTATACGCCATTTGTTCCCTCAGGATACTGGAGCCAGCCCATGTGCACCATTGGTTTGTTATCAGGGTTTTCCAACTCCCCTAGGTGGATTTTCCGTGTCCACTAACCCGGTTGAAGCACCGGACATTGATTGTATGCTACTTCAATATTACCTCATGGTTGCAACCAAACAAACTGTTGAAGTGCCATGTGTTAATTGACCTGTACCTTTTCGATAATTTCAATGATTTAATAATCTTAGTCTGCCGTCAACCTCAAATATCTTTCGATTGTGAAATCAAATAATGTGATACCGAATATCACACTAAAACAGATTTATGTTTACAAGTTACCTTAATGCAACTGAAATTCAATGTAAACAATATAAGTGGGTGGTTAAAACTGTGAAATTGTGAATATTTTAATTTGCATAGTTGAAATCATGAGTCAATTGATGCTAGACCACTATGGAAAACCTGAAAGCACTGGACGGCTGTTTCGTCCTGTTGTGGGACTCCTCAGCAGTGTGCATCCACGATCCCGTCTCACGAGATTCGAACCCAGGACCTACCAGTCTCGCGCCAGAGCACTGAACCGTTTTTCCCATGGTGGTTTAGCTTCAATTGACTGATGATTTAAACTATGCAAATACTGAAATCTCCACAAAACCCCCTTCTGATAATATTTTAATTGAACAATATGAAGGAAACAATTTCTGTCGTGTTAATGTCCGTGAAAATCTCACAAAACTCAAATTAAGGTTAGCTGAAACGATGTTAAGTAGCGATGGACAGTTTTTAGATGGCATCATCCACTGAACTACAGAAGTGAATTATAACGAACATAAAATCGACTGTTATGCAAAGTGCGGAAAAAGTCAAACATTCAGTGATCTTCAGATATTGTTAGTTATCAATCGATCATAAAACCTGTTAACTTTTATCACGTTCATCTTGTATCAAGTTTTGTGTGACCATTCGAAACAACCTGACTATTTGTGTTGTCTTTCTACACAACGTCACTTGAAGTTTAGCGCCAATAATTGAGTTTTCATAGGGAACTATTAAACCAGAGAGTCGACGGCACAATCACAAACAATATCTTTGTTGCACAACTGATAGTTGTGTTTTGGACTTACAATAAACTGTCAGGAGCTTCGAGACATCTCTTTCCCTTCCTCATTTCTTTCTTTATAAAGAAGCCTTCTGTTGAATGATGTACTCCTTGTTCTTACATGGTCACTTTGTTTTATGGTAGATCGGTTCAAACCTTACATTGTAATTGCATTTGATTAAATCTAGTTAACTTGTTCGTTTTCATAAATTTTGATTTCATTCTATTTGTAACATTTTGAAAACATCACTTTAGATCCCAGTCGAAAATCACAAGTTGGCATTAGATATGAACGGAAACAATCAATACAAAAAGAATATCGACCTAGGTACGTATTTGATTATATAGTGTTAGGTAAAAATTGAAATCTTAGTAAAGATTATTGAAACATAGTTGTTGACGTTTGCTCTTTGGATAAATTAATTTATATCGATGAGATTTTGCGACCGTTTTTTATTCTCTTTAGTAGGTAACTGCATCACATCCGAGACGGTTTAGTTCCACTGATCTCGGCTTCTCACTAGAACTCCAGAAATTTCCTCTCGGAGCTAGTCACAAATGAGCACATGAAAATTTCGCAGTATCGGTTTGTAGAGATTGTTGAATTTGATTGAAATGATGAACTGATCTCAGTAATTTGTGTCTACTTTATGACTAGATCCACAGTTTTTATTTTATTTTATTTAAACACATAAATATTGGTACATGGAAGCACCAGATACATATGCGCTGCACAAATTTCATTTGATTTGTGTGAAGGCTGTGATACTTCCCAGGTGCCCAAACTGAAGCAGGTGGTTTTTTTAGGGGGCCACACCCCGAGCCATTGATCTAAATGTCTGATCCACAAGGCAGTAGAGCATCGTGAGGAGATGCAGTCCCATGGCAGCCGGTGACCAACGATTGATTCATACGTTATTTGTTCCCTCAGGATACTGGAGCCCATGTGCACCATTGGTTTGTTATCAGGGTTTTCCAACTCCCCTAGGTGTACTTTCCGTGTCCACCAACACGGTTAAAGCACCGGACATTCGCTTCTTGTCCTGTCAATTTCGTAAACAACAGTAGTGCCACGAGAAGGCAGTGAGTAGGACTTGTGTGGCAGAGGCTATATACGCGTGGCCATATGAAAGCATTTCGAGAGGGAGAGCGGACTCTCCGCACTCTCGGCCGTACCACTGCATTTGGGGGCCAGAATGATAATATCAGTATATCACTATTCTTCTATGTTCTGTTCTATGCTCGTGATATATTATTGCTAAGGATCTTAAAAGAAACACTAGCTAGCTACTCATTTATGGTTGCTAGCAAAATATAGATAATATATGAATAGTTAACCATCGTTGAACTTGATGAATGATAGAATTGTAAAGGAAACCAAGCTTTATCTTTATTGTTATCTAAAAGATATCAGTTTGTAGGTTATATGGATAGATTGTGTGATTTTTTCTTTATCCCTATCAGAGAATATCAGTTATTTCCCATTCTTTTCTTTTTATTTGACATAGATTATCCCATAATTCTATACAGAATCAAGTTAATCAACAAAAAATTAAATTGGCTCAATTACGTGTTAATCGACTTCGAATGAAAATATACAGTGAAGTAAGTAATTTTATGTGTATATTAATTACACTTTAGATTATATATTTATTCATCTTCTTAATGGTTGAGATCATGAGTCAATTGAAGATAGACCACCATTGAAAACGTGGAAGCACTGGACGGCGGTTTCGTTTTAGTATGGGACTCCTCAACAGTGCGCATCCACGATCTTACACCGCGAGATACGAACCCAGGATCTATCGGTCTCGCGCGCGAACGCTAAACCTCTAGACCACTGAGCTGGCTGGCATCCAATGGTGTAAATATCTAACTTCAACCAATCCACGAAAATGAGCGACACGTCCACCATTATCTTCAGTGAGTTACTATCTCCCAACAGACTTGGTTGAACTCCACTGGTCACTGCTTCTCACTAGAACTTCAGGAAATACCTCTTGAAGCCAGTCACTAGTGATCATATGTTGATTAATACCAGAAGGGGTTTATATGGATATTATAGTAATTTTAATAGTTGAGATCATTAGTCAATTGAAGCTAGACCACCATTATTTATCTGTCTATTGAGGGTTACTTTTTAATTGTGTTTGTTGGAAACTTTTTTTTTTCATTTTAGAAAATTCTACGTTCTGTACTTCATGGTAATACATCGTCAATAGTATTTAAAGAAATTTAATATAATCGCAAATTTGAGATGATGGGGAAGATTTGCAGTTCAGATGGATGATTTTGATGGAGTTTCGTTCTCTAAGCTGTGCGATTTGGTCATGGAGCTTTCATCGTTCTTCTGAACGACATCATCAGTACAAACTTCAAATGTTCGAATTGTGCTGATGATGTTGTTCAGAAGAACGATAGAAGCTCCACGACTAAACCATCCAGCTTAGAGAACGAAACTCCATCATAATCGCGATTGAATGCTCTAACATATACACACACATATATCTGAAATAATGCTTAAAATTATCAGTAATGAAAAACAGACTATTACTGTAATTTAATTTTTATTAGTTTTGTGTGGTTAAGTTTCATTTTTACTCGTTTTGGATTATTTTAACTTTATAACATCAAAAACCATATACAATTTCTTTCATCCCTGTGTGTAATCATTATGATTTATATGCTGCTTGATTAGTTTCAATAAAACTTATATCTCACTTTTTGTTTATCAGGGCAACGAGTTGACATAAGAATAATAGTATAATCAGAAGGGGGGTTTTGTGGAGATTTTAGTAATTTTATATAGTTGAGATCATGAGTCAATTGAAGCTAGACCACCATGGAAAACCTGGAAGCACTGGACGACCGTTTCGTCCTATTGTGGGACTCTTCAGCAGTGCACATCCACGATCTCAATTTCGTGGATTGGTTGAAGTTAGACATTAACACCATTGAATGTCGGCCACCTCAGTGGTCTAGAGGTTAAGCGCTCGCGCGCGAGACTGATAGGTCCTGGGTTCGGATCCTGCGTGTGGGATTGTGAATGTGCACTGTTGAGGAGTCCCACAATAGAACGAAACGGCCATCCAGTGCTTCCAGGTTTTCCTTGGCGGTCTAGCTTCAATTGACTTATGATCTCAACTATATGAAATAATAGTATGAGTTTTTTTTAACTATATCATTGGACGTCAATCCTTCGTATTTTTTAAAACTGAATTGTCACATCTTTGATCTGCCTACATACTAATATGCAGAAGATAACTTGCTTCAATCTAGATTAAGACCTTAACGCAATAAGCTGACTGATTTAACCTTGAGGCTAGTATGAGTGAGTTCGAATTGAAACTAACTGCTTGGGGTAAAGAAACGAAAACTATTATATCAACTAATTGGCTGAAAAACGCGCGTGAGAGAGAGAGAAGACGAAATGACTGAAAGGCTATTCGATTTATTCGCAATTCCGATCCATACTCTGATCTCGTTCCGATTCAGATTAGTGTAAAAAGATACATGCCCCCAAATGCCCTGGTACGGCCGAGAGTGGGGAGAGTCACCTCTCCCTCTCGAAATGCTCTCATATAGCCAGCGAATATATAGCCTCTGCTAGGGAAGTCCTACTCACTGCCTTCTCGTGGCACTACTGTTGTTTACGAAAATGAGAGGACGAAAAGCGAATGTCCGGCGCTTTAACCGGGTTGGTGGACATGGAAAGTTCACCTAGGGGAGTTGGAAAACCCTGATTCTAAACCAGTGGTGCACATGGGCTCCAGTATCCTGAAGGAACGAATGGCGTACGAACCAACCGTTGATCACCGGCTACCATGGGACTGCATCTCCTCACGATGCTCCACTGCCTTGTGGATCAGACATTCAGGTCAAAGGCTCCGGGTGTGGCCCCCTAAGAAAACCACCTGCTTCAGTTTGGGCACCTGGGCAGTATCTCAGCCCTCACACAAATCGAATGAGATTTGTGAGGCGCATATTCATCTGGTGCTTTTTTGTACCAATATTTATGTGTTCAAATAAAATAATAAATAAAAAGATACATGAATAAATAGATGGCTAACCGGACCACAACGTACAACAATTAGGAAAATACAGTTATGTCAAAAACTTGTGATTGCGGGTGGTGATGCTAAGACTGTTTGAGATTTATCAGTGATATCATTGGAATAAAGACAGATCCTCCGGATCTTCGTTTCACAATTTTGTGGCATTTTTGATCCACCTAAATCTTGCAACGACTATGTGACAAAGCAAGAGGCAACTGAGTTGAAAAGTATCCATAATTCCTTACATTTTACCACTGAAAAGGTTGAGTATACACTCATGTAAGGTTAACAAAGATGGATTAAATGCAGCTTGAGTAGCCTATCGGTATACTAGGACTATTAGATTAGCAGTATTCATGTAAGATGAAACACTGTGCGATAAGCGACAACTTACGTTGCAAGCAACACATTGAAATGTGTAGTCTGACAGATGCTAAAATTCGTCGATTGGAATTTTAAATTCTTCTACGGATTATTATAGGGTCAGATATGGAGAGGTTTGGGTCGGTATATATGGCTCCTGAAAGAGTCCTAACTTGAACCGGCGAAACTTAGTGTCAGATTACACCGAACTTGAGCAGCTATCCGGTTCATGTGCCAAATGCGCATTAGCAACATAGTGCACGCACTGTCGAGCCACCTAGACTAGTGGCCACATTGCAACTTGATCGATAGCATTTGACCAGCACTAAGAAGGGCTTGACACGCATGATATTGATCGCCACCCAGTGACCAATCGATTGTGATTACAAATACACCATATTCAACCAATGCTGCATTGTATAAATTAAAATGATACTTAAGGGTGTGTCATTGAAGTGAGAAATGCATGTAATAGTAAAGAAAATAACATAGATTTACACATCATCATAGTCTGTATTTACTGTGCTTTTGAACTCATTTGTTTTATCAACAGTTAGAATGTTAAGAGGAAAACGCCAGTTAGAGACATGAGTAATAAATGAATCAATTTTGTTTACTGCTATAGACCGACGAAGATCAGAGAAAAAGCGATAATATTGATGAGAATTGTGGCTAAAATTGTAAAGAAAGAAACAAATAAAACTTATGAAATTTGGTTGAAGAGGAACATAATTAAACTCCATATATATATGATTTTGTACGAGGAGATTCCAGTCTTACCCAATTATTTGCTAGCACGTTGGCTAAGAAATGATCAGACAGCACGCTCTAACACAATCCTACACGGCGAATACTTTAATCCAATCTGTCACACTGACACTTAAAAGTTAATCTTATTACTTGTTTGAGGTGAAAAGTACAAGAATGTTGGAACAAGGATTCCGTTAGCGTTCTCTATTCCAAAGTTGGATATAATTACCAAAGTCGGACGGCTGTTGAGCTTGCTACATACAACTAAGTAAAACATACGTTTAGTCGGAAGCATATGTGGTCTAAATTATGTTTTAATTCAGAGTCCTGCTGGCGATTGTATCAAAATTAAAACATGCTACCTGGTGTCCTGCTTTTGTGATTCAATTCTCGACTAAGATTGATCACATCGCAACTGGCTTCTTCAGGGTTTATATACCACCGTACCCTGAATACTAAGTAGAGTTCTTTGCTAATCCGTTAGTTTTTATTGAAAAGATCTTTATGTTCCAACGTTATATGCAAACTTTGTGAATTGACAGAAACAATTATTCAGAGTTAACTGCAACATACAATTCACACTCAAGAAATGTGTAAACGATTATTTAACAGATAAGAAAACTCACATCATTAGTAACATAGGAGCCAACATTTCTTGAGCAATATGCAAATGAGATATATACATCCGTGTGTGATGCAAACACGTGAAACAATTACATCCATGTTGAATCGGTAAGTAGCACTCCTCTGTATCCAATTTATAGGATTCTTCAAATGGAAACTCTAAGAATTTTGGATCTGAAACCATACTAGAGGGGTTAGTTTCGTTCCAGTCTTCGTAAATCCAACCAATCCCACTGCGACTGAGTCGGTATGGCAAACTACCATCAAATATGTCACATCCTGAACGAGCTGCCAAGGCAATGTCATATGGTTGCCATATTTGAGTAATAAAACGTGGGAGATGAGGTGGAATGTGAGCAAATACTTTGGGCAAAGTAGTGGTTAGGAATTCTTGTAAACCTTTGTTTTCATCGATATAGTTTTTGACTTCAACTGAAGATACAGGTAAATCTCGAAGTACACCATCAATTACTACACCTGGATTGGATGGAAATTGGTGAAATTCACATATATATTTTGATACACATCACTTGGGAAAATTATAAAAAAATTTCCGAGATAAATAAATTTCAGGCAGTGATACATAACACAAACTCCAGAACGTTAACGTATTTTACCTTTTTATTCACACAGTACAACTATTCGACATTGCTGACCCGCCTTTACCATTTTTTATGATTGACTGCTAACGTTTCTTGACATTTTCTATATGGGATGTAGTAGAGATACAACTATGTATTGCTCAAACTCCAGAAAACAAGTGAGACATGAAAAACTTTATTTAAGCTGGGTGCCACTGCTTTCAACGAGATCAACCAATTCATGTAATGTTACAGTTTCAATTCACTGAATTGCAAACATCGTTATCAGTTAAGAACAAGGGAGTCAGAATTCTATGTTTTCGTACTAAGGTGTGGACAGTATTTATGTGGTGATACGACCTTATTGCTTTACTGAAGTAAACAAAGAATTGGGGACTGTCAGTCAGTCAGTTACAACGTAGAACTTCGTACGTACGTACATCAGTTCGAGTTGCCATACCACATTAGCACAGAGATGAAGTTGTCGATTCAAATCCCATGGTGGTAGAAGTAGTAAGAGTATAAGTATTATGTGAAAGATAAGGGTTTGAAGATGTTATTCAAGGAGTATAATACGGTGAAATAAATTTGGAAAGAGAAAAAGGATACGGACATGAAGAATTCAGAAGATTAGAATTTGGTAGAACACAAACAGTGGATGCACCCTCACCACTGCAAACGATTTTGAGCCATGTCATTCAAGGTCTCTAACCATCGATTGCTATCATTTCGCGAATCCCAATCAGGTAGTCTACACCTACCAACACGGGCCAGTTCACTTGTCAGTGACTTCATAGATTTTTGCCACGTTTTGGTCTGGCCACCCATAGCTTTCTTCCAACCTGCTACTACACTATAAAGCATTGCACATCGGGGCAGTCGGTGGATGGGCATACGTAACACATGTCCCAGCCATCTCAACTGGTGAAGTTTCACTACTTCATATATCGATTTGCCATCCTTACCTAGTACCCGTTTCCTAACATCTGCATTACTTACCCGGTGGTCCCAGAATATACGAGCAATGCTTCGAAGACGCCTATGATCGAATACTAGTAGCCTACGAATATCCTCTACTCTTATCGGCCAAGTTTCGCTGCCATAAAGTAGGACGGACCGAACTGCTGCATAGTAAACCCGTCTTTTGGTTGCTAGACGGATATCTCGCCTACGCCATAAATGACGCAAGTTAACGAAAGCTAGACGAGCCTTCTGTATCCGTGTTGAGATTTTGTCACACACTAGACCACAAGGGCTGATGAGACTCCCAAGATAAGTGAAGCTGTCAACACACTCAACTACTTCACTCCCTATCATTAGTTCAGGTGTCGATGCAACCCAATCCTGAAGTAACATTTTGCACTTCGAGGGAGAGAATCGCATCCCGAACATGTCTGCATTGTTGCTTATAGTGGTCAGAAGACTGCATTTTGTCAGCGTCTTCACCAAATAAAACTATGTCGTCGGCGTATTCTAAGTCAACAAGTGAATCTCCCGGTAAAAGTTCAACTCCAGGAGATTGAGATGATGAAAGTGATATCTCTAAAAGCATGTCAGCGACAAAGTTAAACAAGAATGGGAAGAGTGGACAGCCCTGACGAACACCACTTGAGGTAACCAATTCTGATGACAGTTCGCCATAGAGCCTATGGCGAACTGTCATAACTGTGATAATATTTAGTGGTGAAAGGTTGGGATATATAGTATTTGAAACCTTATATGATTATAAAGTTTGAAAATACATCTGTTATGAATGTATTGAAGGAGGTTCGGAAAGCCATAAGGATTTTGAAACTTTTGTAAGCACCGATTTCCGTCTCTATTTATTGGATGTATAGTGAACTAAAAGCATGATCTAGTTAAAAATAAACAGAGAAAACCTAGGTTAGACCATGAGTATATACCTGAACAAAGTGAGAAATCTGTTTCAGCAACTGACTGAAGACGAAGCTGTAGATCATAACCACCCGCGATGGATGCAAGTACCGACCGTTTTGCCAACTCCTTACAAATAAGAAAAAACGTTAAGCTGTAGATTATGAGTGATGCAACATAGTAGCGAAGACAAAGTTATATAAATCAACTGTTGTAACTGAATTCATATCCATCTATAAAACGCGTAGTACCCTGTCGGAATTAGTAACACTACACCACCATCTGATTCAGCACAGACTCTGTAACTGAACAACCTTTGAGATCTAACATTAACAGTGCTTATTTGGTGGATCTATTATACATTGGGAACGGTCTGAAAAAAAGGGACATATAAATTTGTTCATCTTTAGTTACTTCACCGCTATGTGGTATAAAAACGTAGTTTTATGAGATATACTTGTTTCACAAATTAGTTCAGCTATGTGACAGGTGGCAGAAATTAAGCTTCGGTCAGTCACCAGTACAGAGAAGGGTTAGAGCATCCAAAAATTGGGATAATACAGTATAATCAATGACTTTTATTAGATAAGCTACAACGAACTTTGATTAGAACTGGATTTAATCGTGTACATAAATTGTTTTCATAGAAGAATGCAGAGTGATTGAAGGTTGTCTGACGGATAGTTTATGTTTACAAAAGTTCGTCAGCATGTGATGATAAAAACGGAGGAAATACTTTACTATGGCCTAAAAAAAGCCTATTGTCTTACGACTTGGAAAGACTGATTGTAGACCAGTAGCCTCATTGAAATGGGCGTATTCAACCCCTAAACTAGTTTCGTCATAAAAAGAAAAATTGATTGTTTATGCAGTCAAAAGTGGACATATTCTCACTATATACCAACTTAGTTTGTTTACCAGTTTACAAGAATGTGCTAAAGCACATACATTAGCAGGACAAAAGAAAGGGTTATTGTTCATACTTCCGTAATCCAAAAGACAAATTCCACAGCAATAGTAACCAATATGACAACATATTTTTATCAACCCATGTAAACCTAATAGCATCTTCTTAGGACCTACTAGCTAGATCTGTCTACATGAGGCGGTCTTTTTACAAACGGTTAACCAGACCTATCGAATAAACACTTACAGTGTGATAAAGTCTTCTGAAATTACAAATGAAAAAATCTAAACGGCCACGCAACTTATTATTTCCTATCAATACAGCATACCTCATGAGATATACATTCTGAAGCTAACTTCTTCAAGTACCCTGAAGTTCGGACGACGGAACTCCTAATTCGCTTTAATGTTGGATTCACATCTAACAGGAAAGTTTCGTTGTCGGTTGGCGATTGGTATACTATCGGTGACGCAACCTTACTGCATTTATAATATTCCCCGATTGACAACTGCAATCGTCCACCGGTTGTCCAAACTGGGACAGAAGATTTATCAACAGCTGCTACAATCGCTAAGTGAGTTGGATCTGACTGAAATAGGACCGCACCACGTTTCTAGAAAGCCATGTTAACAAGGTAACCCCATACCCCTAAACCAGCAAATTTGACAATACCACCACCGAACTTCGTCAGAGCAAACCTGCGTTCAGCCCTACAAAATAAACTCAGGAATCATTCATAAACATACACGTAACCCATGCAAGCGAAAGAAAACTCTGGTAATAGCTCTATTTTTTCATAAACGTCTGGAGGAAGGAAAGGAACACTGCCTGAAGATAACTCAAATAATCATATGTCACAAACCATATCTTGTGTACAATAGACATCCAGGAGTTTGTAGGTTAATCTGCAGATGATTGATGCTCTCTGAAAGTTTCCCCAGACGCATCCATTCACCGAAAGTAAGAAGAACATCGAACTTCACCATTACGTATAACGTAGGCACTCAGTAAATCAAATAAAAACGACTGGCTCTAGGTGAATAGAAAGGATGTAATATTTAACTGTTGGTAAGTTTGGGTCTAGCCTGTAGATAAGTTGTATTGAGTGGACAAAGGCGTATATACAAGAGTTTGAAAAGGACTATGCGATTTGGAAGTACGTACTGTACATTCACAGTTATTAGAGTAATAAAAAAGCGTGAACTCAGAAGAATTGAATAAGCTAAACTGATAAAAGTGAGATTTTTAATGTGTTAAATAGCGAACATAAATCAAATAGCTCCTAGTGATGTAAATAACGACAAACAGGCGTAATGTTTCCATTCAACCTTAAGACACGATGTTCCAAATTTGTGAAATGCCACGTGAAGTGAGAATAAGAGAAAAATTGTACCAAATACTTAGCAAAAGGGGTAGACCTAAAAATAATAGAACAATCGGCAATAATTAGCACAACATAAGAGTAAACTCAGGGTATTTTTGAAATCGAGAAGGATATCAGTAAGGTTTCAAATGCGTCATGATAAAGAAAACTAGGTTATGTGTTGTCGATAAATTATGGCCGGCGGGGCAAAACTAGAACGGACTATCTAGGATTACGTTCAAAACCGATGACGTTCAACCGATGCGACTAATTCTAACGATGGGGAGTGCAACCCAAACAAATGCCTAAGACTTTCCTTAAAGTAGATTCTAAATGAGGTGAGTACAGGTCTTCAGCTTGATGAACCTATAATCGACGACAACAGCTCAACTATACTTATTAATAAACCGATTAGAAGTAACCTTCAGCCTAAGATTACCAGGACTCAGTTACCTCACATTACGTTCCAATCTATTGTGTTGTTTATTTGCAAACAAAATACCTGTCTACAGAACACAATGCGTAGAAAATCCCTTGGCTTTCTATCGACTGTCCATGTTTATCCAGACTTATTATCGGACGTACATTATGAGACCTGATTATTAGCCATACTATCTAATCGTGGAGCTGCTAATTCGATTGTTCATGTTGCAAACGTTCAGTATACCAGTGTCAACCATACTTTATCAAGTACTTTAAACGAAATGGCTATGAGTCTATATCAAGCGCTTTATCATTGATTATAGTGAGACCAATCATTTAATCGGCTATGTGACTAACCACTAATTAGAGTTCAGATTGTGCCTACTAAAATAAGCAGCTTATTGTAGTTAGCTAGTTTGAATTTGTTCGGACATCATATCTAAATTCCTCTTCCCTCACTGTGATATTGTTTATTTCATATATATTGTTTCTGACTACTGAAGCGCTTCAGTAATATAATGGCTACATAACAATTACATCCAGTCTTCAGTAATAAGGATAGTAGGTTGTTGAACCTGTGTTAATCCTGACAGATTGCCTTCCAGTGAAGGTCCAGCTTCTCCTTGAAAATGTTCACATTACTTAGGCTTTGATCGTGTGGATCGACTCGTAAGGTCATAATTCGAATTCAAACTCGTTTCTATTCACTGACATCAGCTTTGATGTCTGACAGCTGAGATGCCTAATCGAGAAGGCTCACTTAGTACGCATCACTTAATATCCAAATACTCATACTAGTGTATAAGGTGTCACTTTGATATACAGATACTGGTATCAAGGATTTGAATAAATAGTATACCGGAAATTATAATTCAATGGCACCACTATTTCGCATAGTGGTAGAGACACTTGGACTATAGAGAGAGAGACCAACACATGTACAGGTAGAGTAATAATCAAAAGTACCACGGGTAATAAAAATCCAGACTAGACCAATATCCAATATCTTTGCCACGAACTTGTATAAATCGGATGATTTCTTTGAGCCCACTTCTATTTGTTTTGATACGGTTCCAGGCATTTGGTAGTGTCTAATGGTTGATAGTCTAGACACTCGACTACACTGGTTCAAGTCAGTTTGGTAGCTATTTGTAGATTCGTATATCTTGTACTGTGAGAGTGTGTTTGTCTCAGAAGAGTAGGGTTTCTGGTTATCATCAACTATCACATTACCAAGCAGGAGATGGGTGGGTTGCAATGTGAAAATAACAAAGCGATGGTTCGAGTGCAAAGAGAAGGCGATTGTTTCAAAAATAAACAAATAAGTTAATAAATTGGTATTGTGTAAGAAAATTGAATCAAAAGAATAAGAGGGAGGACGTATGTGATAATCAGAGAGTTAGGAAGTAGGTACTAATGTGCGATAATGATAACCGGATAGAATGTGAAACATACATCAGATACAATGGGTCCAGGAACAAGATGGTCATTCATGTATGAGTACGTGCCTGTCAAATCTCTCTTTAAAGCTAACGATGATGGGTCTATAGTAACTTTGGCTAGAGGAGAATTGCAAATAGTGACAATTCCTAATTAGATGAAGTGAAAGCGTACCCGATTGTTCATATTTTTATGTGTAATCTCTCCAGGGTTGCCTCGAGCCACGTGGTGTTGATGTTCTAGTAATGTTACCTAATTCGAATGGCTTGGTAGATTTAACATTTTGTATGATATTATTAAATCACCTCTTATTCTCTCGTAGATCAATCACAGGCGTCGAATTCTGTTCTCCCATAAATTATGTTCTAGCGACGCTAACGACTTGATTTTATGCCTCAGTGTTTGATCTAAGAGGTTCATATCTCTTTTGAATTGAGAGGGGTTCAACAACATTGTGTGATTTACACTGGGCCCACGGTTACTTTTTTAAGAGAGTTAGAAACAACTGAACAGTAAAATGAATATTCTACCTACAACCTACACAAACTTACGTATTAATCTCTTCGTTACTCACTATTCAACTATGTACAATGAAGTCCAAAAAAGCCTCTGTTACAGTAAAACCATAACCAGATTCCAAAGTCCCTTTGATAGCTTACTCTCCGAAGGCGTTTTGTGTCAACTATTAAATATCAGAATGGTTACCAATCGCCTATAAAATATGGTCCGGTAACTAATTAATTGACTGAAAGGAAAGCAGAAGCTTCCAAATTTCGCTTCGTTAATTTTTTTTTCACGAAAATTTCAAAGCCCGCTTCTGTTCGCATTTATTATTATCATCGTGATTGGTCCTCTGATACATTATATATTCGTTTTTCTTTACTACCTCTTTATTTCCTTCTATATGGACTTTATTCCTATCCACCCACAGCTTCTAATTTTAAAAACGACTATTTTGTATTACACTTGTTTAAATCAACTGATTTTCCAGATATTTTCGATCTTTCTTATGAATGTCTGGCATATACAAAAAGTATCCGATGATTACTCTCTGCAACTGATTAAGACTTTCATCGCATAATTCGAAAGTACTACTGGATGAACCATCAACCATAAATTTTATTGTATCAACTATTTCCTTGTAATCCTTTTTGTAATACGTACATTACCATCTACCCCTATTCCATTTCCCAAACACACTTAGCAAATTGTTTTTACGCTTCATCTTTCTCCTCTTCCCTTTTTCTCTAAATTTAACTCAATTTTTTTCTAAATACTTTAGAACCTATTTAACTATGATGACCATTATGTAGACATTCAAATATGTGTATAATTACATTTCTGATGAAACCCGAAGTGATTTCTCTACGACGAATACGTGCCATTGCGCTGCTAACGAATAATTACGATAATAGTAGTATTAGCATCTCTGAGGCAAATGCACAAGCCATCATCGCATAAAGTAGAGTGTCACATTTTACTTGGATTCATCCCTCATAAAGTTTGAGCTGGCGCCTTAGCCCTCCGTAGTTACAACACGCGATCACATTTTGAAGAGACAATCAATTATGGATTTACATGGAGGGTGTAAATGGTCTACTTCAAATGAGGCAGAACGATCGTAGCATGACATTTCTACAGGTTTGGTGTTAACGTATTGTGACTCCAACCTCTCGATTGTTGTGAGGTTCATTTCAAAGCCTAGTTAATCCTTTTCACTATTTATAGACATTTACACCTTCGTGTCGATAGTATGCGGAGTAATGCGACTGGTCTGTAGCGAGCTGAGTCTTTTCTCTCTCTTCACCTAAACAAATAAACTGATGAATGTGACGATCCATCAAACAATCCTCGCCACTACGCATTTCACACTCGATTCCCATACCTACCACTTCAACAGCCTTCGTTGTTAAACTGGTATCAGAGTGACAGCTACTGAGGCTTGGAGTTCTACATATTATTCTGGTGACCCTGATTACGGATTGACTCATACCACGTTTGACTGATGGCAAAATATCTGGTAATCCTAGTTCAGTACCCTCTTCCTCCCTGAAATAACTAATCTTCATTCCTTTATTTTCTGTAGTTGCATAGGAAGATGCTCGATTGCTACCTCTATTATAAACGTTCAATCTGTCCTCCAACACTTATTCGTCGATACCAGAGTAGTTTGGTAGAATAATGAACTATCCAGAAAACCAGTGGCACTGTTCGGCTCAACTTTGTTCCGTCTGTTGCTGCACTTTACCTCTATAAATGCTCAACCTGACAACATCGACGGTCTTTCGAATCATCCTATAGATATTCTTCCTGTCCTACTACACCCTTCTGCTGCTGAGAGCTACTCACAACACTTACCGACACTCCTTACTTCTCCAGCACATTACCTGAACAAATTCAGAAACCTCACATCTTCTGACAGTTTATCATCTGCCAGTGGCATTGCTACTTCCTTATTACACCTGGTACCATCATCTATATCACCACTATAAATACCTTGACACACTAACGTAGTCCAGAACTTGTCCATCGGAACAATTAATAGAAACTAACGTGCCACTAATTTCACTCTCATCACATGTACTGTTAGGTATATAGGAATTAACATCATTAACATCAGTATACACCAGAATCATGTCACATCGAGCACAGACATCATTTTCAAAGTAGGCCGAATAACTGTATCCAAAAATTTTCAATAGAAAATCCAGATGGAAATTTCAAACTAGAATCCACCATTGAATATTAGAATAGATCTGACTACTACTCATCATGGGGGGCAAATCAGAATTCAAATAGTGGGTGGACAGCACTAGAGGATAAATAAAACTAAATTAATTCGAATGTGAAATAAAATTAGGTAAATGTGATCGGCCACCAGACCTGACAAAGTAAACAAAAGATCACATAAAAAGCAGGTTTGTGGAGGAACATGAATAAGTTCAAGTCACTGATTAGATGAGGGTTTTTCAGGAACCATTTTCATCACAATTTTCATAGTTTTAAGTCATTAACTGATGTCAAACCATCATTGGAAACCTGGAAGCACCAGATAGCCATTCGGTCTTACTATGTGACGCTTCAGCAGCGAACAGTGTTAGACATTAACACCATTGGATGCCGTCTCAGCGGTCTGGCGGATAAGCGTTTATGTTTCAGACCTTAATTCTGTGTTTGTTTACAGGGCGCACACTGTGAAGAGGCTCTCTGATAGGATTAAACATACACACAGTGCCTCCTGGAATTGAAGGAGCGCTGGCTTCAACCAGAACCATAAACATTAGGATATTGTGTCCAAGAGGTGATAAGTTAATACAACTGAAGAACACTTATAGTAACAATATTTTATCAGTCGTGACATTTCTCCATCGACTGTCTGTTAATCTTGCTGAAGATTTCGAACAGACGTGTACTTCTCTCCTAGCCATTGAAAGTCAAATCAATTCACAAGATCCAGAAAAAGACTTAATGGTAATAATGAGGTAGACAAGTAATAACAACATGAGATTCGATAACCAGAAATATCAAACAATGAATTTTTCATGCTGAGAAGATATAAAAGTTTCACTTCTGCCAGGATCTGTAACTTCGCAGGACTTTATCAGAATGGTAATCTGGATCTGTTTCTAGTTGAACGTATGAACGTACACCACAACTAAAGCTCACTTCGTCCAACGACTATTACTGACTGTGTCTACTGGCAATTACTTAACGCCTATCAATGGTTACAACTGTCCGCATCTGAAAAGGCACGAATTCGTGGCTTCATCTTTCCTTAAAATGATGTAAATCTATTAGAGCATGTGCGAAGATGAGCAGCGAAGTTGGTTAAAGTACAGATGAACAAATTTGTTTAGGATATCTAAAAATATCCCTGTTTGGCTATAGAAGAATAAGAGGTGGTCTGATAATAGTGTGCAACAAACTAGACATCCTGTTCGTATCCTCGCTCCACCACCTTTCGCCTATAATTTCGACTAGCAATGTGTACTAACAGATCGATGTCATCATTCATTCATTCTGCTCACTTTACTGCTTGTCACCTACATTTATAATAATAATAATTTATTCTCAAATAACAGATTGTTACATGAGGCATGCCGGTTTACAGGCAAGATCAAATTGTTAAAGAAGTTACAATTTTCACTGTTGAAAATTACTCAGCTGGGTTGATATTTCATAAGATATGAATGTACATGGTTTTCGTAAGAAATATATCAATATCACACTTGGCGCACTTTATGGAGGTAGCGTTGCAACCTACAACTGATGGTCGAGAATAGATACATGCGAAGTTATGGGCTCTTAGAAGTTTCGAACTTATATCCCTCCGGAATATCTGAGGCTTTAATAACGGTGTAGGACGAAGTCACCCGTGCCATATCTGTTTTCGGTGGAGTATCTGCAGGAGGCTGTAAAATGTGTAAGAAAAAGGAAGGACGAAAAGCAGAGCACACAATATTCATGGAGGAATAGTTAATGTATAACCATTTAGTCTATTTGTCTGTTACTGAAGTATTTATTAGGTAAGAACATACTAATGTATTAAAGAAAAATAAGTGTGGGCAAGGTATGAGTGAGTAAGAAACTGTATCAATGAAGGTAGTTCAGAAGGAAGTATGGAATTGTGTAATTATAAAATAAAGTGCTGAAAACAGTATTCCGATACAAATGGCTGTCTCCCTTTTTTCGAAGCTGTTTGAACTCTCTGTTTTTGTTTTTAGATTTTATAGGGTATGGAGTGGGCTTCGTTTTTAGCCAATTGTCTAGTTTGCTTGTAATAGGATTACTCAGTAGGAAGTGGAACCAATTTAGCTTTTTTTAAAACATGATCTAAAGTGGTATTTTTCATGAATAATTTCGCATCAATACCGTTGGTTCGTGACATTCCACTAGACATAAAGAGTCGTAATTAATATGTTCTGCCCTACAGACACGGGTGGATTGAAGTTATCTCCCCACCATCATGTTTGCTGGTCAGTAACGCCACCCTCCCTCCTTTTATGATGTTAGGCTCTCTTACGTTTGTGGTCAGTATGAATATTGCTTTAATCAAGGACCATAGTTGGAATACACTGTCTCTACAAGTTCCATGTTACAAGCGAATCAGATGGTAATAGCATTTGTATTATGGGTTAGATATCCATTTAATATATCGTACTACTATGAAGATAACTAATGGTGAAGTTTATAAGAGACAAGTAAGATTATATGTGGTTATGAGATGGTAAGAACTAATAGCAAACCAGAGGATATGAAAGAGAATATTGTAAAATTTTCAGGGTAAGGAAACAAAACATTAAACAACTCACAAGAATTTAGGACATTTGAGCTTCTTTTGATCGGCCTTAGTTGGTCAGCATCCATAAGATTAGTGAGTTATCTGTCTACTTGTGATAAGAAAAATAAAAGGACATGAAACTTAGGAAGAATAATTTGGTTTTAACCATTAGAGAGATTCGGAAACTGAAAATGAGGGTTAGGAGCGGAAGGCCATGGTTAATGATCAATAAATAGTGGGGGAGGATAAAGCATGTTTTCTTTAGTTTTGCTATATTCAAACTAACGACAATGGAGTTCGTTATATTCTTGTTCCGTCTAGATATTGGGCGGTCCATAATAAAGTGCCTCATTGGTAGGCGGGAGTTCAAGGAGTAGTTGGTGAAGTTCTTTAGAGTTTAGTAACAGGGTTATTAGCCTTCTAAATTTGGTGAAGGTGTCACAGTTACGGATAGGTATTGGCAACCTGTTCCACAATAAACTATACCGAACTGTAAAAAACCCACAACGCATTTGTTTTTGTTGTTTTTCGGTAAATAGTTTATATGCATTGTTTCTTAGTCTATAGGCTGGGTTATTGATCGTAGTTGGGCAGGAGGTTAGGAATGACAGTCCATTTATTGCTTTGTAGAGAAATATCAGATTGTTCCTTAACCTACGGTGCCATAAAGGTTCTAAAGAGAGGTGCTTACATCTACTTGTGTAATCAAGAGTGGTGTCACTTCCTAGCAGTTGGCGTGTAAAGCGTCTTTGAACATCTTCTACTCTTATTTTGTCAGTGGTATTCATATTAGAGAAGATAAAAGAGCAGTATTCTAAGGAAGGTCGTACACATATTTTGTAAAGGGTAGGCTTAGCATCTGTCGTGAAGAAATCTTTCGTTATGAAGCCAATTAGACGTCTGGCTTTAGAAATAATAGAGGAGGCGTGTGCTTTAAAGTTTAGGCTTCCTGTGTAATTTATTCCTAGATCGTGTACTGAATTAAGTGTCTGGATTTTACTTTTATTTAAGTAAAGATGGGGTTCATAGGGGTGCTTTCCAAAGTGCATGATCCCGCATTTGTGGAAGTTAAATGGTAATTGCCACTTTTCGCTCCAGATAGTTAGGTTATTGAGATCATCTTGAATCAGGGGTACACTTTCACTTAGAGCCTCAGGCTTATAGTTGTATACTATTTTGAGATCATCAGCATATAAGTATGGTTTCCCAGATTTTATGATGTTACATATATCGTTTATATACATAAGAAACAAAAGTGGGCCTTATACACTTCCCTGTATGACGCCACTAGTTATTGGTCTAGGTAATGAGAGACAGTCGTTGTACTTTACCATTTGCTTACGTCCCTTTAAGAATGATACAAACCATGAATAGAGTGGGTTGTTGATTCCGAAGGACCGAAGTTTGGCTAGCAGCCGTTTGTGTGGAACCTTATCAAAAGCTTTCTTAAAGTCTAAAAATATGACTGATACAAGGAGTCCATTGTCTCGTTTCAGAGTTATATCATTCATGTAGTCCACTAGACATGTATCACATGATCTGGACCTAAGAAATCCATGTTGGGAGACCGAGATGAGATTATTAGTAATTACATGTTGGACTAACGCCGCCTTAACTACTTTCTCCATCACTCTAGACAACACTGAAGTTATGTTTATGGGTCGGTAATTTTCAACATTTGCTTCAGGTCCTGTTTTAATTTTGGGAATGATGTGTGTAGTTTTCCAGGCAGTAGGGTAATGCGCTGTAGAGAGTGATATCGCAAATAGTTTGAGTAATAAAACACACATATCATCGCCTCCACGTTTTAGCATGCTAGCTGGAATACCATCTGGTCCATCAGTGTAGGAGTGTTTCAGTGTACTAATTGCCTTAGAGATATTCTGTACATTGAAGTCTACGTTAGTAATCTCACAGGCAGATGCTGTGATAAGTTTTAAATCATTAAGTGGTTTTTCATTAGTTAATGAGGAACAAAAGTGTTCATTAAATAGTTCCGTAACAAGTTTAGGATCTTCGTAAACTTGTTTGTTTTTAATAAATATGTTTCCTCTCTACTTAGAACGTATATGCCGTTTCAAAATATTTTTTTGATTTATACGACCTGTTAGTAAGATCCATAAATTATAACCCCCCCCCAATGAAATGGATACTAGCTGTTATTACTACAATTAGTTACAGTTAACTGTAGTTGAAAAAAACAGTGACAAGGAAAAGTGAGTCGGAATCTGGAAAAAGACGGAAGTCACCACCCTCATCATCAATACTTGTTGGTCAGTAACTCCATCCTCACCCCTTTATTGATGTTAGGCTCTCTATAGTCTGTTTTTAAATAAAATATTACCTCCTACTCAATGCTCCATTTTTCCATCTTGTTGGGGAAGACCATTTCTGTAAGTATCATGACTATTGCATAAATTGTTGGTTTCTAAACTAGGAATGAGAGTTTAGAAGGCTATTGTGAGGGATAAATATTCACGGAAGTACTCATAAAAGTGTAGGAATATAATATTCATAAATAAGGCAACCAGTAGTGAGGTGAAATTATTAATAAGCCAGCTAACTGCACGGGAATGTAGTATGGCGACCAAAAATAAACAAAAAAAGCAACTCAAATTGACTTGGTGCTGATGACATTCTGTACTATCCTAACCGGTTGATGGGTTACAAGCCCCACACATGCTGGATCACTGGTAGTAAGCAAGAGATCGTGGGTCTCACTTGACAACTTGTTAGGTTAGTAGTTGACGTCCCTTATGGTCGACTATAGTTAAGCGGTATTGAAGGACCTACTGAGTTATCTGTCCAATTTAAGTAATAAGGGAGACACATAGCTATGGAGACGTGCTAGGAGACCAGTGCAATAGAGAGCTTCATCTAAAAGTCTTACAAACGCAGGTATTCCATCAGCCATGTGTTTTTCGGGATGAAGACCATTTAATATTACCGCTTACTTAATGAGCGTGAAATTTACATGAGTTTTCGATCTTTTTTCTCAACTTTGATCGTAGATACCGTATCTCGAATGTTGTATATATATGGGCCTTGAGTACGAACTATATAACAGTGAGGTAAGATTTTTGAGGGTCATGAAATACAGCCAGATTGAACCCAATCCATTTTTCAGAGAGATCCAAGTTTTAAGATATTGCATCGGGAATGGTAGTCAATGAGTAGTGAATTGGTGTTAAGTATTGTATTCCTTCCAACCTCAGTATATCGGATGGACGTAAGTTGAAAAATAAGAACGAACTGTATCCAACGATATGTCTGATTCATGCCTAGATTCATTTTAAAAATTGTTGCGGAGAATGAAGCCTAGCAATTTTCTCATTTTAGAGGATTTAGTGAAGGTAGATAAATGTTTGTCGACCAGGTTAACAAAGACGAAGTTCAAGGCCACACGTACACTGGAAACAACGGTATGCACCCGCACTAGTACGGCATGCACAGGAACGGCCAAAAAATTAACCATAAAAATCATAACCCAAACAAACCGTATCTTCAGCATGCCTTGTAACAGGCATGATGAATAATTTACAGCATTGGTTTAAATATAGGATACTTCTTTAGTACGACCATAAAATAGATAAGATCCATGAAAGTGGAAGAATATTCGCTAAGATATATCAGCAAGCTAATAAACAGATTTATATGATAGTGCTGTACTATGAGTTCATGGTTGTTGTCATCTGTTCTAGAATGTAATCGCGTGCAGTCGGCAGTGTGGTCTAATAGTGGATGACCACTTTTAGATAGTGAGTGGTATTGTTCAGGCAGTTATCTCAAACACTAGACCTTGAACGATGAACACAAGTAAAAAGAAACATTCCCGGCCTCAGCAAGGGGTAAAACGTTCGTTGCACGCGAAACGGAGAGCCTATCATGACTGGAAAGTCTGCCTAAAGGACCATGATCGTAGCTCTTACTTTGGATGTATAGATAGATACAACGTCAAAGTACGAAGCGATGAAAGATATTTTCAGGTCAAGCTAGCAGCTAAATTACAAGTTTACCTAAAATGTCTTTAAATGTTCATGACCAAATGGAAATCTGCAAACCTGGAGGATTTCTCTCTCAAAGCACCTAACTGGAAAGACATAACTAATCTAGAAATTGAAGTCTTATAATCAGGAGTCCAACAAGGAACCATTCCAGGTTCATTCCTCTTCCTCACTTTCATTAATAGACTATTAGACAGAACTAGCTCACTGAGGATCATCTACTAAGACGATACCAATATATGGGGATCCATAAGAAACGAAAAGGATTCACTCCAGCTTCAAAATTATCTCATAATAATGGAGAAATGTGGAGTAGACAATGGATCCCAGAAACGCTACCGTTCTGAGAAAAACACAGTCAGTTCACAAGGTATAGAGCGTTAAAGAGGCGAACATAGGTCATATATGGCAAATAAGATGTCGAAGCTAAGAGATATGAGTTGTTATAGTAGTTTTTTCACCTATACGGTAAGCCAAGTTTTTGACAGAACATGCAAGTAATTCCATGTTTTAAAAGAATATCTTCAGTTGCTTTTTCCAGTTCATTCAAATTTCCGAAATTCTGTCCAATCATCCCATGAGGATATTTAGAGTTTTCGAAGCATTTTGTAATTCGACATACGTAGCTGCTTTTTAACCCAAGTTGGAGATCGTTTAGCGCATCTTAAGGCACAGTAGATGGATCTGTGTGAACTAGTAAATAATGACTGGAAGAAGGGAGAAGAACTCGTGAAAAATATCCATAGTTTGGTGAAACCTCAGAACTATGATTTAAAATATTTGGATGAAAAACAAAGCAACTCAAAATTTTATGATTAGATGGATTTACTTTCAAAAGTTTTCTAACTACACCTGTACGAGCCAAAGGAGGATTTGACAAAAGATATAATACTTTTGATATACAAGACCGATGTAAATTTTTAATTGTTTTCAATAATTTAGTATCGATAATATTTTGAGAGTTTTCCATCACATAAATGATAGAGTAGAACGGAGATTTTTTAAAATTCTATTTATGTAGATGGTGCTTGATCTGTTAACATCGGTGATTCACTAGCAACAACTGCTGCGAATGAAGGATCAATAGCTTATTCCAATACAGAACTTTCATCTGTAGAATGAATTACATCTGAAATAACTATCTAACCATCTGGATTTCCTAGAAATTCATTCGCTGAGATTTTACAAATATATTATTCCTATTTAACATCCGAAACATCCTTTTCTGGAGATTTAAAATTTTCACTACCAGTTAATTTCCATTTTCTTATAGGCGAAAATTCAACCAAAACAATATTTCCATTGCATTCATTGTTACAATGTTCATGAGAAATATGAATATGTTTACCATCGTAGGCATTTATTACATGAGAAATTCCTCATCGTTTTTCGTGCAGTTTAGCCTGAATTAGACCACTTTTCTGAAGACGTGCATCAATACTTTCACAGTTAAAATCAGATTTCTTTTTTGCTTGACGAGAGCTCTGGTCAGTTGGATCACCAAGAAGCACGGATGGACTAGACAATGAGCTGAATAATTTCCAACAACTAAAACGGGTGAAGTTCTTCCGACTTTATTATTGATATTATGGCAGGGCCGGTAAGGAAATCCTTCTGGTTTTCCTCAGCGGTATCGCAGAGGATTTTGAACGCTCAGCCAAACCAGGTTAGGAAAGATCAAATGAGGACAATATTACAGAATAATTGTCGTAAAATTGTATCACGCAATGAATCACAAGAGTAAAACCGTGACGGTTTGCAAATCGAAAAATAACTTCCAAACTGGCTGGAAATAGTGCAGTCAAATGTCTAGATCTGGAGTTGTACTGAAACATTAAGAAGTGAATCAACTTATATTAGCTCGTAACAAAGATGTTGGATATAGGATTCACTAATGCATATGTGATGCTATCAAATTCACCGAGACTAGTCCGATCAAGTGGCTTATCTGAGGTCACTGAAAGCTATGAAAGATATTGGGCAGTACTTTAACACCAGGATGCTAGTGCAAAGTTTTCTGGAAGTTTATTCCTAACGTGATTTGCATTTCTCAAACTTTTGCTGTGTTCTTACGCAATAAAAGTACCACTTCTGACCTAAAGAATCTATTCTGAGCTATATGTTCGGTAGATTACTTTTTTGAGTTTCACCCAACTTAATATTTAACTGTGGTTTCGCCTCGGCTTACTACCGTTTTTTAGTTTTTCATGTTAAGGCTAGTTTTAGTTTACCGTAGCCTGTTTTTATCCACTTTTGCCCGTTTTTGTGTACTGTGTTTCTTCCAACGGTCCTAGACTTACTGCTTGTATTTATAAGACGCTATATATCAATAGTCATGAAAAATTCGTGCAGGAGACCCGGTTTATGTTTTGCTGTTACATCTGGCATACAGTGTGACAACTGCGAAGGGTGGTTCCACGAAGTATGCACAGATCTAACAATAACAGCCTATAGCAGACTCAGCAAGTCTGATCGTAGGTGGGTATGTGCTACGTGTAACACTGATACTGTAGTTATGCTGGGTACCATCATTACCCTACTAGCAGGTTTGAGGAACAAGTTGTCTAAAAACTTGGTAAAGAACAGTATCGCGACGGGTAGCAAAACAGGAACGCAAATTGCAAACAAGGAAGGAGATTTCGACATGTCTGCTATCGACGGTGCAGGTGAATGCACGAGTGATGACGTGCTGAAACTCAGCACCATCTTAACGTCGACGGTGATCGACTCCCTCAGTAAACTTGGGTCTCCAAGCGCAGAGTCCTTGAACGAAAGGGTGGTTCCCAAAAACCCTGTAGGTGGTTAGGTCCACGTTAACAAGGTTAAAAAGGACCAGGCGTCACCACCTAAGCTGAACATCCCAAGTACTGTGCGGAAATCCATTGGTGACTTGGCCGCACAGTCTACCCCCAAGATTGTCCGCCCGGCCGTCAACGAGCCTAGGAATCAAAAACGCGTTTCGACCTCCAAACAACAAGGTGCCGAAACTGGACGCACTGGAAAACCCGGGAAACCAATAACGGTTCATGTTGACTACTTCATAGTAATTAACCTTAAAGACAACCCTGACCTTCCCCTCAGTTTGCAGGACGAAAATGATAGGACACTCTGGAGAGAATTGAAAAAGAAGCTTGAACTCCATAGAATAGAGCCTTTGATGGTCATACAGCTCACTCGGGGGAAGGACTCTAATAACCAAAATCACCCGAGGCTACTTCGTGTAACACCCAAGAATGCTACTGACTTGAAGGACGTCCTGCTAGCTAGTCACTTGCTGAAATCCGATGGGAACGTAAGAATACCGCCCGACATACCGTATTCTGAGCGACATCTCATCCGGAACATCTCGTGAGGCGTTTTTCGGCGGAAGAAATATCATTGTGCAAGGTGTGCCGGAAAATATGGACCCACCTCAAGTAAACTCTAATATTCTGGAATGGAAATTCACTAAACATTCCTTGAAACTCGAAAACATACTGACCCAACAGGTGATGCGACTAGCCCAGTAAGACGGAGACTCTAGACCCCGGCTACTGAAGATAACCTTCCCCTCCTCCCATATGGCAGCTGCAACTCTGGAAGCATTTCGTGCCAACAGACGTTGGCTGCCAACTGGCATCCATATGCATCTGGATAGGCCACACAACCATAGGATCAAGCACAAACGCAAGCTGGAGCTGACAATACCCCTTGTGGACTAGCTTGATCATAAAAAAACGTGTAAAGGACAGGGACTACCAACTCGGTTAACATTGTATATGTAGGCTACCTGTCCACTTACGCAAGGCTCATATAGACACACAGAAAGAAGTTCACATGTTCAAAATTGAAAGCATAAACTGCTTATACATGAACGCCGCGAGCTCGCCAAACAAAATAGATGAGCTACGTGAACTTAGCAACGCTAATGATGCCCATCTGATAGGAATATCCGAAACTTGGATAACGTCTCAGTTTACGTACCAGGAGCTAGCAATAACAGGAATGTCTTTATTTCGCAACGACAGAAAAATGGGAATGGGGGTGGGGTAGCACTATATATACGGTCATGTCTGGATGCGCACCAACTTCACAATCAAGAGCTTCTCAATCTTGATGAGTCATTATGGTGCTCAGTAAGATTGTCTACCACCTCGAGGTGTCTAGTTGGGGTCGTTTACAGGAAGCCCACTGCCGACATCGAGTATGACAAACGTCTGTTGGAAGGATTAACTCGCTCTACGCGTCTCGGATTCTCTCAAATCCTGATTCTAGGGGACTTCAACCTTCCTAGAATCAACTTCGTGGAACATACATACATTGGAATTGACAACTCTACTGAAGCTCTGTTCTTCAACCTCATCGATGACCTGAGATTATTGGAAAATGTGACGTTGGCAACTCGTTGGAGAAACAGTCAGACGCCATCGCGCTTAGACTGGATATTCACAAATGAAGAATTCCTAATCGATGAACTCTCAATTCTGGCTCCCCTGTGTGAAAGCGATCACGCCGTCCTGTCCTTCAGTTTTGTCAGCGCAACAGCAGCAGGCTCTGGAATTTCAAACGGTTGGATGTGTTAGTTTTACATGACTATCTACAACAGGTGGATTGGGATGTTCACCCTCAACTTGAAGTGGATGCTCGTTGGGATTTCTTACTGCACACGATCTTATGTGCTACAAGGCAGACTGTTCCTCAAATGGTACCCAAAATGTACAAGCGAATTACAGTCATCAAGAACCACACTCTTGGTTTGATAAGCTTCAAAAAGCACTGTTGGGCTGAATACAAACGAACTGATAACAACGACGTGTACAGGCAATACAAACATATGAAGAACATATGCACAAAGGCAATAAGAGAAGGCAGGCTTCAGTACAAGATAAAACATATAGATAAATTTGTCTCCAATCCGAAAAGCTTATTTAATGCGGTCTCTCTTCAAAAAGCCAAAACTGAAGTTTCCCAACTGTTAGGTTTTACTGGCCCAACCAATAACGGTGGTGACCCCGCTAACCTTTTGGCTGAACAATGCTCTCGGACCCACGATGACTATATTGATGAAGGTTTCATCTGCAACTGCACAGGACCTACCCGAACGAACCAAAGCGCCGACTTGGTGTTCCGCAAACTGCAGCACATAAGAAAAGACTAAGGACTAAGGATAACATATTATTTTGATTTACCAAATTCTCTTTTCCTCTATTATCGTTAATATCCCCAGGTTCTTGCCCGGAAGTATCGGTGGTCTACTGCTACTAGACACAGAAGCCTCTTAAGTGAAAGCTTCTTCTATTCCATCTACAACCATTTGAACTAATTTGTGCTACCTAGTCTCAAAGATATTGGATACTGTATAGGAAGGTCGTGACGGATTTGAAATTATACTCTACTAATACCTAACGTTTTTTCAGCCCGGTGGGTGGTCTTTACACATTTGGATCTCATAGGAGTATCTCTCTCCTAAGGCAATATCAGCCATCTGATAGAGTTCCGCTTTGGCACTCATATGGAAATACTTCATATTTTCTACAGATTGGGATGAAAACTACAATTATTTTGTTGTACAAGTAATACCCACTTTTTGGGTTGTGAGGATTTTTTACTAATAGATGGAGAATTGTAATATATTTGGTTATGCTATGTTGTCTGTATATATTCCTTTGGTGTCTGACGCCTTCTGAGTTTGTTTCAGAATTTATAAAGACTGGTAACTATATATTAAATCAAACCTGATTGTAATTAGACGAACCTCACGAATGTGTCGCAGACCGCCTTAAACCATTTGCAAAAAAATTGAAGGATTTAGATGCGTTTTTAATTCAGCCGGAAAACTCACAGAGCAGTCTTCTTACATTCACGGGTTCGTTGCTAACTTATTTTTACTAATTTTGACATAGGAAATGGCTTTCTTGGTTGTTCTTTTCAAGAACATAACATATTGATCCATAATAACGGGTTTTTATCTCAAAGCACCAAGATACCTGCATTGATCACACTAGACGTTCATGGATATGTCAATTTTAGTATGTTCTTATAAAAAGTATTTTAGTATGTCTCAGAAGCACTACTACTGGATATCCGGGACGGACTGATGCATAAAATGAGCTGTTTCAAGCACGTGGTAAGTGAGCGAATAAAGGTTTATTTTTGTGCTATAAGTGTGGTTTAGACTTTCCGGGTCATTATACATAATTTGAGGAATACCTATTCAGACTACTATGCTGACCTAAATTTGAAATGTTTAGGTTGAATAGGTCGTCATTTGATTTCCCATTATCGGGACCCCTTATTGAAAGTTTAGCAAAATGTAATATTCGCTTCGTTCGATTTCCCGAAACTTTGGATACTATTAATTTAGATATTGTTCTAGTAAGCTAAACTAAATTCTTCTACTGAACTAAAAATATAGTTCACCCGTTTAAGTAATGAAACCTCGCAAGAGTCTTTGAAATGACAATACTAGAGTATCAGGGTTATATGCGCAAACAGCACTTCAGGAGTATGTAAAGTAGTTTGACGTCTGATCAGCCCTAACGGGTTGGTGTCTGACGAAATCTCAGCACGGATTAAAAAGCCCGTTTGGCTTTTGCCAACTTACGTCACTTATGGCGAAAACAAGATATCCGTCTACCAATTAAGAGACGAGTATGCTGCACAGCAGTTTGCTCTGTTCTACTTTACAGCTGTGGAACATGGCCATTAAGAGTAGAAGATACTCGCAAGTTACTAGTATTTGATCACAGATGTCTTAAAAAATATCTCGCATCTGCTGGGATCGCTGGGTAAGTAATAGTTAGGTTAAACGCAGGTTATACCGGAATGATGGTAAATCAGTTGATGAGTTCATGAATCTTCATCGACCGAGATTGTTGGGCCACGTGTTACGTATGCCTGAACACTGATTACCACGACGCGCAATGCTGACTAGTATTGGGGATGGTTGGAAGAGAGTTATAGGCGGCCAAACCAAAACGTGGCATCAGTGCTTGAAGTCATTAACTTCTAGTCTGAGCCATGTTGGTAGATGCAGACTACTAGTTGGTTGAGGTCCGCGTGACTATCGTAACTAATGGTTGGAGACTCTAGGTGACATGGCTCGGAATCGATCACAATGGCGCAGGTGTATACACTCTCTATCTTCCCTTAAACCTTGAGATTAAAATTGCTTCATATCTGTCTTTCTTCCTGTACTATATCCTTATATACAGCCTTTCTTTTGTATATTACCACCATTAAATTAACTACTTGTATGAATTCGGTGTTCATCTTGTTTTGCTAATGAGTGACGTATGGCAACTTGGACCGATGCATATATGTGCCTGGTCCTACGTTGTAGCTGACTGACTGACTGACTGACTGAACGTTCTTAACATGACATTCAAGCAATCAGTAATCATTAAATAGTATTCTGAATATAATATTTTCCCTATCAATATTCCAAATATCGTAGATCAATCAAATCAAGACCAATTACCTTATCTTACTATATCATAATGACTACTTAAATGTTGGGTGTATTCCATAGAATCAATGCACAATTTAACAAGACAGTAAGAGTTGGTTCATTATAAATAAACAATAAAATGGAACTAACATAAAACACTGCTATTATTCTATAAATCTGAAGGGCACTTAACTTAAAAACAAATTTTGTGGAAAATGTAAGGTTTCCTATTGTTCATCTTGTTGTGCAAATGTAATATGGCAACTTGGACCGATGCATATGTGTGCCTGGTCCTACGTTGTAGCTGACTGACTGAAAGTTTGAACACCATTAAACTGCCTACACTAGTTGGACTTATTAATCCCATCGTAGTTTTTATCTCAGTGATTAGTTACTGATATTTACCGTGATCCTGTTAGATTGCATAAAATACAATATTGTGAAATACTAGGTACATAACTTTAAAAAAAACAAAATATTGTGAGCTTGCAGTTTTTCTGTGCTCTAGAGGAATCTCTCGGCAGTGTAGATCAGATTGCTTGTGTCTTACAAACCTGCAGTCCACCAACGTCTATGAAATCGTGTTCGTGGTGACTCCTTTTCATCATTATGAATAAATACGTATTTTTTCATTAATATAAAAATTGGAAGTTGATGGGTGATCTAAGAAATCCGAAAAAAAAATTGTGATTTCTATTCCCGGCATCGTTGGTATTTAGTATAACGATGAACTTGATCACACACAGGTTTGGCGGAGTTATTATAATCAAATATTTGTGTCAAGAAGTAGTATACTTACTCTTGTAACCCCTCGTAGAGGAGCATAGGCCACCCACCAACATTCTCCATCCAACTCTGTCCTCGGCAATCCTTTCCAGTTGCTACTTGTCCTTTTCATGTCTACTTCCAATGCCCGATACAGTGTGTTCTTCAGCCTTCCTCTTTTTCGTTTCCCTTCAGGATTCCCAGTTAGGACTTGCTTCGTGATGCGGTTTGATGATTTCCTCAATGTGTGTCTTATTCACTTCCAACGTCTTTTCCTAATTTACTTTTCAGCTAGGGGCTGGTTTGTTCTCTTTCACAGTAGGTTGTTGCTGATAGTATCTGGTCAACGGACATTCAGTATTTTGCGTAGACCACTGTTTATAAGTTCTTGTACTTTTTTGATGATGGTTGTACTAGTTCTCCAAGTTTCAGCTCCATGCAGTAGAACTATCTCGACGTTCGTATTGAAGATTATGGCTTTGATGTTGGTTGACAGTCTTGTTGAGTTCCACATGTTCTTCAACTAAAATATCATAAACTTGACTAATTACTCTACTTTTACCTCCTTTCATCGAAAACTGTCCCAAAGTCCTGACGTGAGCCACCACAACCGGTATTTTGCCTCACTAACGTCGGTCAGCGTTCTGTCCCCCTCTTGATCTATATAGGTAAATCAATCTAACGAATCAGGGGCCCACAATGAACCTGAAATTTTAGAAACTCACAAGTCACCTGACCGTGACGACTTAACCCCTGTTCTTCCTGAGTATAGTGACGAATTTTCGGCTAGAGGAATGACTGGATTGTTTAAAAATTTTCAGGAGACAGTTAATGTTCCAACACCTTAGAATTGAACGATCATCGTTTCCACATGTCGAAAAGTACTTCGTAATCTATGCAACAACTAAAATGTTATAATCTACTTTCAGTCACGTTCAAACTATTGGCTTTTGCCATACTTTGTCCAAAACTCATGAACTACTAACTCTCCAGAAGCGCACTGTTTTCCAATCAGGTCATAGGTGTTCTCATTATATTGTCACACTCCCGCAAATTTTAAAGTGCCCCTACACATCTCTCAAACTCCGCCTGTAGCTCCTCTGGGGGTTACTGCCGGTCCCAAGCCCGGGTAAAGGAGGAGGGTTGGGCATGGGGTTAGCGACCCCATCCCGTAGAAAATCAACTCGCTAAAAAAACGTTAACTAGAAAAAATCATTCAAACCTTTCAAACTCTGCCCTGGGAGTAGAAGGAATAATTATGACGTCTCATGATGAAAGCCGAGTTCCTTCGGAAGTCACGAAGCCGATGCAACTTCTTACAACCAGAGCGACAATTTTTATAGGTACATGGAATGTCCGAACAATGTGGGAGACCGGAAGAGTCTTCCAAATTGCTGCAGAAATGAGAAAATACAACCTGGAGGTTCTTGGAATCAGCGAAACACATTGGACGCAGGTTGGACAACAACGACTGTCTTCAGGAGAACTTCTGTTATACTCCGGTCATGAAGAAGAAAATGCCCCACATACACAAGGAGTTGCATTGATGCTGTCCAGAAAAGCACAAAATGCACTTATTGGATGGGAATCTCATGGACCAAGGATCATCAAAGCCTCCTTCAAAACAAAGAGAGAGGGCATTACAATGAACGTCATCCAATGCTATGCGCCTACCAATGACTACGATGAAGACGCTAAAGACCAATTCTACGATAGGCTGCAGTCGATCGTCGAGAAGTGCCCAACCAAGGACCTGACAATTCTGATGGGAGATCTCAATGCTAAGGTTGGAATGGACAACACTGGATACGAAGACGTGATGGGACAACATGGACTAGGAGAAAGAAACGAAAATGGTGAGAGATTTGCAAACCTATGTGCCTTCAATAAACTGGTCATAGGTGGCACCATATTCCCACACAAAAACATACACAAAGCCACTTGGATTTCACCGGATCACATTACACAGAATCAAATCGACCATATCTGCATCAACAAAAAGTTCAGGAGGACGATGGAGGATGTGAGAACCAGAAGAGGAGCTGATGTGGCATCCGATCATCATTTGCTGGTCGCCAAGATGAAACTAAAACTCAAGAAGCAGTGGACAACGGCGCGGACAACATCACAAAAGTTTAATACGGCCTTTCTTCGAGATGCTGACAAACTCAACAAATTCAACATAACCCTCAGCAACAGGTTCGAGGCCTTTCATGATCTACTCAATGGAGAGGGGACTACCATGGAGAGCAACTGGAAAAGTATCAAGGAGACAATCGTTTCAACATGTCAGGAGGTTCTGGGCCAAAAGAAGCACCATCACAAGGAATGGATCACTGTTGGTACACTGGATAAGATTGAAGCAAGGAGGAACAAGAAGGTAGCAATCAATATCAGCCGAACAAGAGCGGAAAAAGCCAAGGCACAAGCCGAATACACAGAGGCAAACAAGCAAGTGAAGAGGAGCATCAGAACCGACAAACGTAAATATGTGGAAGATTTAGCAACGACAGCGGAAAAGGCTGCAAGAGAGGGAAACATGAGACAACTGTATGATACAACAAAGAAACTTGCTGGAAATTACCGTAAGCCAGAAAGACCAGTGAAAAGCAAGGAAGGCAAAGTAATCACCGACATTGAAGAACAACGAAACAGGTGGGTAGAACACTTCAAAGAACTCTTGAATCGACCAGCTCCACTGAACCCACCCAACATCGAAGCAGCACCCACGGACCTCCCAATCGATATTGGCCCACCAACAATTGAAGAGATCAGCATGGCCATTAGACAAGTCAAGAGTGGCAAAGCAGCGGGACCAGACAACATCCCGGCAGAGGCACTGAAAGCAAATGTAACAGCAACTGCCAAGATACTCCACATCCTCTTCAGTAAGATTTGGGACGAAGAACAAGTACCAACAGACTGGAAAGAAGGACTTCTGATTAAGATACCAAAGAAAGGCGATCTCAGCAAGTGCGACAACTACAGGGGCATCACTCTCCTCTCAATACCAGGAAAAGTCTTCAACCGAGTATTATTAAACAGGATGAAGGATTCCGTGGACGCCCAACTTCGAGATCAACAAGCTGGATTTCGTAAGGATAGATCGTGCACAGATCAAATCGCAACTCTGCGGATCATTGTGGAACAATCAATCGAATGGAACTCATTACTCTACATCAACTTCATCGACTACGAGAAAGCATTTGATAGCGTGGACAGGACGACACTATGGAAGCTTCTTCGACACTACGGCGTGCCTGAGAAGATAGTAAATATCATACGGAACTCCTATGATGGACTAAACTGCCAAATCGTCCACGGAGGACAACTCACCGACTCATTCGAGGTAAAGACCGGTGTTAGGCAAGGTTGCTTACTCTCACCCTTTCTCTTTTTCCTGGTGATCGACTGGATCATGAAGACGTCAACTTCTGGAGGAAATCACGGGATACAGTGGACAGGCAGGATGCAGCTTGACGATTTAGACTTCGCGGATGATCTGGCTCTTCTATCACAAACGCAACAACAAATGCAGGAGAAAACGACCAGTGTAGCAGCAGCCTCATCAGCAGTAGGTCTCAATATAAACAAAGAGAAAAGCAAGACTCTCCGATACAATACAATATGCGCCAATCAAATTACACTTGACGGAGAAGCTTTGGAGGATGTGGAAACCTTTACATATCTGGGCAGCATCATTGATGAACACGGTGGATCAGATGCAGATGTGAGGGCGCGGATCGGCAAAGCAAGAGCAGCATACCTACAACTGAAAAACATCTGGAGCTCAAAACAATTGTCAACCAACACCAAGGTTAGAATTTTCAATACAAATGTGAAGACAGTTCTACTGTATGGGGCGGAGACGTGGAGAACTACGAAAACCATTATCCAGAAGATACAAGTGTTTATTAACAGCTGTCTACGCAAGATACTTCGGATCAGATGGCCAGACACTATCAGCAACAAGTTACTGTGGGAGACAACAAACCAGATTCCAGCAGAGGAAGAAATCAGGAAGAAGCGCTGGAAGTGGATTGGGCACACCTTGAGGAAATCACCTGATTGCGTCACAAGACAAGCCCTCACATGGAATCCTGAAGGTCAAAGGAGAAGAGGAAGACCAAAGAACACATTACGCCGAGAAATTGAGACAGACATGAGAAGAATGAACAAGATCTGGATAGGACTAGAAAAGGAAGCCCAGGACAGAGTGGGTTGGAGAATGCTGGTCGGCGGCCTATGCTCCACTGGGAGTAACAGGCGTAAGTAAGTAAGTAAGTAAGTACACATCTCAGGTTAATAGTTGTGTGTTTTGTATCAGGGCCGCTTTCAGGTCGCTAAACAGGAATGTGCTGTGGGAGTCATTTAAAGAAAAGGATGTTCGAGAAGTTTCTTGCGATTTTGAAGATTCAATAAACAAGGATTTTAGGCAAAGCAAAGACATACGACCACCTCTGTTCATTGTTCCAGATCAACAGAGGGGTCAGGAAAGGTTGCCAAGTCCCACTATTCCTCTTGTCTAGTAATGACATTCTCTAATCAGCCCTGAAAAAAGTATGTGTTGATGATATAGGCCTGTCATCTTGAAAAGAACTTTCCAATCTTGAGTATGTGGATGACTCTTTCTCACTGTGTGACCATACATAAGTTATGCAGTCTGCACTTAATAAATTGGAAATCAGCATCCCTAAGTAAAGCATGTACTTTGTACCTAAATGCAAGGCTTTTTTTACAAAAATACATTAATGTGAGAACCCGAAGTCACCTGTCTCCATTATTCAAATTCAGCAGTAGGGCCAGGGAGGATTGCCTGATCTCGCCATTTTCTTTTAGTTTTGCTGCGACCCTTTGGAAGCATCTATAAAAGATTCGTCACATGAAAAAATACCTTGAGCACGAGGACAACGTCAGTATACTTTAAGATAATTCACAGACTACCCACATAGCATCTAATCGGTTGTTAACTGGTGTCTGTACTTACGGATGTACTTTACACTTTTGAAATGAAAATTACTCCTAAACTTCCGGAAGCTTTTGTCTGAACTCATCCTTTGTGTTGATCTATCTCTGGAGGTTAACTCACATTCAGTAGCATCATCATGCAATTACCAGTATCGTATACAGGCATTATGATAATAGTTCGTTCGATGTAACCGAGCTGAAATTTAATCGAACGGGTTATATCTTGTTTATTTCCCTAATCGAGCTGTTTTTTACTAAGTAATCTGTTTGTTCACTTGCTTATAGATAGTATAACCTTTCCGTCTCCCATTTCTTCTCAATGTTATCATTCCACTTTGTGTGGAACCCTTTTGCAGCGAAAATTTCCACTTTATAAATAGGGTATTAGATTCTCAGGATCAAAGGGACACTGGTTCCATATTATCAGTCCTCTTATTTAGTCATATATGCATAAATCCCTCAATATCGTGTATTTCTTTATCTACAAAGTCCAACATATGTATCTCTTTACGTCTTTGGTTGTTCCAGAATGAACTATGTGTATCTTCAGGTACAACGGTGTACGCTCATCGTCGGTATCCAAGCCTTTTGATTCAAACATTTCGTGTCTATAATCCTATGGTTAGTCCTATTTTTTGTTATATGATACATTTGTGTTTTAGTATATATGTGTTAGTGCAGCCTGATTACAGATCAGTGTGGTAAGTTATGGAAAAGGAGTTGGGACAAGTATTCCAAGTGCTAAGCCAGCAATTACCTCAACATGTCATGCTTACTGAAGTAAAAGTATGCAGGAAAATGTTACAGGATAATCATATCTTGACAGCATCAATCCATGAAGTCTTTGATTTGATGCAAGTTTTATAAAAGTACTTAGGCCTCTTAGTTAGTTTTCACTAGACAAAATAAGTGATTGAAAACTAGACGGTATGGTGCAAAATAAATACCTTTCTCAGATGATTCTAGTTTATCCTGTTTTTAGTTCTGAATATTCTACTATCTTGTCACTTTCATCCCGTTGTTGCACTGCTGTATCATTTTAATTGCTTTGTTTTTCTCTCTTGTTGATTTCTCAAGTACGTAGGTGTGCTGCTTAGCATTTTGAACAGATATATGATTGTGTCACGTCTTATGTTACTTATATCCTTATCCCAATATACTTCGTTCAGTATTCTCTCTAGGTGTTTTTATGACATACATTTTTCGAACTAAACTACATGTCGAATGATAAGGTGGTTTGTACATATAAAATTAGTTCAATGTAAGAACTTATTGTTTATTTAGCTTGAAAACAATGAACTATAGAACAATCTTTCGACTGTTCATATCAGCGATGTCTTCTAAATAGACCCGAAATCTTTTTCTTTAGAGTCTCATTAGGTAAATTGATTTTCATTTAAAGACTCTTTTATGATACAAAGATTCAGTCAGTCAGTTACAACGTAGAACTTCGTACGTACGTACATCAGTTCGAGTTGCCATAGGATACAAAGATCAGGTTTTCTCCGTGAGTTTTGGGCTTTATATATCACTTCGGTTTGCTACAGTTCCCACTGTAAAGTAAAACATCATTTAACAAGCTTAGAAAAATAATTCGAGAATTCGATGAAGTCCTTTGATGTTGAAGGGTACAAAGGGTTTGAAGGGCACTATCCTACAAGTCTGTAAAGAGGTGGTAGTTGATAAATCAGAAATGTGATAACCAAACGCTGCTTAAACGTTTGATTTTATATATATCTAACGTAGCATAAGCTAAGATTTATTTTACCTTATTTCAATAAACATAACTCAGTCCTTATAAGCAAAGATGGATAGTGGCTAGCAGTGGAATCCAGTTTGACGCGCGTTTCGTCCCACTCGGGACTCGTCAGTTGGATGTACCTGTATCTCAGATTTGTTGATGTTCACTCTGGGACTCGAACCCAGTGCCTTTCGCTTCAAACGCCATCCTGTATTCCACTACTAGCCACCATCCATCTTTGCCTATAATGCTTTTTAATTAAGGCTATATCGAGGCAATACGCATAGTATGCACATATGCCAATGAGAGACTGACCAGCTGCAGTCTTAAACATCAATGGGAAGATTCAAACAAACAATACTAAGTGAATTATAACTCAGTCCTTATGTAAATCTAGCTCAAAAGAGTCTGGCCAGTTCTCTGGCTCTATGAATGATGCATATATATATGTATGGCTCATTTAGTCTATCATTACTTAAGCCACAAAAGTCTGCACACACATGTATGAGGGAACAAGAGTTTCGAATATTGATGATCAGCTATTTCCCATAAACAAGTTAGTAATACAAAAAAATAAATCCAAATCATGAGACAAAGGTAGTTAATGGTGATTATTTTCGTATTCTTCTTGTTGTAAATTAGTAACTCCTTAAGGCATCAGGTTTATAAACGTAGGCACATACAGGAACGCGAGACCTCGTTCATCAATTAATAGTAGTACATAAAGAGAAAAGAACCAAAAATAAAAAGACATCATACTAAGTCAAGAGAATTAATATCCCAAAGGGTTATTTGTTTTTACATCTTCGTGATTTTCCAAACTGTCCTTGGATTAACAGTAATTTTTATATGAAAGGTAGCAAGTAAATTGCTACTCAGTGCAAAATTACAATGAACTTGGTGTTTTGCTAAGTGTTTCTAACTCAGTTTTGAATACTCAACATCCTAGCCCCCCGAAAGCTTCAATAATGTAACATTCTTTCTAAAATTTCTATTTCTAATGTGAAATGGTTACATCTGCCACCAAATGCCCTGGTACGGCCGAGAGTGGGGAGAGTCCGCTCTCCCTTTCCAAGTACTCCCACATGGCCACGCGTATATAGCCTCTGCCAGGGAAGTCCTACTCACTGCCTTCTTGTGGCGGGGTTGTTGTTTACGAAATTGAGAGGATGAAAAGCGAATGTCCGGTGCTTCAACTGCGTTGGTGGACACGGTGAGTCCGTCTAGGGGAGTTGGAAAATCCGGATTCCAAACCAATGATACACATGGTCTCCACGATCCTCAAGGAACAAATGGCATATGAATCAATCGTTGGTCATCGGCTACCATGGGACTGTATCTCCTTACGATGCTCCACTGGCGCATATATATCTGGTGCCTATTTGTACCAATATTTATGTGTTTAAATAAGAATAAAATGCTCAATTGTACACATTAATTGTTTGTTATCTATTAGAAATATTTCTATCTTCGTTCTTTTTAGGATTGGGATAATACTGTCAAAATTGATAAAGGTAACTTAAGAAATTGGACAGAACTTGTTTCCTTACGTTTTATTCGGTAAGTACTAGTTATCTGTAATTCATATTTCTGTCCGTCGATTTATTTATCAGTTGTAAATGAATAGCATATAATATATTACTTATATACTACTTATATCATTTATGTTAATGAGTAATTTCATCGGAATGTGAAATAATATCAAACTTTATTTGATTTACATTTAATTTATTGAGTTCATTAAAAAAAATATGAACATACATTATTCAACCTGTGGAAACAGTTTATTCATGTGGTTCATTAATTTTCGCGTAGGGTACCTACATCAAAAGGTTTCTATTTCCTGTCATTGTGCTTTTGTGATAATAACAATAATAATCATAATAGTTGTAGCAATAGTCACTTTATTCAGTACGACATGTTCAATGCAAGAATGAATTCTTACCACGAAGTATTCTAACAAGTTTGTCTTACTCTCCGTTGTAGATATATATACATATATGTATACGTAGTAATGGTAGTTACGAAATAGTTTATTCGCTGTTGAATCTTATTCTCCAGCTCCGTTTTATCTTTTTCGAATATAGTAGCTGGATATCATGTTTAGTTTATATACAAGTAGGGTCTGTTATGAGATAGTAACTCACTGAGGACTATGGTGGACGGTTGGTCAATTTCGTGGATCAGTTGAAGTTAGGCATTAACACCGTTGGATGCTGGCCATCTTAGTGGTCTGATAAATCTTGGACCCGAGGCGGGATCGTGAATGCACACTGCTGAGGAGTCGAAACGGTCTTCAAGTATTTGTTGATTTTGGGTGAGGATTGTAAAAACTATGGTCTGTTATACCTAATATTCATCAATGACTTATCCATATCAATATTATGTCTTCTCATAACCAACATTTGTTCATTAAGAAACCTTACATTTTCCACAAAATTTGTTTTTAAGTTAAGTGCCCTTCAGATTTATAGAATAATAGCAGTGTTTTACGTTAGTTCCATTTTATTGTTTATTTATAATGAACCAACTCTTACTGTCTTGTTAAATTGTGCATTGATTCTATGGAATACACCCAACATTTAAGTAGTCATTATGATATAGTAAGATAAGGTAATTGGTCTTGATTTGATTGATCTACGATATTTGGAATATTGATAGGGAAAATATTATATTCAGAACACTGTTTAATGATTACTGATTGTTTGAATGTCATGTTAAGAACGTTCAGTCAGTCAGTCAGTCAGCTACAACGTAGGACCAGGCACATATATGCATCGGTCCAAGTTGCCATACGTCACTCATTAGCAAAACAAGATGAACACCGAATTCATACAAGTAGTTAATTTAATGGTGGTAATATATAAAAGAAAGGCTGTATATAAGGATATAGTACAGGAAGAAAGACAGATATGAAGCAATTTTAATCTCAAGGTTTAAGGGAAGATAGAGAGTGTATACACCTGCGCCATTGTGATCGATTCCGAGCCATGTCACCTAGAGTCTCCAACCATTAGTTACGATAGTCACGCGGACCTCAACCAACTAGTAGTCTGCATCTACCAACATGGCTCAGACTAGAAGTTAATGACTTCAAGCACTGATGCCACGTTTTGGTTTGGCCGCCTATAACTCTCTTCCAACCATCCCCAATACTAGTCAGCATTGCGCGTCGTGGTAATCTGTATTCGTTAAAGTACTCTGTGTAGATTAGTTTCATTTCACATGCACGGTTCGACTCAACATCTTGGTATCTAGTACTGATCTCGTTTTTTAAAATTTTTTCTTTATTTATGAATTTAATAGACTTCAACAAAAAAGTGAACTAAAGAATCATGCTACAGAAGAAGTAACTTATCAAGTTGCTTGTGGATTAATACGTTTACCATTACCAGAAAACTTCAAAACAAATGACCATAATCCCGTTATAGCAAAAGTATTAGTGGTTGTTGTATTTGAACCAGTATTTCCAGAAAACCTTACCGTTCTATCGGGATCGTAAGTTATTTATTTTTCATTACTTTTAAAGTTTATTAAGTCATTTTCACCCATAGTATCTGTAGAAACTTATTTAACTCAAATCCTTGTAAATCATATTTCATGTGCAAGGGATCAAATACATTTCTGAGTATAGTAAATGGGTTTTTATGAAAAGGACAATATTGTATGGTGACATGTTTTGGAGAATGCTGGTCGGCGGCCTATGCTCCATTGAGGGTAACAGGCGTAAGTAAGTAAGTAAGTAAGATATGTTTCGGCCAAACCAGCTTATAAACACCTTTGGGTATCGTTGATACGGTTTTCAGTCGGGACTTTTATTGGTCTAGCTAAAATCATACTCTTGTCTAAAATTTTCTTCCTTCATTCGAAAGTTGACAGTATCTTGAATCATTTTGAAACAACATTCAAATATCTGAAGCTCCAAGATGTATTTTGGAGTGCGATTTCGGAAAACGGAGGATAGATTTTCGTAAGATAGGATAATTAGCATTAGTTGTACGTGAAAGAATTTGTGTAACTAGAGATGAAGGGGATGATAATAGGAATAGAGGAAGCATTTGGGGACAAATATGGACTTTCACTGTGTACACAATCAACTTGATTGTAGTTAGAGGTATGTGCGTCTAGTTAAAGGAATTTTCTTCTTGAGCGACTTGAAAATAAAACTGGGTTAGTAGTAGTCTTAAACACTTAGGAGCGTGGCCACAGAGGCCAAAGGACAGCTGGTTAGTACCAATCACAGACGGTCTATTTGCGCATAGTTTTGTACGTGTTATTAAGGCCTAATCAGTGGCACAGGAACTCTGTCAGACATAATGAGATGTGTTGTTTTTAACGCTAACTTCTTTAAACTCTTATTTGTGTTATGAGATGACAGCATTCCTTGAGATGCTGTTTATTCATCGGAAATATCGTACTATAATCACAATAAAGTACGATCGATAGTACTTTTTCACTCTCCCACTTTAAGTGTGCTGCTTTCTGTATTGGCATTACCCGGCTTATTTATTTAACACGGTAGAGGACCCTAAGGAACAAGAGCCAAGACCATTGTAGCTTGATCATGTTGTTGCGATAGTTAAGGTCGACCACTGCGTCAAGATGGCCTATGCCCTTCGGTAATGAGATACACGATTAATATAAGTATTATTACCATAAGTTTGGTTATTCTGTGCACAAAGTCTACCATTCTAGAATTGTGCTTCCAACTATGTTAAACATTCAGAGAGCAATTTTGTCATCTCATAATAATAAAATCAAAAATCAGTAACCAATAAACAACTAGACAGCCAGCCAATGACGTTAAGCGACCTTGTCATTCTGTACCTTATTTAACAATCAATGGTTTATATATTCAACTCTTAACTACACTTTGTTTAGGAGCTAGTGATACTACCCGGTGGAGAGCTGTTCGGACCGTCGACGTTTTGCTTTAAAGTTGAATGCTTTAAATACTAAGCCACCGCTGCATACCCGTACCAAAGGCATACAAGTTTACCAATTATGCATTAGAAATGAATTGAGAACAATTATTATATGGTCTACTTCTTCATAACAGTTTATCGATTATGTATAGATAATAGATCGATAAGTAAAGGTTAAGTATGTTTCCATACAGGTTGTATAACCTTGACTTTGGTTCTTGTGTAAAAGCTTTAAACTCTGTTAGTTTTACACTTCCATCTTACACAGATTACAAGTCTCTTTATCCTTAAAATACTAAAAATAAATTAAAGCCAGATAATTAGATCTGAACTTGGTTACTAAATTGCTCTAAATTTAATTTCTTAATCATGTGACCTAACTACATATTGATACACTGTACTAGTCAGTCAGATGATAAGTTCATGTAGTGGATCTAAATTTTGTTTATAGCCCCCAAATGCCCTGGTACGGCCGAGAGTGGGGAGAGTCTACTCTCCCTCTCGAAATGCTCTCACATGGCCAGCGAATATATAGCCTCTGCCAGGGAAGTCCTACTCACTGCCTTCTCGTGGCGGGGGTGTTGTTTACGAAAGTGAGAGGACGAAAAGCGAATGTCTGGTGCTTTAACCGGGTTGGTGGACACGGAGGGTCCACCTAGGGGAGTTGGAAAACCCTGATTCCAAACCAATGGTGCACATGGGCTCCAGTATCCTGATGGAACGAATGGCGGACGAACCTGTCATTGGTCAACGGCTACCATGGGACTGCATCTCCTCACGATGCTCCACTGCCTTGTGGATTAGACCTTTTGGTCAAAGGCTTGGGGTGTGGCCCCCTAAGAAAACCACCTGCTTCGGTTTGGGCACCCGGGCAGTATCACAGCCCACACACACAAATAAATGAAATGATGAACTCTATTGACGAAACTATCCCTGCTCATACTAGAAGCAAGACAATTTACATTATTATTATTACCTTTATTATTATTATTATTATTTACCATATCGCTAACTCACCCTCTTTTATCCCCAATTTGTGTAACCTTACTTTTCAACTTATGCAGCAGCTCGTCCATGGTGGAAAATCTGTCCTATCTAAACGATCTCCAGTCACTGTCTGGTTGAAAGTGAATGCTTCCACCGATTATGAATACTGAAGCAGTCTTTCTGAAACCACGTACGCCGTTCAAGCTGGCTTCCTTCAACGTTTGCACACTAATGCATATCAGACAACAGATAGGGCTGGCTATGTCTTTGGAAGGTCTTAATGTTGATGTTTGTTGTCTATCCGAGACCCGTATTCAAGACTCTAGTGAAGTACTACAAATCCGCTCTCCATCTGTCGCCTCGAAAAGCTTGTTCCACGTGCGCTTATCCGGGGACCCTGTGGCATCTTCGTCTGGTCTTGCTGGCCTTGGTGTCGCACTAAGCGCTAGGGCTGAGGCAGCACTAATCGATTGGATCCCCATTAACAGTCGGTTATGTGCTGTTAGATTAGAAAGTTCCATCAAAGTGAGAAGAAATCGGCGTGAGAAACGGTGTCTTTTCGTCATCTCCGCCTATGCCCCGACAGATTGCAGCCCGGATGCAATCAAGGATGAGTTTTACCATCAGTTAACAGTTCTTCTCCAGAAAGCTAGCCTCTAGGCTAGCTACCACCCCGCCGAAAAGTATAGATGAGCATTGGTTGCTTCTTCACGACGCCATGAAAATGGCGAGTAAAGCCGCTTGCGGCTTCGCGAAACGTCCCGCCTACAAGCACTGGGTTTCTTCTGGCTCCTTACAACTGATGGAAGCCCGTCAGTCTACTCCGGGTGACCGTGAGTTTGACCACAAACGAAGGCTGTTACGTAATGAAATCGGGCAAAGCTTGCGTAAGGACCGGGAAGCCTGGTGGTCGGAGCGTGCTAATGAAATGGAAGAAGCAGCTGCATCTGGTAACTGCCGGAAGCTCTTCCAACTCATCCGAGCCACTGGCAGCAAGAAGTCTGGTGTGAGTGAAACAATCTACGAGGATGATGGGATGCCAATCACTAACATCTCTCGACGTCTTGGACGATGGGCTGAATTCTTCGAAGGGCAGTTCAACTGGCCTGCTGCTCCGGCAACATCAACCAGCTTGTCCTGCCCCCCATGGCCGGTGACGACTAATCCACCAAATGAGGCGGAAGTCCGCAAGGAACTCCAACTCTTGAAACGTTACAAATCACCGGGCCCAGATGACTTACCTCCGGCTCTTTTTAAAGATGGTGGTGACCTTCTGACTAAGGAATTGACTGTGTTGTTTACAAAGGTTTGGGAGCAAGAAAGTGTTCCAACATCATGGAATGAGTCGATAGTCGTCCCTATCTTTAAAAAGGGTTCACGTTGTTCCTGCAATAACTATCGGGGGATAAGTCTACTTTCGATTGCGTCCAAACTATTGGCTTCTATCATTCTTCGTAGGTTGTTTAAAACCCGAGAACGATTGACTCGCGAGGAGCAGGCTGGTTTTCGTTCTGGTCGAGGATGCATTGATCACATCTTCACCCTCCGCCAAATGTTAGAACACCGTCATACTTATCGCAGGCCAACAATCGTAGTGTTTCTTGATATCAGGGCTGCCTTCGATTCGTTGGACAGGACTGTTCTCTGGGATTGTCTATTGAAGAAGGGTGTGCCTGAGAAGTTCATTAACATCTTAAAGGCCCTGTATACGAACACCTCAGGCAGAGTGAGGGCATACAACCACCTTTCTCCCTTGTTCCATTCGAGCAGTGGGGTTAGGCAGGGTTGCCCGATCTCACCATTCCTCCTCAACTTTGCTATCGACAACATCCTGGAAACAGCTCTGATGGATGTAAGTAATGGCGGTGTGGATCTGCTGCCTGGAGAACGACTTCTCGACCTCGAGTATGCGGATGATATTGTCTTACTGTGCGATAATGCCCAAGGCATGCAATCCGCACTTAATCAGTTGGCAATCAGTGTCCGCAGGTACGGCATGTGCTTTGCACCCTCCAAGTGCAAAGTACTCCTACAAGACTGGCAGGATTCTCATCCTGTACTCACCCTGGATGGTGAGCAGATTGAAGTAGTTGAGAAGTTCGTGTATCTAGGTAGCTATATAAGTGCTGGTGGTGGCGTGAGTGATGAGATTGATTCACGTATGATGAAAGCCAGAGCGGCTTATGCCAATCTGGGCCATCTTTGGCGCCTTCGTGATGTTAGTCTGGCTGTAAAAGGTCGGATCTACAACGCGTCGGTGAGAGCAGTTTTGCTCTATGCTTGTGAAACCTGGCCTCTCCGAGTTGAGGATGTTAGACGACTCTCTGTGTTCGATCATCGTTGTCTCCGAAGGATTGCTGACATACAGTGGCAACACCATGTTAGTAATGCAGAGGTTCGGCTTCGTGTGTTCGGGCGCAGAGACGATAATTCAATTGGTGTCACCATCTTGAAACACCGACTTCGGTGGCTTGGACATGTTTTACGACTGTCGTCCCAGAGACTTCCACGTCGTGCATTATTTGCCGACCCTGGGACTGGTTGGAAAAAGCGGAGAGGAGGTCAGTGTATGACATGGTGTCGTGGCATGAAAGAAAGCTGCAAAGAGCTAGCTTCTGTTGGTCCTTCACGACTCCCTGGCTGGGGTCCGAGAGATGGTGCAACACAGTGGCTAGAGACGTTATCAGATATGGCTCAGAATAGAAGCCAGTGGCGATCCTGCTGCAACCTTCTTTTACTTTCTACATAAAGAATGGTTCTAACTTTCTTAACTGAAAGAGTCTTCTGGTTGTACATTTCAGTCCGCCTTATCTTTTCATCCCTTCTCTTCCTACTTTCATTATTTTGTGTGGCGCATATGTACCTGGTGCCCTTTTGTACCAATATATATGTGTTTAAATAAAATAAAATAAAAATCATGTAGTGGGACAAGACTTACTTACTTACTTACTTACTTACGCCTGTTACCCCTCGTGGAGTAGCATAGGCCGCTCACCAGCATTCTCCATCCAACTCTGTCCAGGGCAATCCTTTCCAGTTCCTTCCAGTTTTTATTCATTCTTTTCATATCTGCTTCTATTTCCCGAAGTAATGTGTCCTTTGGCCTTCCTCTTTTCCTCTTCCCTTCTGGATTCCAAGTTAGGGCTTGCCTTGTAATGCACATTGGTGATTTCCTTAGTGTATATCCTATCCACTCCCAACGTTATAGTGGGACAAGAAATGACTTTAATTTCAAAGGGATAAGACACACTATTAGTGATTTAATTTTATAAGGGATATGTATATATGTGTAAACATACATGTCGATTCACTTTAGCCAATAAACTTCCCTTCTCAATTACAATCTTTTCACTTTAGTAGCCAGTTAAGCTCATAAACATAAAGATTACGTATCAGTATCGACTTTTAGACACCTTACGTCATAACAGTTTTCTGGATATGAACTTCCAGCTCAACGCGTAGAAATGAATTCAATAACATCAACTTCATCAGAGCAGCTCAAACTTATTTTACAGTTTCAGACACCATAATTAAAATAAATTAAGTTGATGGCTAAAAATTTCTAGATTCAAGAGAATTCTGCACAGTTGTCTGAGTTACTGGGATCAATTAACGAATTCTTGATTAATTTAGTGAGTTTCATTTTTCTACAGATACAGTTGTCACATTTAAATCTTCATTCAAACAATATTAAGACATTTCCGGAGCTGATTTTTCACATCATGATAACTATTCATCAAAGGTTCTAATTCTCTTTCGGAATCTCAAAGCAGCTAAAGATGAAAAAGTATGCAAATCTCTCATAGTTGAAATCATGAGTCAATTGAAGCTAGACCACAATGGAAAACCTGGAAGCACTGGACGGCCGTTTCGTTTCATTATGGGACTCCTCAGTGGAAGTGCGCATCCACGATCCCGCACTCGCGAGATTCGAACCCAGGACCTACCAGTCTCGCGCCAGAGCACTTAATCTCATTTCGCTGAATAAATTTTGTGAATTTTCTCCTGATGGCACTGAGAAAATTAACCTAAATTCTTACTACTGACACTTTTTGGTTAATTTGTGATATAGTTGTTTAAAGGCTGTTAAATTACCTGAAGATGATTTCGTTTCATATGCTGCTTATCGCCTACAAATGGAATTTAAAGAGATGGAAAACTACAACGTGGTATCGGCCGCCTGATTTATTGCACAACTCAAGTATGGCATATTTTCTAAAAGCGAAGAAGACTGTGTGCCCTCCCCACCATCTCAACGCCTTCAGCTAAACCTAAGAAATCAAACTTATTTTCAGGAAGGATAATTGATATATTCGACCAGTCATGAAAAGAGGATTTATATCAGTTCTATTCAACCATCTGCTATAAGTAGGCGATGGTAGTATTTAGAACGACATTGAGATCTCCACAATGAATCCATCTTGTTCAAAAGCGCAACATCATCAAAACTAATAACCTAAGCTACAAATCTTCCCCATCATTTTATAGTTTTACCATTTAACCTTCATTCTAATGAATGTAATTTAAAAGATACCTTCCATAAACAAAAGTGTTCATATCTTTCTTGTATAATAATCTCTTTGTCAAATCAAATATATATATTGTATTGTTTGTTTGAATCTTCTCATTGCTACTGGTCAGTCTCTAATTGGCATATGCGCATCCTATGCGGACTGCCTCGATATTCCCTGAAGTCACAAGCATTGTAAGCATAGATGGATAGTGGCTAGCAGTAGAATCCAGTTTGACGCGCGTTTCGTCTAATTTGGGACTCATCAGCTAGATGTACCTGTTCACTCTGGGACACGAACCCAGTACCTTTCGCTCCAAACGCTATCGCGTTATCCACTCAGCTACTGAGTCCTGATATATATATTGCTCAAAATCTATATTTATATTCTTATTTCTATTACTAGGCAACACAGAGTATTCACCAAGGACTAATAACCAAAATTACTAAAAAAAAAATACTCATATGCGCCCATACTCTAAAATTTCATAAGGACCCTAGTTATTATTATAATGAGGGAAATGATTATTGTTATATGGATTTATACTGACCTTATCATCTATTTTAATCGATAATCAAATTAGGCTTAAACCATTAAATTAAAATGTGTTTGCTTGACATAGTGATTAATATATATATATTCATTGACAAGATTGACAGGTATCAGTTAAATCGATACCCATCAACCGTAATGTAACCCAAGATGAATTCGGTTGGTTTTTTTTAAAATAATCTTTCTTTACCTTTCTATACAAAATTATTCTGTTTACATTTGTACTATTTTCCCTTATTTTGTTTATTTATTTGAACACATAAATATTGATACAAAGGGGGCACCGAATACATATGCGTCACACAAGTCACTTGATTTGTGTGTGGGCTGTGATACTGTCTGGGTGCCCAGATCGAAGCAGGTAGTTTTCTTATGGGGACCACACCCGGAGCCTTTGACCTAAGGGTCTAATCCACAAGACAGTGGAGCAACGTAAGGCGATCCAGTCACATGATAACCAGTGACCAAGAATAGGTTCATACGCCATTCGTTCCTTGAGGGTCGTGGAGTTCATGTGCACGATTGGTTTGAAATCAGAGTTTTTCAACTCCCCTAGTTGGGCCCTCCATGTCCACCGACCCGGTTAAAGCTTCACACATTCTCTTTTCGTCCCTTAAACTTCGTAAACAAGAGTAATGCGACGAGAAGGCAGTGAGTAGGAAATATGTGTCCGTGGTTATATACGCGTGGCCATATGACAGTATTTCGCGAAGGAGAGCTGACACTCCACCCTCGATCGTACCAGGGCATTTGGGGGCAACTATTTTCCCTTGTAGTGTCGGTTGATATGTTAAGCCCATATACCATATTATAGCTTCAGGACAAGCAAAGATACCTATCCATCTTGAATCACGTTTTGACTTTGTTAATTATTCACTTATCAACCCTGACTATTTTTTATATGAACGTATGTGTGTGTGCACTTCTTATCCTACTCATCACATGTCTGTAACTTATTCTTGTCTGACTATAAATATTGATTAACGCTTGATTAAAACGAGTTGGCTTATCCGCTATCTCCAATGCGTGTCATGTTTGCTTCACTCGCTGTTATTGCTCATGTGCTTATAGTTTTCTGACCTGCGTTATTTGACAATAAACTATAGTTGCCGCTTCTTTTTACCTCCTGATTTTATGCACCGTTAAGATTTGTATTAATAACGGTTATCGAAGTGAACGATTAGCAAAGCACGGCACTACACCCTAATCATTTATTATTCTGCTCTCTTAAATGAAGACTAAAAACTATTAATAACTTTCATATGCTTATCATTCCCAACTGTATAACATTAGACAGTTCCATATATTAGATTTCGAACTACATTTATCATATAAAGGTTCATAAAATACATCTCAACTATAAAGAATCTTATTAGTTATTTTGTATTCATTCTATGATTCATCCATGAGCTTAATTGACTAATTCCTTAAACTATCCCTTCGTATTATCTGTAATCTTGCGATTACACAATCATTATGTAGTGAATTATTTTGCAGAGGTATTAAATAGTTTCTCTATTGATGTGAGTATTTCAATCAATATGTTTTGGAAACAAAATGCGAAAATATTCTTTTAACCGATTGATATCCCTATTTGACTAGATTTATGATCAGTATATTTTCAAGTAAGTTGGTAGGAGAAATTCTTAAAGACTATGGTTACTAAACCCCAAATGCCCTGGTGCGGCCGAGAGTGGGGAGAGTCTGCTCTCCCTCTCCAAATGCTCTCACATGGCCACGCATATACAGCCACTGCTAGGGAAGTCCTACTCACTGCCTTCTTGTGGCGGGGTTGTTGTTTACGAAATTGAGAGGATGAAAAGCGAATGTCCGGTGCTTCAACTGCGTTGGTGGACACGGTGAGTCCGTCTAGGGGAGTTGGAAAATCCGGATTCCAAACCAATGATACACATGGTCTCCACGATCCTCAAGGAACAAATGGAGTATGAACCAATCGTTGGTCACCGGCTACTATGGGACTGCATCTACTCACGACGCTCCACTGCTTTGTTGATCAGATCTTTAGGTTAAATGCTCCGAGTGTGATCCCCTAAGAAAACCACCTGCTTCAGTTTGGGCACCTGTGCAGTATCACAGCCCTCACACAAATCAAATGAGATTTGTGTGGCGCATATGTATCTGGTGCTCCTTTGTATCAATATTTATGTGTTTAAATAATAAATAAATAAATTACTAAACTAGGGGTCATTTGAGTTTTTACTGGCTTTGAACATGTTCACGTTTGATGAACTCTTGTAAACAATCTTCTGGTTATTATTATTAATGGCTCTATTCAATACTATATTTGTGGTAAACATAGGATTCTCAGCACAAGATGTTTCAGCAAGTTTCTATTACAAAAGGGAAAGGACTGATAGTCTCATAAATACACACATGCCTAAATGAAGGTTAATAAACCACCTAAAATTAGATGGAGTGTTTAGATTAGAATATGTACAACGTTGAATTAGAAACACGTTTAATAATACAAGTTATTGACTTGGTCAGTTTTTACAACTTGTTCGTTGCATTGTATATTTGCTAGATAAGGTATTGTAGAGCTTTTATATCTTTGCTTGTGTGTATGAATTCTAATGTATCAGCGCCTCGTTTTACTAGAGGATGTACAAATAGAGAGGTGATTGAAGTGGATCGCTAGTATTTTATAAGATAATACCTGCCAGGAGTCTGAAAGGTTTTAAATGTCTTCCTACAACCATATTAACGATGACTTCAAAAGATCAACCACGCACTCTTCTAACTATCTTTAGCACTCCCAACTTCATCAGTTGAGATGGCTAGGACATGTGTTATGTATGCCCAACCACCGACTGCCCCGACGTGCAATGCTCCATGGTGTAGGAGCAGGTTGAAAGAAAGCTAAGGGCGGCCAGACCAAAACGTGGCAAAAATCTATGAAGTCACTGACAAGTGGACTGAGCCATGTTGATAGGTAGGTGTAGACTACCTGGTTGGGATGCGTGAAATGATAGCAATCGGTGGTTAGAGACCTTGAATGACATGGTTCAAAGTCGTTTGCAATGGTGAGGGTGCATCCACTCTTTGTGTTCTCCCAAATTCTAATCTTCTGAATTCTTCTTGTCTCTATCTTTTTTCTCTTTCGAAATCTATTTCATGCAAGAATTAACAAATCGTAGGAATAAATGTCGATTAGGGCCAAAAGAATGCAGCCTAATAATGTCGTAAGTCAAACCGAAAGCTTTCTTCGATAACAATAAAATATGAGAAGAGAAAGAGAGATCAGAGGAAGAACTTACACTAAGATAAATAAACTTTGACACTGTATTAATTAAGTAATCTCCAATGATACAAACTCTGGGATACCAACAGGGTGTTTAAATGCTGTTCATATTTCAGACTAAAGTCAACAGTTTGACATTTAGACGAATGAAGTATGAGACCCATTAACAACAGACTATCGTTCAATAAGAGGCAAGAACTCATTCTTTTGAAAACTTAAAACATACAAAAGTATATCGACACTAGTTCACATTTACAAATGTGGCTACACTGCCTTCACACTTTTTTTTCTTATTATTTGACCAATCCTGAAGATAAATATTGAAATTCGGTAGTGATATGAATCGATCGTCTTGTAAATCATTTAACGAAGGTTGTGTGTGATTACACCACAGTTTATATACATATTCAAACATAGTAAGAATTGGAGACAGTCTACCTTGCTAATTAGTGATTTACCGTTAAAACTAAGCAGTTCAGGAATCATAATCTGATTAATGTTCTTTCTTTTCAATGCATATTGTTAGGCACCACGATGTATTTGATCGTACTTATTTGTACCTTGTAAGGCGATAGGTCGTAAAATCTTCATAAATGCGCCTAAGTAGTTTGTGTAATTAAGATACTTACTTACTTACTTACGCCTGTTACTCTCAATGGAGCATAGGCCGCCGACCAGCATTCTCCAACCCACTCTGTCGTGAGCCTTCCTTTCTAGTTCTATCCAGTTTTTGTTCATTCTTCTCATATCTGTCTCCATTTCTCGGCGTAATGTGTTCTTTGGTCTTCCTCTTCTCCTTTGACCTTCAGGATTCCATGTGACAGCTTGCCTTGTAGCGCAATTTCCTCAAAGTGTGCCCTATCCACTTCCAGCGCCTCTTCCTGATTTCTTCTTCCGCTGGAATCTCGTTTGTTGTCTCCCACAATAACTTGTTGCTGATAGTGTCTGGCCATCTGATCCGAAGTATCTTGCGTAGACAACTGTTAATAAACACCTGTATCTTCTGGATGATGGCTTTTGTAGTTTTCCACGTCTCCGTCTCATACAGTAGAACTGTCTTGACATTCGTATTGAAAATTCTGAATGCAATTAAGATACATAATAATAAATGGCAAGAACACGTATCCCAGTTATTCAAGCAGGCTGCCTTCTAGCTTGACTTACTTTGAAACTAAAATTTCCTAAAGAAATAACGGTATATCGATCAATTATTTATTCCCCACTCCATAGATTTGTTGTAATACAACCTCTGATATTTGTGGGTCATTTGTTGGATTTGTGCTTTTTTGTTTCACTATTTTTTCATTAACCTACTCAAATCAAATAAAGTAGTATAAAGTATCAAATGTTATTTTCTAAAACATTCAACAATTTTGAAATTTTTAATCCGTTTTGTATTGTTTACTTGAATCTTTCCATTGATGTTTAGGACTGTATTTGATCAGTTCTTTATTGGCGTATATACATCTTGTGCGTATTGCTTAAAGTTGCAAGCACTATAAGCAAAGATGGATGGTAGCTAGTAATGGCATCCAGGACGTGCATTTTATCTCCCACCTTGACCCGATTTTGATCCTATATTCGTTCATGATTTTCATGACTGACTGGTAAATTAAATTGATTTCGATGGGTACATCAATTGCTGATTGATCTAAGTGTCGAGCTTCTAGAATCCTTTTGGGCAAGACTAAACTTTATGGACGACCTTTGAACGAATCTCAAATGACCTTGATAAATATTAGCCAATCTGAAGCCAGTTAGTATACAGTAAAAATATATTATACAAAACTAAAAAATTAAAGCGGATACTGTTTTTTTACATGGCTCAAAAACTTCTCAAGGTCAGATATAGGTTTAGAAGTTCTAAAATCATAGTGCATACGGTACAGGAACTCATCCATATGGCTCCATAGTAGTCGACCTCTGGAGCCATGTTAAGGTCTCAAAAATTCTTTTAGCCTCGACCACATAGCTTCAATGTTGTTGGTATGGTATAGGGTTAGGGTTTAGGTTTAGGGTTAGGGTCTTAACCTTAATCGTGACCGAGCGAAAAAAAAGTCATTTGAGTACCACAGTCACATGTATTGGAACTCCTTAATAATCACTTCTCTTGTAGACGCTGAATTATCACGTCTTCTGTAAAATCCTCTGTAAAGCGATCATACGTAAGCATCAGGCACCGAACTTAGCGCCGTGACCTTGAAAACCCGCGAAAGCTTTTGATTGGCTCGTCCATAATGTTTAGTCCCGCCATCCTTTGATCATTGCCTAATCTGAAAGAGGCCATTTGATTTTTATATTTTCAAAAATTCCTTATTAGTTTATTACTGATTATTATCATCATTTCAATTCATCCTTTCATACAGAACACAATCATATACTTTTATTACTGGTATCCGAATATCTGATCAACCAATCTTGATTACAGAACATGATTTAATTCAATTTAAATCAGATCTTGGCCATTTAGCCAAAGAACGAACACGATTAGAATCATTAATTTCATCGGAATTAATGTTTGCTTTAAGTTATCCAGAAAATGAATTACGTAAAGAACATATTGATGCTTGGAATCTTGTAAGTTGATTCTGATGAAAATTACAATTTTATAAAAAAAAAACAAGCCATTTTTCAATATAAATCATGAAAATGTGTACCGTTTATTGAACTTGCCAACAGTTATATCTAAATTATTTGCTTCAATAAAAGTTTACTAGTGTATCCTGTTGGGTAAACCTATCGGCAAATTATTCTGTGATTATCAGAATGAGGTTTTGTGGAGATTTTAGTTATTTTATATAGTTGAAATCATGAGTCAATTGAAGCTAGACTACCATGGAAAACCTGGAAGCACTGGACAGCCGTTTTGTCCTATTGTGGGACTCCTCAGTGGCAGTGCGCATCCACGATCCCGCCTCACGAGGTTCGAACCCAGAACCTATCAGTCTCGCAAGCGAGCGCTTAACCACTAGACCACTGAAATGGCCAGCATCCAACGGCGTTAATGTCTAACTTCAACCAAACCACGAAATTGAGAAACCATTCACCAATGTCTTCAGTGAGTTGATATCTCTCAACAGACCTGGTTGAACTCTACTGGTTATTGCTTCTCACTAGAACTCCAGGAATTACATCATGGAGCCAGTCACTAGTTGTTATTATTATTACTATTAGTAGTAGTAGTAGTGTAGTGAACAGAACACGACTGAGGACAGTCGAATGTATTTAAGCACAAATTACAAACTATTTTACTAAATTCTGATAACCATAAAGTGAATAGTTAATGTGCAAACTACCAACCAATTGTCTCAATCTTCACTGTTTCTTCTGTAAATATCAGTTCATCTTCTCTAATTTCATTGTTTATGCGTTTTCCTACCAATTGTGCTTCATTTCAGTTTTTTCCTTATCGGTCTTCTATCAAGATACATTCTATATCTGACCATCACCATATACTACTTATAAGGATATAAGTAGACCACACCACCTAAAATGTATGAATTAAATTTCTTTCAAATAATAACCTTATTCTTACATTTTCATATAAAGAAAAAATAAGGTCAAGAATAATAGAACATTTTAACTCCCTACTGTTGTAACAATCATACCTTATCTCTGATTTTTTAATAAACTTGAAATGGTTAATCATTAAATTAAGACACATATATATGAACTATTTACCTTAAATTGAATGTATCATAGTATTCTACTGGCCATTGTTATTATTATCATTGGGGACATTTCAGTTGAAGATTAGTTGGATTAACTACTGATTTTTTAATGATGTTTACTTGTTTCGTCTCTTCTTCCGTTGTATTGGCTTCGGTAACCAAGTAATGTTATATAGTTAAGATCATGAGTCAATTAAAGCTAGACCATCAAAAAAAACCTGAAGGCACTGGACGGCCGTTTCATCCTATTGTGGGACTCCTCAGTGGCAGTGCGCATCCACGATCCCACCTCGCGAGACTCGAACCCAGGATCTATCAGTCCCGAGTGCGAGCGCTTAAACACTGGACCACCGAGCCGGCATCCAATGGTGTTAATGTCTAACTTCAACCAATCCACGAAATTGCGCGACTAACTTCCATTGTACTGGGGTAGTTACCTGTCTCTACTTGACATGGATTAGCTCCACTGACCACGACTTCTCACTAGAACTCCAGGAATTACCTCATGGAGCCAGTCACTAGTGAGCATATGATATGTGTTTAACTATTACACAACAAGTGCATCGAATAATGAATACATGAAATTCTACTTGGGAATTAAAGTCATACGGAAATGTTGACATTATTCTTTAGCAAAAATGGATAGTGTCTAGCAGTGGAATTCATTTGGACGCGCGTTTCGTCCTATTTGGGACTCGTTAGCTGGATGTACCTGTATCTCAGAGTTGGTGTTCATTCCTGGAATCAAACCCAGTACTGGCCACTATCCATCTTTGCTTATAATGCTTGTGAATTCAGGCAATATCGAGGCAATACGCACAGTATGCACATATGGCCAATAAGAGACTGACCAATTGCAGTCCTAAACATCAATGGGAAGATTCAGACAAACAATACTAAGTGAATTATTCTTTAAGTGATTATGCTGTATTAAAATAACGATCATTAGTTTAACTAAAGCTTGTATAGTAAGAAGATCAATTTTAAAAATGTAGGTTGAAAGCAGAGTTATTAGGAAAAAGAGCATATAACAATGCCTTATACTTTATTTATTTATTTATTTGAACACATAAGTATTGGTACAAAGGGGCAACGAATACATATGCGCCACACAAATCTCATTTGATTTGTGTGACGGCTGCGATACTACCCGGGTGCCCAGACCGAAGCAGGTGGTTTTCTTAGGGGGTCACACCCGGATCCTTTGACCTAAAGGTCTAATCCACAAGGCAGTGGAGCATCGTAAGGAGATGAAGTCCCATGGTAACTGGTGATCAACATACTCCATTTGTTCCATCAGAATCTTTGAGCCCATGTGCACCATTGATTTGGAACGAAAGTTTTTCAACTCCCCTAGGTGGACGCGCCATTTTTACCAAACCGGTTAAAGCGCCGGACATTCGCTTTTCGTCCTCTCAATTTCGTAAACAAGAGTAATGCCACTTGAAGGCAGTGAATAGAACTTCTATGGTAGTAGTTGTATATGCGTGACCATGTGAGAGCATTTCTAGAGGGAGAGTTGACTCTCCCCACTCTCGGTCGTATCAGGGCATTTGGGGGCTGAATGTTCATGATTGATAATGTTCATGTTACTGAATATCAGTGAGATAATACAATACAGAAAAAGTATCCAGGTAACAAAAGTATTAAAAGAGAAAGAATGAATACATTTTAACCTATAGGCAAGAAGTGATAACTTTGTGGTTAGCTACTTTTTGTCGTTCGATACACCATCGATCATCTTATCTCGAATGTTTCTTTTTTTTGCATGTTTTTGATTTGCGTAAACGCTTTATTGCTTTTTATTAATTCTCTCTGTACTTAAGTCTTACGTATTAATCATAGAAAAAGGACCATTATTAATAATCGTAGTACTAGTATTAGCTTTATTCAATATTATATTTTTGGTACAATATAGAATTCTCAGCATAAAGTATCTCAACAAGTTTCCGTTTCTTACTTCTTCGTCGATCCTGACGATAAATATTGAGTGATCACCAGTTAGAAGTTAGCAGTCCAGTTAATCGACATTTGGATAATGTACATTCTTTTTGCTGCATATTGCCAGCAAACACGATATCTCTGATTAGGCCTTTTTTAACCTTTACAGCGAAAGGTTGTACACTTTTCAGAAACGTACCTGAATAGGTTGTGTGATTAATAGCCATAATGATATATTAAAACAAACAAAATTAGATAAGTTGTTGAAATATCTAGATAACAGGAACAGGTAGCTTAGATGTTTGCAACACGAATCGATTTCAATTAAACCAGCAAGATGCATGTTTCAATCATTGAAGAATAAATTATGGAATAATTCATGTAATTTGGATGATAATAACAACAACACAGTTCAAACGAAACAGCTTATCAATGGACAATGTCAACAAACATTCAACTCAGTATGTCAAAAAAAGTCTTGAAACGTTTCGTCGAAATTATGATTTTGATTTAAATCAAATGAAACCTGTTGTTGATCCGATCAGTTGTAATATCAGTGATGGTGGTCACGAAAATCAACATCGTCATCATCACCGAAATTAACACACAAGACAGTGTTTGTATAGATTCCACTTATCGTTCTTCTGAAGTTTCACACAAATTATCAAGTTATTTGTCTTTCAATATTTCATGTTCAAAGAGTATGAATTGTGTTGAGGAATGGGAAAACATTTCATACTGTAAATAGGAAGTGTCTCCCTGTTCACCATCCACAAATAAAACTGACTGATAAGTTGACACATAGTTATCGTCCAATTCCAATATTGTTTATTGACCGCATGCAACTTGTCTTCAGAATCAATTTAAATCTGTCTTCAAGTTTTCATAACATTGTAGAAAATTTTTGGTCTTATTTCCTGTGATAATCTCATGTCACTCGTAATTATTGAATGAATAGGTGTACATAAGGTGTAAGTGTGAGTAGTAATGCGATAACTATATAATTGGTTAATCACTCCAAACAGTCAGTCAGTCACAACGTAGAACTTCGAACGTACGTACATCAGTTCGAGTTGCCATACCACATTAGCACAGAGATGCAGTTGTCGATTCAAATCCCATAGTGGTAGAAGTAGTAGGAGTATAATCAGAAATCCAAAAGATTAGGGTTTGAAGAAATTATTGAAGGAGTATAGTACAGTGAAATAAATTTGGAAAGAGAAAAAGATAGAGACATGAGGAATTCAGAAGATTAGAAGTTGGTAGAACACAAGGAGTGGATGCACCTTCTCCATTGCAAACGATTTTGAGCCATGTCATTCAAGGTCTCTAACCATCGGTTGCTATCATCTCGCGGATCCCAACCAGGTAGTTTACACCTACCAACATGGCTCAGTCCAATTGTCAGTGACTTCGTTGATTTTTACCACGTTTTGGTCTGGCCACCCCTAGCTTTCTTTCAACCTGCTCCTACACCATGAAGCATTGCACATCGGGGCAGTCGGTGGTTGGGCATACGTAACACGTGTCCCAACCATCTCAACTGATGAAGTTTCACTACTTCATATATCGATTTGCCATCCTTACCTAGTATTTGGGACCGGCCGACCGACGCGACCGTTGCTGCTACCTTGACGTGGTGGTCGGGCTTGCCTATCGTGATGATCCAATCGGGCTATGCTGGCTGGAACAATCGTTCCTCAAGGTCCTACCATGCCAGACAGGTCGGTTGAAGAGCGGTAAGACTAAAAGCAGCAATCCCAAGGTCCGAAGGCGAAGTCATACTGCTGACTGTACAGAGGTGTGACAGCAGTAAGGTGTTTTCTTCAGACAACCAGCATGACAGCAATGCTGCCTTCCCACAAGGAGGGGTGGGGTTAGAAAAGGTCGACCCTAAAAATGCACATCTCGCCTTATCTCACGGATATCCGTCTCCAGCGGTAAGGTCCTTTGAAGAACGGAGCTAACACGTCAAAAATCCCCCATAAAAAGGCCGTGCGTGACCGGCCTCAAGCAGTTGTCCCTTGGGCACTGCGGTCACGCTCCCAGGTCGTTAAGACCAACACTAATCCAACTTCTTTTTCAGGTCCCTCAAGAAATAGCCTTCCACGGTGTGGGCAGCCGGGAAGTAATACTAGCCCTCATACCCATAACTGCACACGAGACCAAGTTGGTCACTTTCAAATCCTTCCTACACCTAATAACACTCCAAACAGAACATTTATCAAAGCAATTGTCCATTTCCACTTCTGATAATAATGAATTAGTCAGTTATTCATAACGTAGAACTTCGTACATACGTACATCAGTTCGAGTTGCCATATCACATTAGCACAGAGATGCAGTTGTCGATTCAAATCCCATAGTGGTAGAAGTAGTAGGAGTATAATCAGAAATCCAAAAGATTAGGGTTTGAAGAAATTATTGAAGGAGTATAGTACAGTGAAATAAATTTGGAAAGAGAAAAAGATAGAGACATGAGGAATTCAGAAGATTAGAAGTTGGTAGAACACAAACAGTGGATGCATCTTCTCCATTGCAAACGATTTTGAGCCATGTCATTCAAGGTCTCTAACCATCGGTTGCTATCATCTCGCGGATCCCAACCAGGTAGTTTACACCTACCAACATGGCTCAGTCCAATTGTCAGTGACTTCGTTGATTTTTACCACGTTTTGGTCTGGCCACCCCTAGCTTTCTTTCAACCTGCTCCTACACCATGAAGCATTGCACATCGGGGCAGTCGGTGGTTGGGCATACGTAACACGTGTCCCAACCATCTCAACTGATGAAGTTTCACTACTTCATCAATCGATTTGCCATCCTTACCTATTACCCGTTTCCTAACATCTGCATTACTTACCCGGTGGTCCCAGGATATACGAGCAATGCGTCGAAGACACCTATGATCGAGCACTAGTAGCTTACGAATATCCTCTACTCTTATCGGCCAAGTTTCGCTGCCATAAAGTAGGACGGACCGAACTGCTGCATAGTAAACCCGTCCTTTTGTTGCTAGACGGATATCTCGCCTACGCCATAAATGACGCAAGTTAACGAAAGCTAGACGAGCCTTCTGTATCCGTGTTGAGATTTTGTCACACACCAGACCACAAGGGCTAATGAGACTCCCAAGATAAGTGAAGCGGTCAACACGCTCAACTACTTCACTCCCTATCATTAGTTCAGGTGCCGATGCAACCCAATCCTGAAGTAACATTTTGCACTTGGAGGGAGAGAATCGCATCCCGAACATGCTTGCATAGTTGCTTATAATAATGAATAATGATTTGTGTTACTCGAACTATGAATAAGGGATGTTCGAATCAAACACTTTTCTGTTCAGATTATCCAAACTACTCGAATGATTATGTTTAACAGTGACCTAGTCAATTTCTATAACAATTTTCATCCAGCTGTTAGCATGATAAACATTTTTTTTATTATTTATTTGAACACATATTGGTACAAAGAGGCACCAGATACATATGCGCCCTTACAAATCTCATTTGATTTGTGTGAGAGCTGTGATACTGCCCGGGTGCCCGAATTGAAGCAGGTGGTCTTCTTAGGGGACCACACCCGTAGCCTTCGACCTAAAGGTTTGATCCACAAGGTAGTGGAGCATCGTGAGTAGATGCAGTCCCATAGTAGCCAGTGACCAACGATTGATTCATATGCCATTTGTTCCTTGAGGATCGTGGAGACCATGTATATCATTGGTTTGGAATCCGGATTTTCCAACTCGCCTAGGTGAACTCTCCGTGTCCGTTAACCCGGTTAAAGCGCCGGACATTCGCTTTTCGTTCTCTCAATTTCGTAAACAAGTGTAATGACACGAGAACGTAGTGAGTAGGACTTCCCTGTCAGAGGTTATATACGCGTGACCATGTGAGAGCATTTGGAAAGGAAGAGCTGACTCTCCCCACTCTTGCCGTACCAGGGCATTTGGGGGCATGATATACACTTAACACTAAAGATACTTCAACAATAATTATTTAACTGATAGTGATATTTGAGGGTTAACATTGTTTTATCCAAATTAGGAATATATTTCTCTGAAATCAATGGATTAAGTTATGAGTTACAACTATCACATGTCATAACTATTCAATCAATTCAGAGCTGACATTGAAGGTCTTAAAATAATTTAACACAAATTGGCTAGTAACAATTACAAATAAATTTATTTTAGTATAAGTGTTATTCGACTAGAAAATGTTCACCTTGAATGTATTCTAATTTAAAGAGATTGAGCTCTGATCAACTGTCACTTCGATAATGGTTCATCGAAAAGGAATTGATCTATGCCATTACGATATGATTTGATATCAAGTTCTGTTTTGATATTAAAGTGTATAGATGACAGGAACAGGTAGCTCAGATGCTTAAGAAGTCCACCAGTTAGTTTAGATCTGTAGAGGTTTGTAGAACTACTGTATGCTAGTTAACATTGCTGGATAGTTTTATTTTTTCTTTCTCTGTTACTCTATAAATATAGTTGAATAATTAAATAGATTGTAAATGGGATCATTGAAAAGATTCATACCTTCATTAATATCTAATCTTTGAATTAGTATTTATCAGTTGTCAATCATAGGTAATATTAGAACCTTGCATGCATGGTCATCAGTAACATTATCAGTGGTAATATTATAAAAGGTTACGCATAAAAGATATGATTCGAAAAGAAAGTTTTATTTATTTATTTTTTTGAACACATAAATATTGGTGCAAAGGGACACCGAATACATATGTGCCGCACAAATCTCATTTGATTTGTGTGGGCTGTGATACTGCCCGGGTGCCCAAATTGAAGCAGGTGGTTTCCTTAGCGGGCCACACCTGGATCCTTTGACCTAAAGGTCTGATCCACAAGGTAGTGGAGCATCGTGAGGAGATGCAGTCCCATGGTAGTCGGTGACCAACAGTAGGTTAGTGAAATAAAAATAAGGAAACTGTAAAAAAAAAGCAATTTGAAAAGGTAGGATCTAAGCAAAGATGCAGAGTAAATACATCTACGCTGTCATAAACGATTCTGAGCGATTGCGCTTAAAGTTTCTAACCACTGGTTACGATAATCGTGTGGACCTCAACTAGGTAGTCTGTACCTACTTACGCAGCTCAGTTCAACAGTCAACGATTTCATGGACTGATGTCACGTTTTGAAATCATTCTTATTGTCTGTCGTAGTTTAAAGTGTTACCTAACTTTAAAAGTGAATTAGGTGAGGTAAATTTCAGACTTGTATGAAGAAAAAAACGGTGAATAGTAGCATTTACACAAAAATAAAGAATAAATCCATTCTCTTTACCTCGACCCATTTAGGTTGTCCCAGTCAGTTTCAAATCATAGATTGTGATTATCATTTGGGTTTCAACTAGGAGGTCTAAAGCCATAGATTACATGTACTGACTCCATGATTTGATTTCCCCATCCTTATCTTTTTTCCAATCTATTTCACCCAACATTGATCGTTAAGGTTAAGGTGGCTAGACAAACATGGAAATATGACTTATTGGTTAAGACATCCAACTTTCAACAACTAAGTCACAAGTCGTAACTTCTCTACCTATTTCTGTTTGAACGACCGGGTAATATCACTGACCGTCTGTAACTGGTAAATGATTTAAAGAGAATAACATATTTTCAAGACACTTTAGTCGATTAGAGTTTATAGGCTCATCAGTCGACCATTTGTATGTAAAAATCATACAACCAATTTCCATATATTCTCATGTGCTATTCGATAGCGTTAAGGGCGGCTTATAGTGATTTCTGTTGTTTCAGATTTCATCATTTTCCAATCGACCTCGTTTGGAACATACATATACAATAACTTTATTATTTTCAACGGTTTATCACTGATGATGAACGCATGAAGAAGCTCTTAGTAGTCCTGTAGACATACTCTAAACTTCAATAGACCATGGTTTCTGTGATAAATAAAGACACAAACAGTAAGTTTTTCGATTGATTAGAATGGTTGATATGTTACCATTTAATAAGATGATATTTGACATCAAAAAGTCTTTCTTTGTATTAAGCCCATATCAACAATACTTTCTTCAACTTTATTAGATCTTTTGTGTATTCATTATCCCAAAAAGTTTTAATGGTTAATAGGTAGGTTTACAAAGTGTATATCTGTAGACACATAACTACTCACAACTAGTATACAGTCGATTTAGGTTAATGAGTGGGTACGGGTAGCGAAAATACTTTATTTTTAGCCATCTGTATCTTCCATTGATGTATGATAACGCCCCCAATATTTATTAATAAATATGGTATGAACTTAACAGAACCTGATAGGTTCGTAACTATTGTTACTATGATGTATTTGTTTGTATTTTTCATAGTTGAAATCATGAGTCAATTGAAGCTAGACCACCATGGAAAACCTGGAAGAACTGGACGGCCGTCTCGTCCTTTTATGGGACTCCTCAGTGGCAGTGCGCATCCACGATCCCGCCTCACGAGATTCGAACCTAGGACCTACCAGTGCTTCTAGGTTTTCGATGGTGGTCTAGCTTCAATTGACTCTTGATCTCAACTATGAAAATACTGAAATCTCCACAAAACCCTTTCTCAGTATTTGTTTGTATTCAATGATGCTCAATCGAATTTGTTCCTTCTACTAATTCGACATTAAATTAAACCAGGTTGTTCTTTTTTTCAGTGTGATGGTTTCAACATAGTTGCAAAATGTTGTCAAAGTTTCTGAAACAGTCCTATCATTTAACAAAATATTCTATTGAATCACAATGAGAAAGTGTAATTGTGTTAATTAAGTTATAAAATGATATTTTCATAGTTGAAATCATGAGTCAATTGAGACTAGACCACCATGGAAAACCTGGAATCACTGGTTGGCCGTTGGTTGAAGTTAGACATTAACACCGTTGGATTCCGGCTCAGTGGTTTATCGGTTAAGTGCTGTGGCGCGAGACTGGTATGTCCCGGGTTCGAATCTCGCGAGGCAGGATCATGGATACGCACTGCTGAAGAGTCACACAATAGGGCGAAACGGTCTTTCAGTGCTTCCAGGTTTTCCATGATGGTCTAGCTTCAATTGACTCTTGATATCAACTATGAAAATACTGAAATCTCCATAAAACCCCTTCTGATTATAAAATGATAAACAATGAACTTCTCATTGCTTCTATCATAGGATTTAATTGTGTATACTTCATTTTATTGTTTTATTAGCTATGGACATCAGGGATAACGATTAGTTATTCATATGCTCCTGGAGCTGTAAACGCCAAATATATCAATACAACATTGTATTATATTGCATCAAATACTCCAGATTTATTATCACTGAATAATTCAGCTATAGATGAATATAAACTTCGATACAGAGATTATGATCAATGTTTTCGAGGGATGTATACTTTGTGAGTTTTTTAAAAGTTATTTTTGTTGATGTTTACAATGCCAAAAAAATAACATTGTTAGTTGTATGTATGATGTAATAAAAAGATACTGATTCAGTAGGTTACCTATCATGTACTTTCTAGGTAGTGGTATGACTTAGTAACTGTTTTCATTATTACGGTAGATACTTACTTACTTACTTACTTACTTACTTACTTACTTACTTACTTACTTACTTACTTACTTACTTACTTACTTACTTACTTACTTACTTACTTACTTACTTACTTACTTACTTACTTACTTACTTACTTACTTACTTACTTACTTACTTACTTACTTACTTACTTACTTACTTACTTACTTACTTACTTACTTACTTACTTACTTACTTACTTACTTACTTACTTACTTACTTACTTACTTACTTACTTACTTACTTACTTACTTACTTACTTACTTACTTACTTACTTACTTACTTACTTACTTACTTACTTACTTACTTACTTACTTACTTACTTACTTACTTACTTACTTACTTACTTACTTACTTACTTACTTACTTACTTACTTACTTACTTACTTACTTACTTACTTACTTACTTACTTACTTACTTACTTACTTACTTACTTACTTACTTACTTACTTACTTACTTACTTACTTACTTACTTACTTACTTACTTACTTACTTACTTACTTACTTACTTACTTACTTACTTACTTACTTACTTACTTACTTACCAACCAAAGCTGACCAACCAGCTTTGTCTTGAGCCTTCCTTTCTAGTTCTATCTAGTTTTTGTTCATTCTTCTCATGTCTGTCTCCATTTCTTGGCGTAATGTGTCCTTTCACCTTGAGGATTCCATGTGCGAGCTTGTCTTGTGACGCAGTTGGGTGACTTCTTCAATGTGTCTTATTGAAAATATCAGTAGTATAATGTTTGATGCTTACGAGAAGGTTTTTTCCCACTCTATTCTTAAGCATTCGATTAGTAAAGTGACTTCCTGATGTAACCAATATAGCTCATAGTTCATTATAAAATGGTGTATAAAGTGGATACGTTACACTGTCATTAAGGTGTGGGTTACTGATCTACATTTTGGTAGATAAGAATGTCTTTTCCGTCACCATCTAAATGCATCTTCATGTTCATATTCTTTTTAGTAGTTTGATCCATTATTATGTTCTTCATCTAATAACATGAATTGTTTTTTGTAAGCAAAGATGGATAGTGGCTAGTAGTGAAATCCAGTTAGACACGTGTTTCGTCCTATTTGGGACTCGTCAGTTGGATGTACCTACATCTCAGAGTTGATGTTCACTCTGAGACTCGAACCCAATACCTTTCGCTTCAAACGCTATCACGTTATCCACTCTGATACTAAGTTTTTGTGTTTTTTTTTTCTAATTACTTATTCTCGTGCTTTATTAGCTTCTCTCATGAATTCAATTAAATAGTTGTACACATACAGCAACATATGTTGGTCAGTATATATATTTATTCATTATCCCATAGGTAGGAAGTAGTTTTGTTGTTTTTGTCAACACTATCTATTGTAAATGTTACACGGTAACTACGTAAATGAGAAACATACAATGAGGGGGGGGGAAACCTAACTGTCCATAATGTGTATACAAATAACATGTATATATATATATATATATATATATATATATATATCCACTTTGCCCTTCTGACCTTGACCAAATATCCTCCAATAGCATATCTCATTCATATTTTCTTTCTCATTTTTTTGACCTTGAGGATGGCACGTGAGTTGTCTGACGTATACAGATTATTATGCTTTGTCTAGATTTTACTCAATTTATCAATAAACAACAATCAACATTTCCTCGTGTGTGTTTTCTTTTCTCTCTTTTGTTTTTTTAAAAAAAATTATTTTCTCAATCACTTGATTTCCGGGTTAAGTTGTTGATCTTAGTTTTATTAATGTAATTATAGAGATATTTAAAAGTTATCGTTGAAATCATGAGTCAATTGAAGCTAGTCCTTCACGACTCCCTGGCTGGAGTCCATCCAAGAGATGGTGCAACACAGTGGTTAGAGACGTTATCAGATATGGCTCAGAATAGAAGCCAGTGGCGAGCCTGCTGTAACCTTCTTTCACTTTCTTCATAAAGAGTGGTTATAACTTCTTAACTGAAAGTCTCCTGGTTGTATATTTCAGTTTCCCCCATTATGACTCTTCCCTTTTTATCATTTTTTTCCTTTTATATATACGCATCTTCCCCCTTTCTCTCCCCATTTTCATTGTTTTGTGTGGCGCATATGTATCTGGTGCCCCTTTGTACCAATATGTATGTGTTTAAATAAATAAATAAATAAGACCAGCATGGATAACCTGGAAGCACTAGACGGCCGCTTCGTTCTATTGTGGGACTCCTCAGCAGTGCGCATTCACGATCCTACCTCATGAGATTCAAACCCAGGATCTGTCAGTCTCATGCGCTAGCACTTGATCACTGAGCAAGCCGGCATTCAACGGTGTTAATGTCTAACTTCAACTGATCCACGAAATTGAGCAACCATTCACCAATGTCTTCAGCGAGTTGATATCTCCCAACAGACCTGGTTGAACTTCACTGGTCTTATGTGTTGTAATTTAAAACAGTCATAGAAAAAATAAGATGAAAGTTCATTACTATTTAAGTGAATACTTGTAATCCTATAAACAAAGATGATTAGTAGCTAGTAATGGAAACCAGGACGTGCTTTTCGTTCTATTTGGAACTCATCAGCTAGATATATCTGGATCCCAGACTTGTTGATATTCACTCTGAGACTCAAACTCAGAACTGTTCGCTTCAAATACCATTACATTATCCACTTATCTATTAAGTCTTGAGATGCAGGTACATCCAGATGACGAGTCTCAAATTAGGATGTGTAGGAAGGATTTGAATGTGACCAACTTGGTCTCGTGTGTTGTTACGGCTATGAGGGCTAATATCACTTCCCGGCTGCCCACACCGTGGAAGGCTATTTCTTGAGGGACCTGAAAAAGAAGTTGGATTAGTGTTGGTCTTAACGACCTGGGAGCGTGACCGCAGTGCCCAAGGGACAACTGCTTGAGGCCGGTCACGCACGGCCTTTTTGTGGGGGATTTTTGACGTGTTAGCTCCGTTCTTCAAAGGACCTTACCGCTGGAGACGGATATCCGTGAGATAAGGCGAGATGTGCATTTTTAGGGTCGACCTTTTCTAACCCCACCACTCCTTGTGGGAAGGCTGGTTGTCTGAAGAAAACACCTTACTGCTGTCACACCTCTGTACAGTTGGCAGTACGACTTGGGATTGCTGCTTTTAGTCTTACCGCTCTTCAACCGACCTGTCTGGCATGGTAGGACCTTGAGAAACGATTTTTCCAGCCAGTATAGCTCGATTAGTTCATCACGATAGGCAAGCCCGACCACCACGTCAAGGTAGCAGCAACGGTCGCGTCGGTCGGTCGGTCCCAAATACTAGCCACTATCCATCTTTGCTTATAAAGCTTGTAACTTAAGGCAATATCAAGGCATTCCGCACAGTATTCACATATACCAAATAAGAAACTGATCAATTGTAGTCCTAAATAACAATACCTTTTCTCATTACATAAACATCAATAATCACTATGGCACATAATTCTTTCTTAATAACATGTATACTATTGTCATGTATTCATTTAATGAAGATGAAGAAGAAGAAGAAGAAGAGAAAAGCAAAAAGCAAAAACAATTCACTACATTAATTTCAATTATAGTAACATTTATATCTAATCAATTAATTAGTTGATTCATTCATATTAATCGATCAATTAATTTATTGATCAGTTATTGATTAATTATTTATTTTTACCTTTGAAAATGGCAATTTTCTAGAATATACTACAATCATAATAATCTTGATTGTCAAATAAATCAATAAAGCATTATCATTATCTAAGGAGGGGGGTTTTTTTTTGTTTTTTTTCTTGTTGTATATTGTGTTCTTTGTTTATTTTTGAGAACGATATTGATTTTCTTTGTTAAACGTTTTTTTTGTTGAAAACCAAAAAAAAACTACTCTTACTTTTTATATAATTCAAATCATGAGTCAATTGAGGGTAGACCACCATGAGAAACCTGGAAACACTGGATGGCCGTTTCGTTCTATTGTGGGACTCCTGATTTCAACTATATAAAATTACTAAAATCTCCACAACCCCCCCTTCGAATATTCCTACTTTTGCCATGTTATCTATATATACTTGGTAATACACTCATACTGATTTGATTTGTTTTTTTGTTTATCTGAACTATCCGACATTATTTACCTGAGCTGGATTGTATTTAAATTACTAATAAACAACAATTCATGATATATACAGATATAACAATCAATTATCTCATTCTTAACTGTTCCTTGTACAAATATGAGCCCGTCTTCTCTGATTTCACTATTCTTGCCTTTTCTTACCGATTGCGCTTCATTCCTGTCCGTTCCTTATCGATCTTCTGCCAAAATACATTCTATGCCTGACCATCATCTTAAACTACTTATATGGATATAAGTAGACCATACCACAGTAGTAGTATAATGGATCATGTACGAGCTACATAAATCTGAAATCATATTCTTTTGAATAATGATAGTAATGAGATGAGCTTCGACTTTTGCGGATAACTTTGCTAAATTTAAAATCTTTAGACAGTTTACATAAAACTGTTCAGTTTATTTACCAAGATAATAAACGTATATGACGTGCGATGTTTTATGGTGTAGGAGCAGGTTGAAAGAAAGCTAGGGGCGGTCAAACCAAAACGTGGCACAAATCCATGAAGTCACTGACAATTGGACTGAGCCATTCTGGTAGGTGTAGACTACCTGGTTAGGATCCGCGAGATGATAGCAACCGATGTTTAGAGACAGAGACCTTGAATGACATGGTTCAAAATCGTTTGCAAGGGCGAAGGTGAATCCACTCTTTGTGTTCTCCCAAATTCTGAATTCTTCATATCCCTTTGTTTTTTTTTTCCAAATTTGTTTCACTGGATTATACTCATTGAGTAACATCTTCAAACCCTAATCTTTCCAATTACGGCTTATACTCTTACTACTTCTACCACTATGGGATTTGAATCGACAACTGCATCTCTGTGTTAATGTGGTATGGCAACTCGAATTGATGTACGTACGTACGAATTTCAACGTTGTGAATGACTGACTGACTATACACGTATATATGATATGAGGGATGCCGACATACACAAACTATCCTTGTGTACGGTATATTACCTATGCTCAAACTATTTATTTATTTGAACACATAAATATTGGTACAAATAAAGCGTCAGAGATTCGTTTTTCGTCCTCTGGATGTCGTAAACAAGAGTAATGCCGCGAGAAGGCAATGTGTAGGACTTGTGTGTCAGTTGTTGTATACGCGTGGGCATGTGAGAGCATTTCGAGAGGGCTATCTGACTCTCCCCACCCTCAGTCGTACCAGGGCATTTTGGTGCCGAACTAAATAAATATTCTTATCTTCATAAGATGCAATTCACCACATGATGCATTTCAACCTAATTTCGCAACAAATTGTTGATGAATAATGTTTTACTTGAATGGTTTCATTCAACACATTGGTAATCAATAAAACCATTCCCAAATTTTCATATCTATTCAATTCAGTACTCTGGTATAGGATTTACAACCAAACGAGAACAAGCTATGTAGTCTTTATGAATCTTTATCTGAAACTTTTATTACCTGAACTTTGAATACCTCATTCACAGGAGCTCAAGCTCGATGATAACCTAAACCACAAACTTTCATTGAATTGTGTCGATAGAATTTACTTCGAATTTAAAATTACTTCGTCGGATTTGATATTATATAATTGATGAAAGTCAACAGTTTTACTTTACCCAGATTTTGTGCTCGTTGGATTTACAGATAGTACTCAGACAGGATTGAAGAATAAACTTTAACAAATGAACCTTTCCTTATTTCCCTTACTCATGCTTATTGTCTTAGTGTTTTTCTCAATACTCCCACCACCGATTGCATATGTATGAGTTACAATACTGTTCGGGCGCTCAACAGGGATCAGGGAATCCTCATAATGGATATAAGGATTTAATTCGCAAGATAACAAAGCAATGTCAGTAGATACAGTCCCACGGTATCTGGCAATTAAAATAGGTTCATTCACCTTAGATTCCTTTAGGATCCTGGAGCTCATTTATCTTGTAGGTTTGCAATCCAGTCGTTCTAACTCTCCGAGATGGCTCCTTCGTACCTACCAACCCGGCTCAAGCAGTGGAAATCCGTTTTTCGTCCTCAAACACCTGCCTAGAGAAAGTGAGTACGACTTCTCTGGCGTAGACTGTAGACACGTGGCTGTATCACAAGACTTTGAAGTTAAAGAGGACCCTCCCCAAGCTCGTTCATGCTGAGGCGTTTGAAACAATAATTATCCATATACTGTAAACGTAATATCAATACTTGAGCTTGAACGAGGTTGATTTATTAATTAATCTGTGTCGTCGTGCTAAAATCCAGTGTTCATTCTTTTTAATCTTATTTTCCGTTATTATTACTGCTATCATTATTAATAAGGCACCTCTTGACTGTTTACCTGCTTGTATAAAAATCATATTAGGCTAGACTACAGATTCTTTTTCTTATCTCTTTCTCTGGTTTACTTATCTACAATCTGACCGATAAAAGATTTCTATGACAAGGAAGAATTCTTAATTTGTCTGACTGACTCTCAATCAGTAGATAAAGTTCAATTCATTATATACCTGTGTGTGTGTGTGTGAATGTTGTTACATATGTTATTGCTTCTCTTCTAATGTTTATCGTTGATCCGTGGAATAATTCACCGTACTTCTGTAGTTAGTCGAAAGAAAAAATAATGTTTCACTTTTACAGGTAAAATTTATATCATACGTATACACTGTAGATTTACCTTATAATGTATCGTTTCTAATTTATTTATTTCAACACAAATATTGGCCACCGAATACATATGCGCCACACAAATCTCATTTGATTTCTGTGAGGGCTGTGATACTGCCCACGTGCCCGAACTGAAGCACGTGGTTTTCATAAAAGGCTACTCCCTGAGCCTTTGATCTAAAGGTCTGATCCACAAGACAGTGGAGCATCGTAAGGAGATGCAGTCACATAGTAGCCGGTGACCAACGATTGATTCATACGCCATTTGTTCCTTCAGGATCGTGCAGACCATGTGCACGATTGGTTTGTAATCAGTGTATTCCAACTCCCCTAGGTGGGTTTTTCGTGTCCACCAACCTGGTTGAAGCTTTGGACATTCACTTTTCGTTCTCTGGATGTCGCAAACAAGAGTAATGCCACGAGAAGGCAGCGAGTAGGGCTTATGTGGTAGTGGTTGTATACGCGTGGTCATGTGGGAGTATTTGGAGAGGGATAGCAGACTTTCCCCACTTTCGGTTTTACCAGGGCATTTGGGGCACTCTAAAATATTAATATTCATTTTGTTAATTTTGGGGACTTGGATTAATTACATTTTATTCGAGTTGAATAATTTCTGAGAAATATTCAAAACAATCAATAATCTATGTTTATTAACCAGTACACTACATTTGTGAATGGCTTTTTATAATGAGTAGTTATAATCTCTTAGTTTATTCTAATTTATCATTTGAAATAGCCAAATTATTCATTCTCTCCATTTTCACTCAACTTTTTTCCGATTGTCAACAGAATAATGCTGATTTTCACTGTTTGCGTACATATATCTTTTGCATTGGCGAAGGTGCATCCATTCTTTGTGTGTTCTTTCAAATTCTAATCTTTTGAATTCTTTATATCCCTTTCTTCTTCTCTTCCCAAATTTATTTCACTGTATTATACTCCTTGAATAATATCTTCAAACCCTAACCTTTCACATAATGCTTATACTCTTACTACTTCTACCACTATGGGATTTGAATGGACAACTGCATCTCTGTTAATATGGTATGGCAACTCGAACTGGTGTACTTATGTACGAAGTTCTACATTATGACTGACAAACTGACTGACATATCTTCATTGTCTATAAACAGTAAAGTAATTTTATACTTGACAGAAATATTTACTCTCTTCTAACCTTCCCCCCCCCGGTAACATTTTCTTTCTCTATTTTTACCATCGATACATAAACATTTACTACATATTACTTTATTAATCTTGTTTTCATATCACCCTCTTTTTTTTTATCTTTTATGTTTCCGGATATATATGTTTTCCCCACTGATTTATTCTATTTATACATTCAGAGGTGAATTATCATCATCAATATTATCTCAATATTACTTGAGTAAAATTAATTTAGAATTGTCCTCCTCCTCCTCATTATCATCATCATCATCATCTTGTGATCTCTTTCTATAGAGAATGTTAGTTGCTAAGGGAAACAAAAATTATTTACGTCACTGATAGTAATAATAATAGTAACTATTTCAATTTTGATAATAATCCTCATCATAATACTGAAATATATGTTTCTATCTCTTTTAGTGTCATATTAGTTATGTTGTATTTATAAATGTGTGTGTGTGCTTGTGTGTAGGCGTTCATGTAACTCCTCCAATACTGTTTTAGTAAAATTCTACGTAGGTGTAAAATGATTATTTTTCTTAGAGGGAAATAATCCTTTAAAAAAATGAATTATTCTTATGATAATTTTGGTACTTGCTATAGTTTAATGAAGGGTTATACACGAGATAAGGAATCTGTGAATATTGAGATGGGTTTAGGTTCTTGGGATATGTTGTATGGTATTCAATAACCGATGCTTTAGTCGGGTTGGTGGACAAGGAGGATCCAGCTAATAAGCGGAGTTGGAAAACACTGATTACAAACCAATCTGGTCCATCAGGGTGCTTGGTACCTGTGTGATTGAGCCACAGGATTGAGCTGTACTGTTCGGATTGTAGCGTTAAAGCCCATATAGTGTCTGGTTCTATTGTGGGGCGGGATTGAGCTGTACTGCTGGGGTTAAGCCTGGGCAGTGTCTGGCTCACCTGTTAAACGGGATTGAGCTATACTGTTTGGTCTGTCACATGAAAGTCAGGATGGTGTCTGGTTCTCCTGAAAACCAGTACAAAATTACCTTGGCCCACAAGGGTATATTATATAACTGTGAGCCCCCAAATGCCCTGGTACGGCCGAGAGTGGTGAGAGTACACTCTACCTCTCGAAATGCTCTCACATGGCCATGCGTATATAGCCTCTGACAGGGAAGTCCTACTCACTGCGGGGGTGTTTACAAAATTCAGAGGACAAAAAGTGAATGTCTGGCGCTTTAACCGGGTTCGTGAGCACGGAGGATCCACCTAGGGGAGTTGGAAAACACTGATTCCAAACCAATGGTGCACTTGGGCTCCAGTATCCTGAGGGAACAAATGACGTGTGAACTTGTTGTTGGTCATTGGTTACCATGGGACTGCATCTTTTTACGTTGTTCCACTGCCTTGTGGATTAGACCTTACAATGAAAGGCTCCGGGTGTGGCCCCCTAAGAAAACCACATGTTTCGGTCTGGGCACCCGGACAGTATCACAGCCCTCACACAAATTAAGTGTTCAAATAAATAAAAATATTCAATACACCAGCCACAACTTATAGACTTATCAGTCCATGCTTACTTTTTGATTAAATTCACGTAATCTCAACAATCCATCTGTCAGTGTATCTCGCTACTGCAGTGTTTATAAAAGGGGAAAGCTGTCTTATGTACGAGTTTTTTATGACGACCATTTGTATCAGAGGTTAAAATTTACAATGCGGTGTGATTTTGATCTAAACTTTCTAATACAGACACTATTGTATATGTTTCTCTACTGATGTATATACCATTCATGATTGTAGTTCATTACCCACTGCTTAGAGCATTCAAGTGTTATCTTTCAAGCTACAACACATATTTCTAGTTAGTATTCGATGTCAGTATGATCTGTTACTTACTCATGACATGTATAATCTTACACCACAAAAGTCTATACACAAGTACTTGGATAACTATCCTTAATACGAGCAGAAACGGTGAGACTTTAATTTATTGATGACCTTTAAGCGATATAAAATTAACCTTGAGAAACTCTGCTTCTTACGCTCAAAATAGGTTTATGAATCAGTCTGAGAAATTAAGACGAGGACCTACGGCTAGAAGTTAAGGTCAGTAACCACATTTACGGTTTTCATCACAAGTTGACATCAGCTATAATCCAAGAGTTTTGTTTAGCCACATGGGTGAATGAATTTCGCGTCTAAAGTCAGGATACTTCATCAACAATTAGTAATCTGTCTCCTGTCGGTAGATTCAGGCTTTCTATTCGAACCACGCCTAATGATCGTAATCTACGACTGTAGATCTTGGGTAACATAGCCAGGGTTCGATAGTGGTAATAGTGCACATGAATTTACCCCTATCTTCCCATAAATCTTGAGCCCACACTTTATAACTCAATCTCATTCGTTCCTTTTGAACTATATCGCGTATTTTTCGCTTTCCACTGAAGTAGAAATCAATACCTCACATTCTCTGTTGTTCATCTTGTTAATTTTCATTGCCTCTCGTTACGCTAATATACATTGCTCCACCGTGAACCAATACAGATTTGTCCCGAATTCTACGTAGTTAATGGATAATTGGATAATTAGAAATATTCAGTGTAACACGTCATTTAATATATGATTTTGAAGGTAGTTAAATTATAGAGAAAACATGGCGCTGTTAAACAACTAACTCAGATTAATGGACATCTCAGAATCAATTAGATGATTTGGACATCGGAGATGACCTAACCCTCCTATCTCATACACACGAACAAATACAGATGAAGACAGCAAATGTAGCAGCAGCCTCTGCATCCATAGGCCTCAACATACACAAAGGAAAAACAGGACTTTCAAATACAACACGGAGAACACCAACCCAATCACACTTGATGGAGAAACTCTGGAAGAGGTGGAAACATTCACGTACCTGAGAAGCATCGTTGATAAACAAGGAGGATCGGATGCAGATGTAAAGGCTAGGACTGGCAAAGCAAGGACCTCATTCTTACAATTGAAGAACATATGGAACTCAAAACAACTGTCAGCTAACTTCAGAGTGAGAATCTTCAATGTGAACGTCAAGACAGTACTACTGTACGGAGCTGAAACGTGAACAACTACTACATTCATCGTCAAGAAGGTAAAAGTATTTATAAACAGTAGTTTACGCAAAATACTCAACATTCACTGGTCGGAAACTATCAGCAACAGCGTTTTATGGGAGAGGACAAACCAACTTCCAGCTGAAGAGGAAATTAGGAAAAGACGTTGGAAGTGGATTGGATATATATTGAGGAAATCACCAAACTTCATCACGAGGCAATCTCTAACTCGGAATGGTGAAGGGAAGCGGAGAAGAGGAAGGCCAAAGAACACATTACGCCGAGAAATAGAAGCAGATATGAAAAGGATGAATGTTAACTGGAAAGGATTGCCTAGGACAGAGTTGGATGGAGAATGCTGGTGAGCGGTCTATGCTCCTCCACGAGGGGTTGCAGGCGTAAGTAAATAAATCGGATTCATTATTTAACGTATTCAAAGTTAAAATGAGAAATCATAAATAACCTAAAGTTATTTGTTGTGAACATGTTCAATGACAGTGTTCCGACACTCCCCCCCCCACTTGTACACCTTTGTCCATAAAAGCATAAAGCAGTGTTACCTGTGATAATAACTACTTACTATCATAAGTAATCTTCACTATCGTTTGAGCCTGAAATCTTTGATCTTTCGGTTAACTTAAATACCTTGTAATATCCATTTACAAGTAAACAGCTAGATAATTATTTGTTCAAATGTCGTATAGTTACGCATATGTTGTATTTATTTTCCAGCTGTTTCAGTCTATCAATATAAATACTTGTGTGTGTGTATTTTTGTGCTTGTGTAGTAACAAAGTAGTCTACGGTACATAACGCTTAAATTCACTTTGGTATTGTTTAGTTGAATCTTCCCATTGATGTTTAGGACTGAAATTGATCAGATTCTTAGTCGCATGTGTGCGTATTGCTTCGATATAACCGTAATTCACAAGTATTATAAGCAAAGATGGGTAGCGGATAGCAGTGAAATCCAGGAATCCTGGATACAGTCGTTTTATCTCATATACAATTTGATGTTTTCATTACCACTTGATTTAATATCTTGTTGATGAGACTCTATTTTCTTTCCGGCGAGGTCGTGGATGCGCAGCGCTGAGGAGTCCCATAATAGGACGAAACGGTTGTCCAGTGTTTCCAGGTTTTCCTTGGTGGTCTAGCTTCAATTGACTCATGCTTTCAACTATGAAAATATCAATTTGCTTATTTTTGGAGTGAAAAAATACCCCCAGCAAGAATGCTGACAATGTTACTTTTAAATAGAATTTCAGTAGTATTTCGTTATGTTCAACAATGTTTATGCTTAAAATTCTTTGTGTATACCGTAAGTATTTCTTTTAATATATTGTTTTCTTCAAACTTTATCTAAACAGACAATCAAATTCATTATGGCAACCAGTCACATCACTTTCATCTATGCATAATTTAATACGTTCATGGCGTCATACATTAATTGATGGTGGGTGTGAGAAATTACTTCAATCTGGTGTTTACGGTGTTCATCAGGTATGTAGAATTGTCATCCATTTTTTGAAATTTTTCATTCCAGACTATTTCATATAAAGTTGGAATGATAGGTCTGGTCCTATTGATATGAACAATTAACCCACTCTAAATGGCAAAATGGGTGTAACTGGGCTTATCCTTATGTCTCTTTAAGCTTGATATCAATAAACAAAAAAGATGATTACCATGTACGTACAATCATCAAGGTTTTGCAATATCTATGTTTTATCACCAGCTAGTTATATCACAGTTAAGTGTGTAAGCATAATTCATGTCTCACAGTTTCAGACTATATAGATTTATATAGGTAAGATCATGAGTCAATTGAAGCTAGACCGCCATGGAAAACCTGGAAGCACCGGACGCCAGGAAACAGCTATGACCCCAGTGTGCTGGAAAGGTGCACATCCACGATCCCGCCTCGAGGGATTAGAACCCTGAGATGGTCAGCATCCAGCGGTGTTAATGTCTAACCTCAACCAATCCACGATGCCGGCTCAGTGGTCTATCGCTTAAGTGCTCTGGGGCGAGACTGGTAGGTCCTGGGTTCTAATCCTTCGAGGCGGGATCGTGGATGTGCACTGTTGAGGGTTCCCACTATAGGACGAAACGGTTGTCCAGTGCTTCCAGGTTTTCCATGGTGATCTAGCTTCAATTGACTCATGATCTTACCTATATAAAATTACTAAAATCTCCACAAAACCCCCTTGTCATATAGATTTAAATAGTTTTAAAGCCGATTCGAATATGTATTAACTAGATTTTCTCTGTTCAGCGGACCTCAAAACTGTAGTATCCTTACAACTATCAAATTTTCACAATATTCTTCGATCATATTTCTGTACATTGATCAGATAATGTTATAGTAGCGTCTCTCTTTGTCTGAAAGCCTAATCTTCCTAATACATCACCGAATAGATAGCCATCTTTCAAACATCTGTCATATGACAGTTTGGAATCGGAATTGAGATTAACTGATTATGTTGATTGTTGAGAAAAAGTATCTTTCTATCCTCCAAGGAACATTATAAATTCACCTTCAACTTGTAGTTTCAGCGTTAATTATATATATATATTAGGCTAGTTGTAGCTCTTTTATTTTCGTTACTTCAATAAATCCTTTCTGATATGAAAGGATCTCAATGACAGTCATTATAGTTTAACTATATTTTTCCTATAAATAAAGGTGACTACTACTACTACTACTACTGATTTAGTACCTCTCAGTAGCAGAATATCATTCTCGATTATGTACTCACTTTTGTTAATATCTCTTGATGACTGAATTCACTTAGTATTGTTTGTTTGAATCTTCCCATTGATGTTTAGGACTGCAACTGGTCAGTCTCTGATTGGCCATATGTGCATACTGTGCGTATCGCCTCGATATTGTCTTAATTCACAAGCATTCTAAGCAAAGATGGATAGTGGCTAACAGTGGAATCCAGTTTGACGCGCGTTTCGTCATATTTGGGACTCGTCAGCTGGGTGTACCTGCATCTCAGAGTTGATGTTCACTCTGGGACTCGAACCCAGTACCTTTCGTTTCAAACGCCATCGCGTTATCCACTGGGTTTGAGTCCCAGAGTAAACATCAAATCTGAGATACAGGTACATCCAGCGGACGAGTCCGAAATAGGACGAAACGCGCGTCTAATTGGATTCCACTGCTGGCCACTATCCATCTTTGCTTATAATCTCTGGATGACTGTTTTGATTTCACATCCTTCTCTTAACCCAACTGAATTTAGTTGTTAACATAGTAATGGAAAATGTTTATATTCTACCCACTTTGATACAAAAATATTTATTGTTAGTATTGAATTGATTTATTCTCACTTCCAAGTCTTATTTATTTATTCTTCTAGGCTGTACTTCGTAGTATCGGTTCATTCTATGTAAACCATGATCATATATCATTTGATTATCCACCAGATTCATTGTATCGTGATATACTATTTCGTCGAATTCATTTGAATAAACCAGGTGTTTATGCAAATTTTGAAATACGTTTATTATCTCGTGAAGGTAGTATTAGTTCACCACATTTAATGGCAGTTGAATTATCTGTATGGCGTTCTCCAAGTCTTACAACATTATTATCTTCATCATTGTCTAATAATATATATGGAAATAATAATTATATTCTTGAAGCTAAAAGTTTCTTCATTAAGTTGGAGAATGATGCTTTAAATATTTCACTTTATGTTTGTCCAGCTGCTTGTTATTCAACACCAGTTCTAGTCAAGTAAGCGTCTTAAATATTTTTACTTTAGGATGTCTTGTTTTGAGGATTTTTTTGTAGTATTTATTTATTTATTTAAACACATAAATGTTGGTACAAAGGGGCACCGAATACATATGCGCCGCAAAAATCTCATTCGATTTGTGTGAGGGCTGTGATATTGCTCAGGTAGTTTTCTTAGGGGACCACACCGGGAGCCTTTGATTTTAAGGTCTGATCCACAAGGCAGTGGAACATCGTGAGGAGATACAGTCCCATGGTAGCCGGTGACCAACGATTGTTTCATACCCCAATTTTTCCTTGAGGACCGTGGAGACCATGTACACTATTGGTTTGTAATCAGGGTTTTCCAACTCCCCTTAGCTGGATCCTCCATATGCACCAACCCGGTTAAAGCGCCGGACATTCATTTTTTGTCCTCTCAATTTTGTAAACAACACCGCTACCATGAGAAGGCAGTGAGTAGGACTTCTCTGGCAGAGGCTATATACGCGTGGCCATGTGGGAGCATTTGGAGAGGGAGAGCGGACTCTCCCCACTCTCGGCCATACCAGGGCATATATATATATATATAACTAGTGTGATTTTTAGAACTATCCGGAGAAAAAAACCCTTGAGAAATGAGTAGTTATGCAATAAATAGCTGTTTGTAGTCGAGGAGTAGATAGATATTCATAACTGTTATCGATTTCTAATCCGAAAGAAAGAACCCTTTACGATATGACACAAACAGTAAACACCATTTTCACTAAAATTGTTAATGCTTCAACCTAATTATCTTAAAGGTTTATTCATCTTGTTACCAGTCCCCCACTTAATATTCAATAGTTGGGATATAAATTATTAGGTGAATTACAAACAAGATGAAAGAACTTTCGAAGTAGTTAAGATAAAACATAGATCCTTTACCTATTCAATCGATCTCCTTAATTATTTTCATATTTTCATGCCCCCAAATGCTCTGGTACGGCCGAGAGTGGGGAGAGTCCGCTCCGGGTGTAGCCCCCTAAGAAAACCACCTGCTTTAGTTTGGGCACGTGGGCAGTATCACAGCCCTCACACAAATCAAATGAGATTTGTGCGGCGCATATGTATTCGGTGCCCCTTTGTACCAATATTTATGTGTTCAAATAAATAAATAAATCATATTTTCATTTAGATTTCGACTTCATTATTATCATCATCAGTTTGTCACATTAATTTGCTGAATATGATTTCATCTCTCACGTAAAGTCGATATATAATTTATAGACGACATCTGAGCGACGTTAAAGTGACTTACAGAATGTCCACCTACTACTAACTAGGACTAAATGATGGTTATAAACTAGTGTGAGGTACTAGAATTGTGATTTACAGTTGATGATTAAGGTTATGAATTAGATTTAGGGTTTTCATCACTATCTGACATGAACTATAATCCCAAAACTATTTAGCCAGATGGATGGATGAATGAATTTCGCGCCCGAATTCGAAACCTGTTATTGTAAATCTAATTGGTTCGTTCATAAATTATAGTCTCGTCAAAAATTACTGTCATCTATTATATAATATATTGTTCTCTGATTCGTAATGTTGTTTTTCTCCTCTATACATTAAAATTTGTCAATAACATTTTTCTTTATGCTGGTTATTTTTTGTCCACTTTCTTTATTGGACATTTATACAAATCCAATTGACCAATCACAACCAAGGTTATAGATAAAGATCATGTGACCAAAGGTCGTCTTTGATTAAATGTTTACATTTTTTGTCTACCTCAACAAACGATCGATAAAAGTAGATTTTAGCCCAGAAAGTTAAAGAAATTAAAATGTGATATTCAAATCACTAACGTAGAATTAATATTCTTTAAATAATAGGGATATTTTAATTTGTTTATCTATGTAAATAATCCTTTGTTTGTTCCCTTAGGAACCATACCTTAATAAATATCCTGTTTAGCTGTAAATAATTCCCCAAAATCAATAGCTTTGTAAGTGTTCGACATTGGATGCTGATCACATTAATTTAGGTGGACTTTTTTGGCTGAAGGCGTTCGATCATGTAACCGCACCAGATCACGTTACAGAACGGCGTGGGAAACATCTCCTACGATCATTAGCCAGATTAGATTAAATCGCTTCTCGATATATTGATAACGCATCAAATATATCTTCCAACCTCTTCGCTTCTGATTTTAACTGGGTGGGTACGATTCGATTATAGAAGGTGTTACTGGTAAAGAGTTGTCAAACTACAATACTGGTGGTATCTTCAATCCGTTACCGATTTATGTAATTACTTCTGTATTATAGAGTAACTTGGATAAAAAAAACTACTTTATTAATATGTTGTTTCAGCGTAAAGAATTTTCGTAGTGAATAGACCAGTGCTATTATATATCTGTATCCTCATCTATTAGCATACTATTCTGTATTTTCATAGCTGCAAGCGTGAGTCAATTGAAGCTAGACCACCAAGCTAGTCTCACAATAGGACGAAACGGCCGTCCAGTGCTTCCAGGTTTTCCTTGGTGGTTCAGCTTCAATTGACTCACTTTTGCAACTATGAAAATACTAAATCTCCACAAAACCCCTTCTAATAATACTATTCTGTTTTATTGTTTCGATTTACTAAGGAATCGAGGGCATATTTCTGAGTTGTAATAAACTGAAAATTAAGTTTTGTTTCACTGTCATCAGTTGCTAACCACATAAGATGTAAGATTCAGAAATAGATATCGTTGTTTATCACATAACAATCTGTAGATTATGACTTGGTCATTGGAATATAACTTATTTATACTCTTCTCACTTGTAAATCATGAGATTATTAACGACAGAACTATCTCATGAACTCACGAGGTAAACTGTCAATACTTGGCCCGACCGTTGCTGCTACCTTGACGTGGTGGTCGGGCTTGCCTATCGTGATGATCCAATCGAGCTATGCTGGCTGGAACAATCGTTCCTCAAGGTCCTACCATGCCAGACAGGTCGGTTGAAGAGCGGTGAGACTAAAAGCAGCAATCCCAAGGTCCGAAGGCGAAGTCGTACTGCTGACTGTACAGAGGTGTGAAAGCAGTAAGGTGTTTCCTTCAGACAACCAGCATGACAGCGATGCTGCCTTCCCACAAGGAGGGGTGGGGTTAGAAAAGGTCGACCCTAAAAATGCACACCTCGCCTCATCCCACGGATTTCCGTCTCCGGCGGTAAGGACTTTTGAAGAACGGAGCTAACACGTCAAAAATCCCCCACAAAAAGGCCGTGCGTGACCGGCCTCAAGCAGATGTCCCTTGGGCACTGCGGTCACGCTCCCAGGTCGTTAAGACCAACACTAATCCAACTTCTTTTTCAGGTCCCTCAAGAAATACCCTTCCACGGTGTGGGCAGCCGGGAAGTGATACTAGCCCTCATACCCTTAACTGCACACAAGACTAAGTTGGTCGCTTTCAAATCCTTCCTACACCTAATAACTCTGTTATCTCCTCGACTAACCCTTCCCACGTCCTTTTATCGCGTCGCACCGCTAGGGCAAACGATTCGAGTACACAGAACGTTATTCCTGGTCTCTTGAAACCACGCTCTAAACTACATATAGGAACTTTTAATGTCCGAACATTGTGCCAAATAGGACAACAGGCTTCCTTAGCTAGAACTCTAGAATCTTACACCATCGATGTGTGCTGCGTCTCCGAAACGCGCATACAAGATCCGAGTAGTGTCATTCATTTGACCGCACCTAATCAAAATAAAGTTTCATCTCGATACACGCTCCGTGTATCTGGAAGCCCTGACGCTGCTTCCCGTGGCCTCGCTGGAGTAGGTATAGCATTAAGTCCTAGGGCAGAACTAGCTCTTTTAGACTGGATCCCAGTAGACAGTCGTCTATGCGCTGTTCGACTAAACGGATCAGTAAGGACTCGGAAAGATAGGGAAATTCGTCGTTGCCTCTTCGTCGTCTCTGCCTACTCTCCCACTGACTGCAGCTCAGACGATATAAAAGATGAGTTCTACAGGAAACTTTCTGACCTTCTCCGAGAAGCTAGGCGTTCTGATGTAGTAATAGTAGCAGGTGACTTTAATGCTCAAGTAGGTAAACTAAGTGAAAGGGAAGGACACCTGGGTGGATCTTATGGTGTCATGGCGAAAAGAACAGATAATGGCGACCGTCTGTTGCAGCTATGCTCAGATAACCGCCTATTTCTTGCAAATACTAACTTTAAGCATAAGGAAAAACATCTTTTGACCTGGCGACCCCCGAATTCGTCCCAACGTTGGACCCAATTAGATCACATCGCTATCAGCCACCGATGGAGGGGCTCGATAGAAGACTGTCGCTCATTCTGGGGCACATGCTTAGATTCAGATCATGCTCTAGTGCGAGCACGTATTTGTCTGCGTCTTACTGGACGTAGGAAAGACACTGCAGGGAAGCCTCTAAGGGTTCTACTTAATGGTAGGCAAGCTAAGAATATATTTCAGGAACAACTAGAAAAACAGTTAGGCAGCCATGTAAGTTGTGTCCACCCCGAGGCAGCGTGGAATGACATCCGAAAAGCTGTGGAATCAGCAGTGATATCCGCTAATAAGGTAAACCATAACGTTAGGGAGAAACAATGGATCTCGGCAGCATCTACCGCACTGATAGATGCTCGTAAACTCATCCCACCTGGCTCTGAGCATAACGAAGAGCGGAGTCAACTTAAGCGCAGGCTTATAAGAAGTCTACGTAATGATCGTGAACAGTGGTGGGTAGCGAAAGCAAGAGAGATGGAAAAGGCAGCGGCAATAGGTAACAGTAGGCAGCTATTCAGACTCGTTAAAGAAACCGGTATTAGGAACCCGAATATCAGTGAAACCATCTCAGATAAAGATGGGCATATAATTCATTCTCAATCCAGGAGGTTGGATCGATGGGCAGAACACTTTAGGGATCAGTTCAACTGGCCTTCAGCCACACTTCAATTACCCACGATCCCCAGTCGTCCTGAATGGCAAATTGATGTAAGTCCTCCAACCCTCTGTGAGGTTGAAAAAGCTATAGGAAATCTGAAGCGAGGGAGAGCAGCAGGCCCTGACAGGTTGACCCCTGAGATTTTTAAGGATGGTGGTCCAGTACTAGCAGTGAGATTGACTGAGGTCTTAGGTAGAATCTGGGAACTGGACGTAATTCCATCTGACTGGTCCCATCACTGATTGTGCCAGTTTA
>NC_031496.1:3291364-3322907 GCF_000237925.1 Schistosoma mansoni
TGTCACTGAAAGGAGTACCAAAGAAGTACATTAACCTCATAAAGGCTCTCTACTCGAGCACAACTGGTCGAGTTAGAGCCTATGGCGAACTGTCATCAGAACTGATTACCACAAGTGGCGTTCGTCAGGGCTGTCCACTCTCCCCATTCTTGTTTAACTTTGTCATTGACTTACTTTTAGAGATAGCACTTTCATCAGCTAAACCTCCAGGAGTTGAACTTTTACCAGGAGACTCACTTGTCGACTTAGAATACGCCGACGACATAGTTTTACTCGGTGAAGACGCTGACAACATGCAGAGTCTTCTGACCACTATAAGCAACTATGCAGGCATGTTCGGAATGCGATTCTCTCCCTCGAAGTGCAAAATGTTACTTCAGGATTGGGTTGCATCGACACCTGAACTAATGATAGGGAGTGAAGTAGTTGAGCGTGTAGACCACTTCACTTATCTTGGAAGTCTCATCAGCCCTTGTGGTCTGGTATGTGACGAAATCTCAGCACGGATACAGAAGGCTCGTCTAGCTTTCGCCAACTTGCGTCATTTATGGCGTAGGCGAGATATCCGTCTAGCAACCAAAGGACGGGTTTACTGTGCAGCAGTTCGCTCCGTCCTACTCTATGGCAGTGAAACATGGCCAATAAGAGTAGAGGATATTCGTAGGCTACTAGTGTTCGATCATAGGTGTCTTCGAAGCATTGCTCGTATATCCTGGGACCACCGGGTAAGTAATGCAGTTGTTAGGAAACGAGTACTAGGTAGGGATGGCAAATCGATTGATGAAGTAGTGAAACTTCATCAGTTGAGATGGCTGGGACATGTGTTACGTATGCCCGACCACCGACTGCCCCGACGTGCAATGTTTCATGGTGTAGGAGTAGGTTGGAAGAAAGCTAGGGGTGGCCAGACCAAAACGTGGCACAAATCAATGAAGTCACTGACAAGTGGACTGGGCCATGTTGGTAGGTGTAGACTACCTGGTTGGGATTCGCGAGATGACAGCAACCGATGGTTAGAGACCTTGAATGACATGGCTCAAAATCGTTTGCAATGGCGAAGATGCATCCACTCTTTGTGTTCTACCAAATTCTAATCTTCTGAATTCCTCATGTCTTTATCTTTTTCTCTTTCCAAATTTATTTCACTGTACTATACTCCTTCAATAATTTCTTGAAACCCCTAATCTTTTGGATTTCTGATTATACTCCTACTACTTCTACCACTATGGGATTTGAATCGACAACTGCATCTCTGTGCTAATGTGGTATGGCAACTCGAACTGATGTACGTACGTACGAAGTTCTACGTTGTGACTGACTGACTGACTGACTTTGTCAGTATAAGGATTAGATACACACTTTATCAAGTTAAAATTATAATCGTTTATTTGTACTTCTGTAGATAGCTGATATATTTTGGATAGCTTTTTCACTACAATGTTTCTATTGAGAGTAGTAAAGTGAGCGAAATATGTTTTTAACTAACTAATAAACTGTGCACTGGGTAGACTCAAGGTCATTACTGTCAATCATGCAGGAACTCCTCGTATAACGAAGGAAATATACTTGTATGAATCTGGATTATGTAACAATTGACTGACTAAATATGATTTTTGTTACTGTGTGATAACTACTTCTAAGAACTGATTTTTTTATTCAATGCCCCAACTAATAGATGTTAAAAGACAACCAGTAGTTCATCGGCAGAGATGAGTCCTCTTTTTTAACAAAATGGTACAACCGGGTAAATAAATTTTTATTATCAGAAGGGGTTTTGTGGAGATTTCGAGAGGTAAATCCAAGAGTTCTAGTGAGAAGCAGTGACCAGTGGAGTTCAAACCACGTCTGTTGTGAGATATCAACTCACTGAAGACAATTGGTGAACGGTCGCTCAACTTCGTGGATTGGTTGGAGTTAGACATAAACACCATCGGATGTCGGCTCAATGCTCTAACAGTTAAGTGCTCTGGCGCGAGACTGGTAGGTCCTGGGTTCGAATCTCGCGAGGCGAGGTCCTGGATGCGCACTGCTGAGGAGTCCCACAATAGGACGAAACGGCCGTCCAGTGCTTCCAGGTTTTCCACGGTGGTTTAGCTTCAATTGACTAACGCTTTCAACTATAAAAATAAATTTTTTTGTCTGATGTATGAGTTACTTAACCCAATTTAATATCACTATCTTTGAAACATGTGCGGTAACAAGTTTTGTTTCATAAAACCGCATTCCTGATGGAAGATAATGGTAACATCTCAATTGTTAATGGTCAAAATAATGAGCAAACTGTAATCAATCAAGATTGAGTTACTGTCTTAAGTGAACTGTTCAGTTGGATTATTCTGCTTAAATTAATAGCCTTTTAGAAATACAAAAAGATCATTATTTACGTCTTTATCTAATTCAGTAACGGTAATATTCTGTTGTTTTGTTTCAACAAAACTATGTTATTTCTATACATCTGATAAATTTATTAAAAAAATAACGTCAAAAATAAGATTTCGCTTAAATTGAAAGGGGTCAAATAAGGACAAGTGAATAAAAAAAAATAGCTACCTACTGAGACGGATAAATGAACTGTTTCAATATCATTTGAAAAGAAACAGGGATGGATTGATAGATTATCACCTGATATCATTATAAAGAATCATCTGAGAAATGAAGAAAAGATCAATAAACTTAATAGAATGATATTTATATAGGGAACGACTCGGGTTGCGTTTGTTACGATGTTTTGTGTCGATGTATCCATGAACTTGTTGAAAACTACAATTAATGTTTAGTTGTTAAGCGGAATAGTTTCATCCAATAACTGTTTTGAGTCTGTTTGTCCGTCTTCCTAGTAAACAACATCTAGATAATACTCTCAATCGACCTACAGAGATACTTCAACTCATTATTTTCATCGCTGGTTGTTCCCCTCGATTCCTATATTTTGTTCCACTCCTTTGGTCAACTTATTTACTTAAATTTTGGATTCCCCCACGTAAGCAGCCGGTACTAACAATTCGAGTTAAGAAAGTGGGATTTCCGGTTTCTCCATACCACATATTGGAGTTCCCGATATTCACATTTTGTTAAACCAACTTATAGGCCTCATTAGTTGAAAAACTTCCGAGTAAAATCCCAATCGATATTTATCTGCAGTATCCCCAGTTGAATGGGCTTGTAAGAGCTTCAAAATGTCAAGATATGTGCCCGTGTTTTTCGGGTTCTGAGCACATGTTCTAACTGGCTACAGCCCAAACGTAAAGAGGTTAGTTTTACTGAACGTTACTCAAACTTCCCAGAAAAGCACAACACTCAAACATAGTAATGAGGCAGGGAGCTTTAACGCCTAATTAAGGCGGCCTAAGCCAGGCAAATATTCAAGTGATTTAACATTCCATCCCAATGAATAGATAATGGTTACTGACACTAGAAGCCCAATCTGACCTAAGGCCTCCTTGCGTCTCTGCTGGGTAGCAGGAGGAGCCTTGCCAGCCAATGGAGACCAAACTGATCACTCACTCTGTTGTATCTTTGATCGACTCGGGTTCTGCTCAAGGTTCACGTAACCACACTGGGCCACCTGATTTGCATGTTTGTGTATAAGAATTGCAGAAGCCATTGGGCCTATGTAGTTCATATATGTAGATATATTCAAAGGGTATATGTGTGGTGTCGTACGAAGGAAACACTTGCTGAAATACCATCTACCCTATGTCTAATAAAACTAGCGGCCTGTCTGTCAGGTCAAAGACATAATAAAAAAAAGATAGTAGCAAATGTTAGGGAGAGACGGCCAACAATCTCTTGACATAATGAAAATGTGTATCAATAAGTACTGGGGCGATTGCTATGGGCTTAATGATAAGCATGTAATGTGTAGGAGATCGTCTGGTGTAGCAAATATCTTTCCAAGGGAGTGGTGAACATCTATCCTCCCAGGTGTGTGAATATACTTATATGTATGCTATGGGATGCACGGAATAAAACCTATTACAGGTGTACATGTGATATATATTTGCTCACACGGTAGGTAAATCTGTATGTGTACCGAGCAATACTCGGATGAAAGTCCGTGTGTTACCTAGTATGCATGTAGACTACACATATCTATGGTAAGTAATAACTGAAAAATCCTCAACTTTTTCTTATTACGCCATCCAAAGTTCTTATATTTCAGATGTTAGGTATAAATTGTGATCACGTGATGAAAGTTGGATAATACCAGATGATAGGTAGAACTTAACTAGTTATCAAATCCCGTTAAGACAAGTAGTCTTTAGCTCAAATTTCTTTTTGTGATACTTGGATAACTAGAGCTGAGTCGCGGATAACAAAATCCTTGGTATAAACACTATTTCTTCGACCGGCTGTAAGGTAAATACTCACGATCGATGAAGCAAATTGTTATTTCAATACGGTGTATTAAGCAACCATCAAGTTATATAAGGGCATTATTCACTTCTGATCAACTATCAAGTTCGATTGAAATGAATTGGACCCTTGGGACAACAATCAGTTACACTAGCAAGATCGTTAGCCGGTAGATGAAGTTCCAATTTACAACTGGTTAAGTGATGGGGGATATTACCCAAGCTCACCGTTTTCCTATACTGATGTTACATGAACATTAGCACCGAAGTCGTTTAGAAAACTATTGAGATTAGACCATGACGCGAAAGCTAACCTTGAAAACCCCCGCTACTGATCTTAGCGTCTGTTAGAGGTGCATACTCCCAGTGTCTGATAAGTAGTCGTCTTGCGAAGTTGAATACTTTGGGTGGCATACTCAGTCGCAGTTATGCTCATTTTTAACCTTCACTTGATTATACTTCATACTACTTTTATATTTCGCACTCATCGGATTATCTTTGCAAAATCAAAACATCTTATATTCTCTTGATTCATTGTTTTTTGTGTCTATAAGGGCAATGTGAAGTGGTTCTTAAAATATGTTTCCAGTACATCATTTATTTCTATGATTGCTGCCCACAACTTAAAATTACTGATTACATACCCACCCACTTGACTATTAAGTACCTCCAGCAGATGGTGAACACACGTACTGCTGAGTGACCTACTAGAGTTTTGCATTATTTCCAGTGAAGGCACCCACACCTTAGTGAATAGTTAAGGGACTGGAATCCTTAAACAAATCATGCTATCCGAAAGTCATGTTATGTGTCTACAAAGTACAATGTGACTCCTTAACCACAATGGACTTTTTGAAGATTATATATTTTTCTAATGATTTCGACTTTTTGACAGATTATTATTTTTTGCCTTTCAGGACTACTAGGCTCGTCGTGCCATTCACTGTAAGTATACCACCTACAGCACTAATGTATCTTGGAACTGAACTTGGAGAGCTCATGAATTACAGTCAAACTCTACATTATGTTGAAATATCCCCCGGTCCAGCCCCCAGACATGATATAATTACATTGCATAGACATGGACATGCATTTGGCGGGTTACCATGGCTTTTTTGGATTAGTTTGGTTTTACTGATCGCTATTTTTCACATGTTTTTCTGTAAAATCATATACAACGAACTGCGAAATAAGGACCAGAAGTTTGGACCCCAGAACCCCTGGAAGTTACCACGATATGCATCTGACCTGATCTCTTCAACAGACCTTGGAACTAAAGCCTATGGAAACACTCAGACATCAAGACGAAGAATAATTGAGTTAGACACTGTCCCATGACTGGGTCATAAATAATCTAATTCTTTGTCCTCCAACTCGCTTTTTTTTACAAAAAAAAATATTTTTAGAGATAAACATTTATATACATATATGAAACAAAATTTTTGAACAAAGCACGCTTATTTATACTGAAAAATATAGTTAGAAGGTAATATTACACAACAGATGTTTGCGAGCTTCAGATTTATTTCCGAATGAATTACGGTTGGGTGAGCAACTTTTAGGAAGTGCACAACACCGGATATTATAAGAGTTATCCAAGCATTACACAAAAATACGACAAACTAAAACAAAAAGACTTCAAGTTTCGTCACTTGTTTTGAAAATGATACAGAAGAGAGGAAGTTATCCATTTAGAGTACTGTTAAATTATTGACTGGACACTTTGGTTAGCAATGTACATTTACGAGTAGTTTCAAAGTACCAATACATTTTTACATTTTCTCTGTACATCCCAAAGGATTTCTGTACAAGTATTCCACAAAACTAAAGAACAGCTGCTGCCACACAAGCACTTGGTCATCAAACAGGTCAATAAAAGCGTATTTTTAGCATTGAAAAGTTTATCACAGATACCCAGAGCGCTAATGAACATAAAAGACAAACAGGACTACGAACAATGAAAACAGAACAATAACCAGACCGTGTGACAGGTTAACAGGCTTAAGAAGTTCAAAAAGATTTTTCTTTTAGTAAGAGCCAGATGTAGCTGCCCATGAGTACGCCACTAGGAAATGCTTTGACAGCTTTAACTAGGTAGAGCGTACCGGGAGTAAAGGCAAACAACGCGAAGACAAAGCGCCATGTGACGGGAACTTGTAAAATTAAGGGATGACAAAACAATATTAGAAGGATAAGCGGCCTGTTTAGGTGAGCTGCCGCCAATGAGCCATGAGTTACATTGAAAGAGTTGAGGCTGAAAGTCAAAATATCAACAAAGAGATCTAAATTACAAAATGCAAAGAACAAATGCTAACCAGAAAGTCTTGAGTTGGAATCAGAACATCATCATATACTTAATTTAAAGGACACATAGGTAGGGCATGATGATATTCTGCTTACGATAGATTTTTAGCTACTTTTGTGACCTCCCGTCGAATCAGCAGGCGATGTGCGACCAGAATGATCGGCACTGTGAACATTGTTACGAAAGATTGATGACGCATATGAAACATTATGACCTGCAGAAGACTCGGAATCATGTTGAGGACTTGAACCGTTCATTTGCATCCAAGTATTAGATACACCGTTCGGACAATAATTTAATCCATAGACAAGGTTTAAAACCCGTTGGTCAATTTTTCCACCACTATGCTCCTAAACTCAGTTAGTACAAAGTAAAAGCAACATACCTCCAGAAATCTGAAAAACGTTTCACCTGTAAGCATTGCGTCACTTCCAGCTTGGTGTTGTAAGCCGATACGTGGTACTCTCATCAAGTCGGCTAACTCCTGTAATCCACTCTTGGGGAACTTGTGTTCACTCATCATTGACTTTAAGTCTACTATTTTTGGGGAAGAAAATCAACAACAGCTTTTGGAACTCCAAGAAGTTGTCCGGCATTCTCATCCAGTCAGTACATATCTTCATCAGATAGGCAAAATCATAGGCACTAAATACGACTTTAATTTAGCTCCCTGAAACCTACCTGTGGAACCCTATCCACGTTATTTTGTCATTCAGCGGAAGACCACTGGTAAGAAACGCCTCTGCAAAATCACTAAGTTCAACTCCTGTTCTTTTCAATTTATCAAAATCTATTCCAGAGACTTCTAATAACTGAATGGAATCGGCCGCATGCATTTCATTGTCAACATTCCATTTGATGTTAAACTGCACGGTTGAGACAGCATCGACCGTTTGACCACTCTCGTCGAAAAAACTGAACCCAATCTGTATTGGTTTGAGCATGTCAATGTTAACTTTAATATTGTGGTAGGCTTGTTCAAAACTGTTGGCATATTCACCGAAAACCTTTGCAACAACACCCGGGAACTCTGTATCAACCGCAACATACTGACATTCTCGTACAAGTCTACGGACAAGGCGCATCCCCTCATGGAAATTGTGGGTCCAAATATCCCAAACGCGGACCTGACTGCTATCCTGTGAAACAGTGAGGGCGGTGACATTGCTAGGATTCGAATGAACAGGATGTAGTAATCCATGGTGGATGTGATTATGTGTAGTATGTCCATGGTTGTGGTACGTGGCTCCAGGGGTATAACTATCATTTGTTACTGTCATATTGGCTCTGTAGTTATACTTTCCGAAATGAGGATTAACAGGTGACTCGGGAAGTGAAGTGTGAAGTATGTGGTTTGAATAGCCGTTTTGTGTTATAGATTGGAGTTCGCGGAATGGGTGCATTGAATAACATAAGTGACACATTCAGTTATCTTGTCTGAAAACATACACGGAAATTAAGAATCACACCAATTAGATAAAGTAATTAGCATGAGATAACAAAGATAGGCAAACACATACCAAGACCGCTCATAAGAATAAGATAATAGATCTATTCCGCACTTTGACGCTTTCGCTTCCCCCCAAAAATACAAAGTAGCTTGATAAAACAAAACGAGTATTTTTAAAAATTTAGCATTCTGCTTTCTGAAGTTAGTATTTATATATCGTTTAATAATTACATGGGCAATTTTTCAATATAATTCCTAAGTCTTCGATACTATTACGGTTCAATACACAATTCTCATCTTTACTATTTTTAGATACAGAATAGCCTGACCATTTAAGCTACTGAGACAGTTATATATGGCTCATAATTATGATAATTACTAAGATGACAATCGAAATGTAGATGTCAAATCAGTTGTAGTAAACTGTGGCTCTGAATATTCAACAGGTGATCCTTGTCAAACGGGCGTAAATACCTCATAGTAGGTGACCTGCAGTGTTAAACAAATCCTTTTATGTCAACAGTTCTGTTTGTCTTTGACATTTGATGCTGACTGCATTACCAAATATCTCTTCGAACCACTTTGCTTTTAACTCCTGATTTGACTGGGCATACTTCGATTACAAAAGTGTTACTGGTTAAGACGCTGTCAAATTCCGAACACTTGTGGCATCTTTATATGTCAGTGTACTCTCTACTATCTGGAGAAAATTGGAGATGGAATCGTCAGTAAACTCTTCTGATTACAAACCATTGGAATACTTAGTATCACAAGTTCTCGTTTAGTAGACCATAGATCTCACTTGATATGAAGTACGGGACTTGTCTGCGTTAGACTTAGGCCCTCACGGAGGGCGATGATCTTAGTCGAGTTAGGTACCTCCAGCTCAAGGAGTGACCACACTGTACAGCACCCTAAAGCCTACCACGCAGACATTCTACCCCATCCCACTGTATGGCAAGTTAACGTGAATGTAACCAACCTTAAGGCCTCTCCCGGAGACTAAACAGTTGACTCGGAAGCATCAGTTGGAGTGATTTGAAGTCGGTTCCGAAAGCTTTGGGTCTACGTGACTCATATTTTCATACTCTAGACTGTTCCAAAGAAGGGGAAACTGTGAGATTAATTTCTTGCTTCGACAAATATCACTAGAACGTCTCCAACAGTCTTGGAATAGCAAAGGCAATTAATCTCTGCAAGTCAATTCAAAATAAATGAATCATCACGATCTGTCTACCACAAAGAAAATCAAGCAGCGGAAGCGAGTGAGTCCTATATGATAGAGAGAAACCAAGGCTAAACGAAAGCTGTGAAAGGTTGCTACGGGTTGACCTTCGCTTATGAGCTTCTTCTCAACACAAGACTGGCTCCATAATTCATGTCACCTAATTGCCTGCTTATTGTTGACTTCAACCAGGATGACGGATTAAAGTCACTATGTTATCTAAATAGAGAATAAAACAAAAAAGGATGGGCTGAATCCTTAGACTATTAATGCAACATGTAATACATATCGCCGTCTCTCTCACTGTGACATTCAAGATGTCTGTCAGACAGTATATCGCCAGTAGGCTAGAAGAAGCTGGCTGTCACCTTAGTTTCCAAGGAAGGATCATGACAAATGTCAGGTTACAGACTATTAGCTTCATCATTGTCGTAGTCTAAATATTGAAAGGAATCACCAGGGAGCTCAATATGACTTTCCTCCTAATCAACAACATGCTAGCCAGTGAACAGCACGGTTTCTGGAAAAAAAGGTCGTGCGCAGTAAACATCTTGATAACGAGAAAGCGATGCATTGGGTCCTTTCGATTACTAAAATTCAGTGGATATTACCTACGTTGACTTCGGTAAAGCTTTTGGCAAAGCAATGTATTATAGGATCCTACTAAAACTAAAAAAATTAAGAATTTCTGAGCCCTTTTTTAAAGTGAACCAAACGCCTCTTTGTCTGTTGACAGATGATAGGAATAAATACTGAATATTCCTCCTGGAAACTAGTACATAGTAGAGTACAGTATAGCCGTGTCCCTTGTACTCAACTGTGAACATTCTGGCAAGTCTGTTTCAATTGTGATCAATACCTATCATCAAGATAGAGTGTATCCATAAGCACACTGGACAGGAAAATGTTAGTAACTCCAACGCAGTTGACGAGTGAGACCCTGTGGTCTTGCACTACAATGATCTGGGTTTAATGACGACTCATGACTTCAAGTTCAGAGTTCGCTGTAGCCAGGCAGCAGCTAAAGGATTCAGAACAGTGGAGGAATTCAGATGATCTTTTCCTCTGGTTGATATGGATATGTTCGATGAATATTACATAGCCTTAGTGGTGTCTAGCTACAAAATTTCGTAATGGTTTCAGGTTCCTGTATTTGAGGTGACTCAGATTTCATAAAAAGCGTGCAGAAGGCAGTTGTCATGGCCTCTCAGCCTGACCTGGGAAGTGAGAATTAAAAATTTTTGTCTCTCAATTGCATCTTCCTGGAGATGAAGAGGTGATTTAATTTCTATGTGTAGAACACTGAGAAACGATTTAGTTTCTAAAGTATTATTTCTCTCTCTCCTGACCTGTTCTAGATATATTAGAGGACAGAGCAAATGAATTCAAGAGCCATGAAAAGACAAGACACTTGTCACAGCCATTGAAGCCTGCATAATTCTGCCACCAAAAATATTAAAAGAAATCCAGAACCCGAATGCCCGAGATGCTGATAACTATTACTTCCGTTCTCATTCTAACATTGAAGAACTGTTGTGGACATTTTGCAACTTCTAGAAGTCCTGCTTCGATTTTTCCACTCAAATAACCGTTTGGTTTTTCATTCACACAACTATTTTGCTCCCAGGTTTGGCCTTCATTATATCGTCACACTGTCGCTTGAACGATCACATTATTTTTCAAATTATAATGATGGATGAATGTTGAAAGTATTTGTGTGGAAGAGTGACAATCTGGAGGCATAATAGAATAAGAAACAAGGAAACAATCAGATAACTATGGTAGAAGTGAAGAAAACTAAATAATTATGTGGTATAACTTTCTAATTTTTCACTATTTGCCACATTTAGTGAGGGTAGCGTGATAATATATGAATTCTGATTGAAAAAACTATTGAGAACGCAAGATCTAATTTTCGGCTTTGTTCGCTGCTTAAGCGTCACATAGTAAGACCGAATGGCCATCTGGTGCTTCCAGGTTTCCATTGGTGGTCTGACATCAGTTCATGACTTAAAACTACGATAATTGTTATCAACATGGTTCCCGAGAAACCCTCATCTAATCAGTGATTTGAACTTATTCCTCCACAAACCTGCTTTCTAGGTGATCTTTTATTCACTTTGTCAGGTCTGGTGATCGGTCACATCTACTTAATTGCATTTCATATTCAAATTAAACCTGAACAGTCCAGTCGTGACAGCCTTGATTGAAATTTAGTCTTATTTGTCCTCTAGTGCTGTCCGCCCACTATTTGAAATCTGATTGGCCTGTAGCTGTAAATAATTCTCCAAAATCAATAGCTCATTAAGTGTTCGATATTGGATGCTGATCACATTTGTTTAAGTGGACTTGTTTAACTGAAGGCTTTCGGTCATGCATCCGTACCAGATCAGGTTTCGACCCAGTGTGAGACACTGCTCCTACGTTCACTAGCCAGATTAGATCAAACGCTTCTCGATATATTGATAACGTATCAAATATATCTTTCCGATCGCTTAGCATTTGACTTCTGATTTCATTCGGTTGGGTAAAGCTTCGTATATAGAAGGTGCCACTGGTAGCAGGTTGTAAAATCAGAATACTAGTCTTATCTTCAGGCCCCACATGTTGAGTGGTAGTCAGAGCCACTCTCCTATTCGGTGGTGGATTCCGGTTTAAACTTTACACCTGGATTTTCTATCGAGAAATTTGGGATACAATTATTTAGCCTAACTTTGAACATAATGTCTGTGCTTGATGTGACATGATTCTGGTAACTCGGTGTATACTGATGTTAATGATGTTAATTCCTATATGCCTGATAGTACATGTGATAAGGGTGAAATTAGTGGTACTTCAGGTTCTATTAATTGTTCCGATGGACACATTCTAAACTACGTGAGTGTGTCAAGGTATTTATAGTGGTGACACAGATGATGGTACCAGGTGTGATAAGGGAGTAGCAATGACACTGGCAGATGATAAACTGTCAAACAAAGTGAGGTTTTTGAATTTGTTCAGGTAGTGTACTGGAGTAGTTGCGAGTGCCGGTAAGTGTTGTGAGTTGCTCTCAGCAGCAGAAGGGTGTAGTGGGACAGGGAGAATATCTATAGGATGATTCGGAAGACCATCGATGTTGTGAAGTTGAGCATTTATAGAGGTAAAGCGCAGCAATAGACAGAACAATGTTGAGCCGAACAGTGCCACTGGTTTTCTACATAGTTCAGTATTCTACCAAACTACTCCGGTATCGACGAATAAGTGCCTGAAAACAGATTGAACCGCTCAAAAATTCCCATCATATAAAAACACAATTATATGAACGAACAATATTCTTTTCAATAATTTCTGATACCACTGATATTGTGAAAGGTGAGCTTTGAATTAACACACCCTCCTCTTTTCCTCCATCCGAGGTCGATCTGCTATGAGGATTCGACAGGGTATTCAAGATCAACCATAATCGTCGTGAAGCACAGGTTACCTCTTACCTAAGGGTTTTTTGTTATTCACAGCCAGCTCATTAGTGCATGACCGTCGAAGAGAAATATAATTATACACATATTTAAATGATGTCTACATAATAGTGATCATATTTAAACAGGTTCTGCAGTATTTAGAGAAAAATTGAGCTGAATTTACAGAAAAGAGAAGGGGAGAAAGATGAAATGTGCAAAAAATTTACTGTGTTCGGGAAACGGAATAGGGGTAGATAGTAACGCATGTATTGCGAAAAGAATTACAAATAAATAATCGATGCAATAAAATTGATGGTAGATGGTTCATTCAGTAGTAGTTTAGAATGATGTGATGGAAGTCTTCATCACTTGTATAGAGTAATCATCAGACATCTATTTTTACACGTCATATATTCGTTCGAATTATTATCCAGATTGGGTGGCTGCCACATAACTTCTATGGATCTAAATTTTCACCATTTGAATTGAATGGATAAATTACCGTATAACGATATTGTAATCTTCTTACAATGTTGGAACTGTTTCTGGCAAAAAGGAAACCCAAACTAATTTCTTGGAGACTTAACAATTGATGTTTAACAGCACAAAGTTTGTGTGAACTTTTCGACTGGTCTAGTCTTTCATGAACAAAGTTCTCTTCTGACTCGTTTTTGATGCTTGGTCAAGTAATACACTCTCAGATTTCACCCCGGATAACTAGGAAACCAGATCCAAAACATGGCATCCACATCTTATTGGTAAGACAAGGGTACCAATACCGAATATATGGTTTTAAAACTCATTACATTAGTCACTTTTACATCAAAATTTCAGTCTTCGAGTTTCAGGTTGAAGATGCAAATGTCAGGTTAAAGCAAGATGGAACCAGAAACAATAAGGTCGAAATTATCAGCGGACCAATACCAAGGTTCGAGTAAGACAAATATATCCTTAAACCATTAGAAACAATGATATTCAGAATAACAGTTTAAGGTTAGTCAAATACTTGGCGTTCCTCTCATGACATTGTAGTGACCGGCCAGTCTCGATAAGAACACGATTGGAATAACGGAAACAATTATTATTATTGTAACCAATTGTACCAGAGATTGTTTTACTGTATTTGTTTAACTGTATCAGTTTCACTTCTTGTTCCGCTATCCGCCTTGTTTGGTTCGAGCTTGCTCACGCACTGCTTATTCACTTGTACTCTTTGGCACGTCTCGGTATTATTTCGATACCACGAGATCGCCAATAAATATACTTGATCTGGACTAGTAAAGCCTTCTGATTTACGGGCTATCAAGGGAACCAAGTCGTTTTTGGACGCGTAATCGAATAGTAGTGGCGGTCATAGTCCGTCCACGACTCGACATCCACTACAACTGGTGAGCCGTATTTGGAACACGCAATACAGCTGGTAACCCAATCCATCGATCACAAGTCAAACTTGGCCAATTCTCCAAACCAGATCAATCCGGTGAGTCTATTTATCTATCCACATCTGTTGCATATATTCGTATTGATATTTTTCAATATATAATATTTTGGCAACTTAATATGGTAGATAGCGATAAGAATAACATAAATATGATAGACTCCGAGATACAGGTTATCAGTTTTCGACCGGTTCCTTTCATCCCTCATGATCCAGAAGTCTGGTTCGCGGCACTGGAATCTCAATTTGAGATCCACCGCATAACCAATCAAAGGCAGAAGTACGCCTACGCTTTGGAATCATTGCCCGGGGATCACCTAACCGCTGTCCGTGAGGTTGTCCTCAATCCGAACGTTCCAAACGTTTATGACCGTCTTAAGGATGCCATCCTTCGACATTTCCTCCCATCAAGAGAGGAACGATTGAGGACACTATTAGCACGTCACCCTATGGGTGATGCTAAGCCGAGCCACCACCTCACGCGCCTGCAATCCCTTGCAGGAAACATGACAGCTGACTCTGAGATAGTCAAAGAGTTGTGGCTCGAAGCCTTACCAGTCAGTATCCAGCCAACCCTTACGGCTCTGCTCGAGGATACCCCGCTCAACAAGGTGGCCCTCATAGCAGACAAGATTCTAGCACGTGTTAGCGCCGAAGACAACTATATTGTTGCCTCTACTTCCCGTTCTAACATTGATCTCGATGCTAGACGACCTCCGGCTCATGGGGATAGGGACAGATGTATCCATACTCGTCTCAGCTTCCGAGACCGCGCAAATGTGCCAGCCCCTTACGCCCCCCGACCCAGGTCACAATCTCGTAAGGCCGTAACGACTCGCCCCAAGCGGGCATCTTCCAAGCCACGCCAGAAGGCGGTTTCGGAAGCGAGTCCAGGTTGGTGCTGGTTTCACCGTGCTTTCGGAGCCGGTGCCCGTCATTGTCGAGCTCCCTGCTCATACAAGGCGGGAAACTCCTCAGCCGGCGAGTAAATGCGGCCGTACTCGCCGGCACTTCACCTCAGGTTGGCCGTTTATTTTACGTGCACGATTATCGCACCAACGCTAGGTACCTTGTGGATACGGGTGCCCAAGTTTCTGTCGTACCTATCGGTAATAGTAAGTCTCAAGCCACTATGCTTCGACTACGCGCTGCGAATGGCTCAGTCATTCCCACCTATGGTACACGACAACTTACGGTCAACCTGAGCAACCGACGACAGTATCTGTGGACGTTCATCATTGCCGATGTTCCCACAGCTATACTCGGTATCGATTTCCTACAGCACTATGAATTGTTAGTCGATTCACGTAGGCTGCAGCTAATTGATACTTCGTCGAACAGCAACTTTATGGGCTCTAAAGCCCACACAAACGCGTACCGAATCACAGGTGTATTTCATTCGCGTGACGATTTATTCCACGTTTTATTTCAGAAATTCCCCAAATTAACTAAACCTCTCGAGGAGACTCCATCGGTGACCAATCGTGTGGTACACCACATAGTCACCCGCGGACCACCAGTCACGGCAAGACCTCGCCGACTGGCACCGGACAAATTAGCTTTCGCTAAACGTGAGTTTGACAATTTACTAGCTACTGGTATTATTCGTCCTTCTCACAGTCCTTGGGCCTCACCTCTCCACATGGTTCGAAAAAAGGATGGGGTTAGTTGGAGACCATGCGGAGACTACCGAGCGTTAAACACAGCTACACGTTTCGATAGCTATCCCATCCCCCACATACATGACATCACGGCATCACTCAAGGGCACGACAATTTTTTCCAAGATCGATCTGGTACGAGCATATCACCAGATCCCAGTCGCTCTTGAAGATATAGAGAAAACTGCTATCACGACTCCTTTCGGTTTATTTGAGTTCCTACGAATACCATTTGGATTACGGAATGCTGCTCAAACTTTCCAAAGGTTTATCGATAGCATTGTACGAGACCTAGATTTTGTTCACGTCTATATTGATGACCTGCTGATCGCATCATCAAACGTAGATGAACATTATCAACACCTGACGCTACTATTCCAGCGCCTTTCGGATAATGGAATAATAGTCAACCCCGACAAGTGTGAACTCGGGAAGAAGGAAATAAAATTCTTAGGTCATGTTATTAAGCATGAGGGTATTCTACCTTGTGAGGATAAAGTACGTACTATAATGGAGTACACTGTACCGTCCACACTCAAGGAACTGAAGGCATTTCTCGGTTTGGTCAACTTCTACCGACGCTTCATTTCGCACGCGGCAGAACAGTTACGACCGTTAACCGATTTACTTCGCGGTAATCCACGCAAACTGGAATGGAACGACGCCGCACGTACTGCATTTTCAGATATCAAAACGGCCCTAGCTCAAGCCACACTTCTCGTGCATCCTGACCCATCAGCCACGCTTAGTATAGCGGTTGATGCATCGGATTTCGCCATAGGAGCCGTTATGCAACAGAATATCTCCAGTAGTTGGCAGCCCCTCGAATTTTTCTCACGACGCCTCACTCCCACGGAGACGAGATATAGCGCTTTTGGTCGCGAACTGCTAGCAGCCTACTGCGCCATCAAACATTTCCGGCACGCTGTAGAAGGTCGTAAGTTCATCTTATTCACCGACCATAAGCCCTTAACGTATGCTCTGCATACCAAGTCTGACCGCTACTCACCACGAGAGTGCAGACATTTGGACTATATCTCCCAGTTCACGACAGACCTTCGTCACGTCAAAGGCGAGTCGAACTGTGTTGCTGATGCTTTATCACGTATCCAACTTAATGCAGTTACTTTGCCAATGCTTGACCTACCTGCTATAGCCGCCGCCCAAGCAAACGATACTTCATGCACGGAAGCACAACAGTCTACGTCCCTTCAGTGCCGGGAAGTACCCCTAGCTACTAGCTCAGGTACTATCCTATGCGATACTTCTACGGGCCTCCCTCGACCCATCGTACCCTCCGCTTATCGCCGTCTCGTCTTTGATGCCCTTCATGGTCTATCTCATCCTGGTATCGCAGCCACCCTACGCCTCATCGCTGCACGATACGTCTGGCCGTCAATGAATAAAGATGTCCGTATGTGGGTAAAACAATGTTTACAATGTCAACGATCAAAAGTGCACAGGCATGTAGCTGCCCCTATTGGCACTTTCGCTACGCCTGATGCTCGCTTCGATCACGTTCACATAGACATTGTAGGACCATTACCACCATCGCACGGGTATGATCACATACTCACATGCATTGATCGTTTCACAAGATGGCCCGAAGCTATTCCCATCACGTCTATTACGGCGGAGACAGTCGCTCACCGCTTCGTAGAACGATGGATAGCTATGTACGGTTGTCCCTCGACTGTCACGACTGACCGAGGACAACAATTTGAGTCCGCATTATTCTCCTCACTAACACGGCTGCTTGGTACGGAACGCATACGCACTACCGCCTACCATCCAGCATCAAACGGTTTAGTTGAGCGGTTTCATCGCCAACTTAAAAGTGCTCTTCGAGCACACGAAAACAACAATTGGTACGAAACCCTTCCGCTCGTCCTCCTGGGAATCAGAACGAGTCTAAAGGCAGATATTCAATGTTCCGCCGCTGAACTTGTTTACGGCACGACATTGCGTCTGCCTGGGGAATTTTTCACACCACGGAGCAGCACTAAGTTCGGCGAATCAGACTACGTCCAACGACTGTCTGCATTCATGCGAACACTGACTCCGGTGTCAACTCGTATACAACATCGACAGGTCGCTCTCCCTCGAGAGTTATCTACCTGTTCACATGTTTTCATACGAGTAGATTCGGTACGCAAACCTCTACAACAGCCTTACGAAGGACCTTTTCACGTGATTTCCCGTCACGAAAAGACCTTCAAGGTTGATCGGCGTGGCCGCATCGAAACAGTCAGCATTGATCGTCTCAAGCCAGCACACGTCGATGACAGTGCTATACCTGACAAGCCGAGACTTAATGCTAGACCCATCAAAGCTTCTGGCGGGATCTCTACATCTACTTCGGATCCCACGCTAGATGCACCTGAGACCTCATTCTCGCGTCCCAGTCAACAGCACGTGTCATCTGCCCCGTCTACGGACGAGACTTCCGTCTCACGTCCAGACCTGCAGACCACACCGCCCTTGACTGCGGATGAGATTGCAGGCTCACGAGGTTCGGACGAGACTACCGTTTCACGTTCTGGTCGCCGAGTACGCTTACCCGTACGCTTTCTCGACTAACCTCATAACCAACTACGGATACAGTATAGGAATCTACCCCTATACTACACGAAAGCTACACTTTTCTCTTTTTCTTTCATGTTTTTTTGTTTACCCCGAGCCTACGCCTCTGACCATCGCTGTTCTGGTATCGTCGACTTTAGTCAATCTTGGCGAAAGCTGGCCTGATCACCCACGCTATAGTCAACGCACTCAGTCGATCTCTCTGACTCCAAATACGCATGATATACATTTGGTCCCGAACATGGTTATCCTTGTCGCATCTGGTTCCTTGGCTCAATCTAGTTTCGTCCTACGTCTGCAGCGTTTCTGGTCCGGACCTCTACGAACGCAACCTTCAGATTCTGGATACAAACCACTCTGGTGTAGCATGCTAATCCAAGCAATCAACACAGTACGTTCCTTCTGGTACCGTTCTACGTCAAAGACTTTTGGTGGCAACTCGAGGATCAACGATCACTTCCTGTTCTGCCAACGCCTTCGCCCTACAATTGCACGTTTCGCGATCAGTCCCACGAACGAAACCGCTACGTATCGAAAGAGTAAACCCTTTCTAGCGGGGGGCTCCTGTAGTGACCGGCCAGTCTCGATAAGAACACGATTGGAATAACGGAAACAATTATTATTATTGTAACCAATTGTACCAGAGATTGTTTTACTGTATTTGTTTAACTGTATCAGTTTCACTTCTTGTTTCGATATCCGCCTTGTTTGGTTCGAGCTTGCTCACGCACTGCTTATTCACTTGTACTCTTTGGCACGTCTCGGTATTATTTCGATACCACGAGATCGCCAATAAATATACTTGATCTGGACTAGTAAAGCCTTCTGATTTACGGGCTATCAAGGGAACCAAGTCGTTTTTGGACGCGTAATCGAATAGTAGTGGTGGTCATAGTCCGTCCACGACTCGACATCCACTACAGCATCATGTACTCATGCTAAAAAAAATAAGGAAAAATGTCACATTTGTATCCAGAGTACCAAGTGAGTGAATACATTTTTCATACATGAACTTCAATTTAAAAAGTCCTTCTGATTAAAGCTTCGGAACAGTACTTGCTTTTAAGCTTACTTATGGCCAAATTTATTTTGCCACTGCAAGCATGAGATTATGAAACAATTCAATCGAATGCTTTAGATGTCCAGAAACCATACTTTAGTTCATTAAGTCTATTAATAGGGATTTTATTTGGGGCTCAGCTAACGTAATATATGATCAATCAGCCTCACAAAGCAAAACACTTCTCTATATGGCGTTTAGAACTTATCAGCTCTATTAAAAACAACTTTATTTTATCAGTACTTTATTCTTTTGAATGACTTGAGTCCTTGGAACCTTGTTAACTGTTTTGTTTCATCCTCTGATAACTAATGTTTCAGCCGCCTTCAATAAAGTCGATTTTCGTAACCTCCTTGAACTTTTACGCGAACTAATTAAGGTATTGCTTCTTTCTTAAAGTAAAAAAATTATGTCAGGCTGCATTTAATAACGAATCACTAATTCTGGGTCTTAGGACTACTCTCCTTATCGCCTGCGAATCATGTTTTGTATTTTCCATTTCCTACGGACCGTGCTTCTTTCCCTAGACTCATTTAGACCAGACACGCATCTTACTGAGTCGAAATGTAAACGTTACAATGTGTTGTCTATTTTCCAGTGTTCACGTCCCTTCATTTTTTCACCAACTGACATCCATAAAGTATCTGTTCTTCTTCATATCCTCTTAAACACACATTTTCGCGTGACAAACTACTCAATAAAGCTACCGACTCAACAAATCATGCATCAAAAAAGAGGATAACTGTGTTACTTACCACCGACCATGATTGCAACTGAAAGAAAACGCTTAAAATCTTTCCATAGCATTTCATTAGATAATACTGTCATCTACTCACTTCTTTTTCCTGTCTTTTATTTTAATCTTTATTCCTGTTCCCTTTTAATCAAAATTCATGTTCTTCAGTCATCCTTGTCAAGGCTTTTGTTATTTGATCTTGGTTAAAGATGTATCTTACGTTGATTAATTTACCATTACATATTACGGGATCATCGACAGTAAAGTCGTGTTTGGCGGCTTGGTTCAGTGTGTGACTACTAACCTTTGACTGTCCGCTTGGAAAAGTTCTTTCCAGATAGATATCTGATCCCATGTTGTTGGGAATATTTTCTGTTGATTTTCGGGTGTCGAACTGTTGTTTATTAACTACTCCTTTTGTTACTCAACACCTTGGTTTATGCAAGAAAAATACTTGACTGTGTAGCGCTGGCTGTGCCGTTTGAGATGTTTTGTACTTTTGATGTGATTTATTCTCTCTTTTGAGTTGGAACCGTTAAAATTGAACTCAGTCTTTGTTTTTTTTATATAATTTAATATGAGTCACTCAAAAACGCTTTGTATGCTACACAGAAGGACGTAATTTGATCTAATCGAATTAACATTTGGTTTGTTAGTTTTGCGTTCAAACCAAATATTAGTATTTTGATCGGTAAAATGATGGCGTGGGAAGAAACATTAAGATACCCGTATCTGTAGAGTCAAACATTTCAATTTTCAATCTTCCTAATATGTTTTGAGTGATTTCACTGTCCAGAAGCAATGATACTGTTCTTTCATGCCTGTCGCTCCTTTGACTCATGAATACTACCTGAAGTTTGTCCCACTTTTCAAACAAGACGTCATGCTAAATGAAAAACTGTCTTGTTCGTTATGACCTAGGGGTCAAAGATTTATAGGAATGATAGTAATGACAATGATGAGATTATTTGCTCATCTTGACACTTTTCATGTTACACTTACGAAATTAACAAATAACCAAGGGGCTTTTTAACTTTTGTCTTCTCCATTACTCAGGTCTTTTTCCTGCCATTACACTTCCCGGATCATTACTCATTGCCTAACAATTTGCCTGATGATCCTCTGCTGACTTTAATTTAGCGTTACGAGATTTGTTATGTTTTATTTACTGAATAAAAATGACTGAGTTACTCCAACATATCTATTTACGCCCAGTCGACCATGTTTAGCTCTTTGTGATGGTGGTTATGTTTTCGTATACCCCGTTTTGATATCATTATGTTTAACTCGGGTGGTTATGGATCTTGCTCCTCAAATTGAACCATGCACCTAATGTACGCTCAGCCAAATATCTCCGATTTTTATCCTTATGTAGCAAATATCTACCCAAAGTACGGTTTAATTCATAAATCTATTTAAGCGCGTTCCTATGTAATTACCGTTGTAAATTCTTAACGAATTGCCGGAATGATGTTCGTTCTGTAAACTGTTGTTGTACATTACTGGTCATGCATGTGAAAACGGCGTGTATCTGGTCTTTCAAAGAGAAATATTGACCTGTTAACTTTTGGCAGTCAAAATACCTACTAAATTCAGAAAGTATTTGTCACCATACTCTATTCACATCTTGCTAAAGGATTTCATGAAAGTTCACGTGGTATAAGAAACTCTGAAAAGGTGCTTTGGTGATCGCTACTCATTCCATTGTGATCCAGCTATAACGATGTTGATAATGTGCAATATATCCTACTTTACTGCCCATTAATTCTGTCAACTTACCACGCCAATTACACTCGCGCTCTTTAAAATGGACAGCGTTGTTTTTTCTCGCTGAGATAATTTTATTAATTAAATGGTTTATTTTCCATCAAGACTACTACTTTCACTATAATCGAATTTATTTCAGTTAAAGTAATCTCTGTGAGTATCGTTGTTTCCAAAGTAACTTATCATCCTTACTTTTGAATTCATTGGTTCTTTTTGTATTTGTCTTCACTTTTGATTCTGACAACCTACAGTTCTTCATTTTTTTCTGGTCATCAAATTCTTGTTTGTGTCTAATCTCTTTGCGTAAACATCTGACTGATGACTGTAGAGTGCAGAGAAACAATTGCCAATGCCCAGGATGTCGATACCCTGTGGAAAATCGCAAGTATTGTAATGATTGCAAAGGATTGCACCATGAAGTTTGCACGAATCTAACTCCTGTGGCTTTCAAAAAAATTAATAAAAGTGTTTGTCTGTGGTTGTGTCAGTATTGTTGCTCGAACGCAAATAGGTTGCTATCCGAAGCCATTTCAATGGTAAATGCTGCTAAATTTGTGTATTAGCAAGAGTAACCGAAATACATCAAACGGTACTCACAAGGTTGACGTAAAAATTGGTGTAGGGTTACCTCAAATATGCTCAGTCGATTGACTTACGTGAGCTAGCGAAGGGAGAACGACCAAAACAGAATTAAAATAGAGATAAAAGCTCAAGGAAAGAAGTTTTTGTACCCTCAGCGCTGCAAACGACAGCGAGCGGGAAACACCCAGAAGATCAAGTCTCATGGACAGGTCTGCTACCAACAGGAAAAACAACTATCTGACAACCTAGGTCATCAACTAACAACCAAAGCCCCCCAGTGTGTGTAACGCGACTGTGTTTGCTCCTCCAATGAAGGTTGATGGATGAGTACAGATCAAGAATAAAAAACAACTTAAGTCTGCTAAGGAAAAGCCAGTTCTCAGAACAGTAGCTGAGATAGTGAAGACTGACAATAGAGAAAGGTCAGTTGTCTTTCACAGAATCAAGGAGAGTGGGAGCTCAGAACTCGTTTTGAACATAAAGTTGAGTTTGTAAAAGGGCTTATGCCTCATGATATCTCGGTAGTCACCTTGCTAAATGTTTGTAGTTTAAGTACCTGAATGGACTTGAAATGAAATCAAACCAGGCTGCTTAAAGTAGTATTCAAATCCCCAAATGAAAGGGACTGCATAATAGACAAAAAGTAAAGTGGTCAGGAGTTGTTTGTAAAGTATTGCAGCTTGCGGACTGACGAGAAACTGGAAAAGAACTACAACTAAGGTTAGATGTTGGCAAGAAGGATCTTAAAATTGTAAGTCCTCTAGTAAGGAGGCTTCGTCAGACAAAGATACTGTAGGCTTTCTGGGCGCAGCACGAATCCATTTTAATGGTATTGGAATTTGTTAAACCAGTGCCTTGTTCTCCCTCAACAAGAGATAGGACCGGGGTGCAAAAACGGTTTACCAGGCCGGATGCGATTGCAGTCTCACAAAAACCTGTCAGGCTCAGTCAGTAGACAGTAAGGAACTTGATTTTCTAGGTTGCACTTTAGTAAGAGCCCACAGAATCCGGAATTATGAAGGAGGAGTGGTTCTGTTCATTAGAGATACTATCCTGATAACATCTCACGAGAGTGTGACGTGCGAATTGGTTAGTTGCTGCCTGGAATGTGAAACACAAGAGCTGCTGCGGCTCAAACTGTGAGGTTAATGAGGTCTTGCTAGATTGACTCAACACTTGGTCACAAAGTTGTCAATTTTTAATCCTGAAAGACTTCGACACACCAACGTCAGGATGTAAAATCCGAGAGCTGAATTTTTAGAAGATTCCCTCGAACAGAAAATAAATGATGTAATTGTCATATGTGCTCTAGTGCAACATGTGAAAAAAGCAACTAGGTACGACACGGACTTCATATCAACGCTATTAAATCTCGGCAAAGCTTTTAGCAAAGTTCATTACAACCGACTTATGTGAGTTATGAAATGGTCGGTTTGAGGGTAGTTTACCATTGAGGATAAAAGACATCTTAGTTGAGCGCCAACAAAGAGTACGGATGAACTCCAAATTATGTAGCTGGAAAACTGTGCTTAGCGGAGTGCCTCAGAGTACAGTTTGGAGGCAAGTGTTATTCCCCATGTATGTAAATGACCTTTCTCGTCTCTTATAATCATCGGTCCTGCTATATGCTGACGATGTAAAGATATGGAATCATCAATGGTTGGAACTCATTACTTCAGAACGTAACTGAAGCTCCACATGTCGACGCCTTCAAAAATGTTGGATCAACTAAGAGACTGCCAGGACTAAAACAGGCAACTTAGCCTCCTATCCTTTCCAGATTGAAACTGTAAACAAGATATAGAAATAAAATATCAAATACGAGTTGCGGTCATTATATGCATACTTTAGACATTCATATGACAAGGTGAACTGAGTAGATGTATAGGGAAATCGAATGAACGCAGGTAGAAGGGCTTTGGAAATCCAACCGATGAGTGAAAAGTTACTTTACCTCCATGTGTAACTAGTACTATACGAATTACAGGCAACCAGTTGGTTTATAGACGACAATCATTCATATCGAGAACATAAAACATTTTTAAAGTTAACGGTGAATAATTGACAAGGGTATTTATATAGTTACAGATGAAAAGTAATATGAGCAAATGGTGATAAACACATATACATATAGTATGGTCAAAAACGTTACATTTAAATATAAAAAAGTCATAAAAGAACCACACAACATTCCATAATCGAAAAGTGTGGCGTAACGGAGTTTAAACGAATGCAATAACGGCACTCGTTAAAGGGTGTCGTTGTAGCAGTAAACAAATCCTCAAAATAAATAGCTCTATAAATCTTCGACATTGGGTGCTGACCACATTGGTTTTAATGGGCCCACCTAGCTGAAGGCGTTCGGTCATACATCTACACCAGGTCACAAGTAGGAACGCCGTGCTCAGCGTCCCCTGCAATCACTAGCCAGTCTAGATCAGTCAATCCTCAACATGCTGATGGCCTATCAAATATATCTTCGAACCTCCTCGCTTCTGACTTTTGTTTTCACTAGGTGGGTACGATTCATAGTACGTGTTACAGGTTAAAGCGTTGTCAAACTCTGAATACCTGTGGCATCTTCATTGATGAACCTGACGTGATCTGTCACACCAACTTAGGAATTTCATAAATCATTGCTTTATTTTAATTTTTATATATTGTTATATTTTCTTGAGTTTTTGGATATATTTTTTCCCTTGTTCATTCTCGCACTTGATATTTCGCCATAGCGGAACAGACACCCAAAGTATTTGAGTTAAAGACTATGTCCCCACCTTCGTTTCAACTAATGCCCTTCTGGCCAGACAACATCGAAGTCTGGTTCTGCTACGCAGAAGCCGACTTCTACGAGCACGGCGTGAACGACACACGTGCACTATTCCTCGCAGGAGTCAAGGCACCACAGCGCGAATTCAACAAGTACGTCACACCCAGTATGTCTACTAGTGATGTTTTGGAAGCTTATGAAATACTTAAACGCGGAGATCCAACCGATCGACAAAGTTTAGATCAACTCCTTAATGGTATTGACCTGCAACATGGCTCCGCGACAGATATGTTACTAGGAATGAGAGGGGTCATTGGCCAAAGAAATTTCGATGATGGCCTATTCAAACAACTTTCCTTATCCAAACTACCTCAACAGGTGCAAGCGGTGCCGGTCCCGTTTCGAAACAACGCCGTAGACGAGCCGTCTACATTTGCCGACTGCATCCTAGAAATCACGAAATCTTCTAGTGCCGAGGTTCTTTCAGTCAAAGAAAAACCTTAAACGATCCAGGATGACATTACAGAATTATGTCATACACTTACACGTTATCTTGGATTTCGCAATGACCGTAAACGGTCACATACCCCGCGAAGAAGCACTTCACGTAGGTGATCAGTCTCTAGGCCACAAGAGACAAATAACCTCGACTGGTGTTGGTATCATAACCAGTATGGAAAGTCTTCCAGAAATTGCAGAAAACCCTGCAATTATCCAAATCCAAAATCAACCGACACGAAAAGCGATTCGGTAAACTTCCCAGCCGGCACGCGTTAACGGCAACCATAGCTGGCAAACAAAGCTGTCTGTTATACATCACATATGTGATCATGAGAGTCCTCCACCTCGTCGATACTGGCGTAGAAGCTAGCGTTCTTCCTACTAATTCTAACGACGATCGGCTTTACACATCCGTTTTAAACTTACAGGCGGCACACGGAAAGCCAATCGCCACATATGGTAAAATGTACGTCTATCTTAACGTGGGTTTACGCAAACCCATTCATTGGATCGTCGTTATTGCAGATGTTTCTATACCAATGATTGGTACAGACCTCCTACAACACCACAGTCTATTCATTGATACGCGCAGACGGAGACTAGTAGAGGGAAACACTAAGTTATCTGTTTGCATAACTTTTCCGGTTGCAGATTATCTCCAGTCACAATTAGGCACACAATAGACCTATTACATCAACCATTACTCGATAAGTACTCCGGGACATATCGACCGTAACCGAAATTGCCGTGTGTAGTGAGCAATGTTACACATCACATCACGACTACAGGACCACCTGTATTCCCGAAAGCACGTCGACTGTCTCCTGAAATTGCTGAGATTGGCCGAAAATGAATTCGACTACATGATAGAGTTACGAATTATTCGACCACCGAACAGCCCATGGGCATCTCCTTTGCAAATGGTCCCTAAAAAGGACAGCAACGATTGGGGTCCAACTGGTGACAATAGGCGTTTGAATGCAAAAACCATTCCTGATCGTTACCCTTTGCCTTGTAGTGCCGCGATTCGTTAATCGTTTACTTCGATAACCGTTATAATTCTAATCTCAACGGTGCGTAAAATCAGAAGACGAAGGATAGCAACAACTACAGTTTATTATCGAATAACTCAGGTCAGAAAGCTAACAACACCTGAGCGAATATCAACGAGCGAGTGAGCGGCAAGCGAGAGAGCGAGTGAACAGGCGAATAAGCGAAGGAAGCGAACGAGGAGCAAGCGAGCGAATAGCAAGCAATTACATAGGCAATTTATAGTCAAATTTAATAAGGGCACAGCAAAGCAAAACAAAGGCTGATAATATTTGCGTGCGTACATATATGGGGAGGAGTATGAGTCATCGAATGATATTTAAGCAGTCAACATTTCGGATAGAGTGTCATGTGCTTTAGTGGTATAGCAGTGCAAAGAATGTGCAAATTGTTACTATCCAAATAACAATGTCTGTTAAGTAAGTTATAAAAAGGGCTTAACCAAAATTGGCTATAATCGAAATTGATTGTAGGATGGTTGCTATAGCCTCACATTCAAAATTTGACGGCTACCCTGAAAGGTATAACTGTCTCTTTTAAAATCGACTTCTTTAAAGCCTATAGCCAAATCCCTATGGCTACTGACGATATTTTGAAAACCTCTATCATAACTCCCTTTGGACTCTACTAATTTTTGTGAGTGCCTTTCGGCATAAGAAATGCTGCCCAGACTTTCCAAAGGTTCATCAATGACGATTCTAGAGGTCTCAACTTCGTACATGCGTATGTTGATGACAGCTTGATAGCAGGTCCAGACAGAGAATCTCATTTCCAGCATCTGGACCTTGTCTTTGAACGACCGCAAAGGCATGGCATTACTGTAAACATTCAGAAATGTCAAATTGAAACCAACTTCTCAGATTTCTTAGGACACACTATTGATGCTCAAGGCATCCGACCTCTGAGAAGAAAAGTGGTGGCCACTCTAGATTACCCAGAACCAACCACCATTAAGCAGTCGCGCATATATAACGGCCTTGTAAGTTTCTATGGACGGTTCGTACCAAAATGTGCGTCCCTTATGAAACCGCTAACCGACTAACTCCGTGGAAATGCGAAATCCACTAATCTGGACGACACTGCGCTAAAAGCATTCTACACAGTTAGGGAACTTATCGCAATGATAACCATGCTGACACATTAGGACACTCAAGCACCCATCAGTATCTCAGTAGACACGTCCGACTTAGCAATCGGAGAAGTCTTATAATAATGGGTTGACCACTCCTGGCAAGCTTTGGCATTTTTCTCGGGACGGTTGCTAGACACTGAACCAAAGTACAGCACTTTAGGTAGGGAACTCCTAGCTATGTATTGTGCTGTACGGCACTTCCAACATTCTATTTAAGGCAGAGAATTCACCCTTTTTACTGATCATAAACCTCTCACTTTCTCTTTAAGCTCGTCTTCAGTCAAGTACTCACCTCGTGAGTCTCGACAACTGGACTACTTTTCGCAGTTTACTTCAGATATATAACACATTTCTCGAGCAAACAATGTAGTCCCAGACGCATTGTTTTGTATAACTTCCTTGAAAAGTTTCCGAAATGAGTGTTTGGTCATATGATTTTGACATATTTATACAAAACATCCCGAGTTTTCCGACAAAACTAGAGTATTGTACGCAAGTAGCCAAATGGTGTCCAAAAAATATGGTTGTTAGACTGGGTACATTAAACTTATTTTAGAGGTGACTAAATAATAGTTTTGAAATGCCGATCGGCGTTCAGTTTTACCACCTTCCAAAGCGGATAGTTTATGAGGATACCTCAAAATTATCATATGCTCAGTAACAATCAATTTATAACGGACTACCTTGTTTCCTATCAACACATAAGGCGTTAAAACTCCTTACATCGGCACGCTATCCAAGAGCCATCACTCAAAACACTCAAAGGAACACTAGATCAACCGAGAGACTGCTATCACCAGGATCGACTCAGATTATCTTGCCTTATATTCTTCCCAGACAGAAAAATGAAATGCATATCATTAGGACTACTATAGCCAAGTGGCTATACTTACTTGATTAGATAAAACAAAAAGCAACGAACTATCACCCTATATGAGGGTCCGATTTCTAAGAAATAAACTTGTTTATGCTAACACGACACACTTATTGGATATTGCAAATGTAATGCGCGTCAATACGTGTGTTCGCAACTACCGCAGCATTCGAAGTTCACCAGCCGGGCGGCTTTGAAAAGGGTCGGAATTTTGTTTTGCCGTGCCGGTAAGTGGTTTTTCATGATCTTACAAGGATTTAGCTCATGTTAGATTCTCGCTGTCAGCTACCTTATAAATTGCACACTTTTGACAGAAAAGACTATTGTTTTTCTTATTGGTCGGAGGTGACCCTTGCATTCCCAAACTCCCCATTTTGGAGAAAAGTTTGTCCGTTTTGAGTACACTTTGGCGGAACTGCAATAGAAAACTTTGAGGGAATGGCACAAAACCCCCGAATTTTTCTATAGCGGCTTTCCCAAAATAGGGAGATTGGGGCTGTACATATTTTTTTGTATCATGTCTCAGATTGACTACTTCGCAGTTTGCAAAGTTAAAGGGTAATCATTCGTTGTCTACATGTCTTTGAGGTTGACTCAGATTATTCTCAAGTGCGGATGTACCCTTTTGATAGTGAAATCTCTAAACGTTTCCTTCATCGAAAAGATACTTAATGAGTAAAGTTGTTTATGTATATGAGATAAACCAATATTCTTTACATGGAATTCTGTGGTATTCCACTGAAACATAGTGCGTACGAAAAGCGTAATTTACCGTAGCCCTTTGAGAGGTGACTGTAAATCTGACTCGAAACGATCGGTCAGTAGTGTATCAATACCTATCTTCTTAAGCTTGGTAATAAGATAGGAGTGATTGATTCGACCTAATGCTTTCAAAACGTCCAACTCTATTGCACCTGCTTCTCCCATATGATTAAGGATACTGGTCCATTTATTCACCGCGATCAACATATTTGTGATTTACGAGTGACCCCTCTTGAAGCCGTAGTGTTGAATTGCTAGGATGTTTATGGACTAGAGGTAATCTTATACGCCACTATAGCTAAGCAGTTCCACAACCTGGAAAAGTACTGAGGAAAGTACTACCAACTGGTAGTCCGTAGTTCCGCCATTCAAGGTTAGGCCCCCTATTAGGTTCAAGTCGTTGTTGAGCTAAATAAGCTAACAGTTTCTTGAGGTATCCACATCAAGCTTCAGTGCTCTTAGAGGTATGAAGGCGGTTATCACTTCCCGGTTGCCCACACCATGGAAGAGTGATTCTGGAGTTACGTGAAAAGGAAATTTGGTCAAGGACGGTCTTAGTGACCTGACAGCGTGACCGCAGTGCCCAAGGGACAACTGCTTGAGGTCGGTCACACACGACCTTTTGTGAGTAATTTTTGCGTTAGCTCCGTACTTGTTGAGACTTTACCGCCGGAGAAGGATATCCGTGGGATAAGGCGAGGTGTGCATTTTTAGGGTCGACATTTTCCAAACCCACCCCTCCTTGTGGGAAGGTAGCATTGCTGTTATGCTGGTTTTCTGGAGGAAACACGTTACTGCCGTCACACCTCTGTACAGTCAGCGGTGCAACTTTGCCTTCGGACCTTGGGTTTGCTGCTTTTAGTCTTACCGCTCTTCAACCGACCTGCCTGGCATGGTAGTACCTTGAGAAACGATTGTTCCAGCCAGTGTATCTCGATTAGTTCATTAAGACGGGCAAGCCCGATCACTACGTCAAAGTAGCAGCAACAATTGAGATCCACATCAACCATCAGCAGTGGTTATTTATCGTTCATATTTTTCGCAAAATGAAGGAATACAGTCAATGAGGTTAAGATAGAATTTTTTCGGTTTTATTGGTTACAGAGATGTCAAGAGATTGGCTAGTAATGTGGAGTAGATCCTGTAGTTTTCAGACAAATACGCTGGTACGGCCGAGAATGAGGAGAGTCAACTATCCCTCTCGAAATGCTCTCACATGGCCATGCGTGCACAACCACTGCCAAGGAGGTCCTACTCACTGCCTTCTCGTGGCATTACTGTTGTTTACGACATTGAGAGGACGAAAAGCGAATGTCCGGCGCTTTAACTGAGTTGGTGGATATGGAGGATCCAGCTAAAGGGAATTGGAAAACCCTTATTCCAAACCAATGGTGCACATGGGCTCCAGGATGTTGAAGGAAGAAGTGGCGTATGAACCTAGTGTTGGTGACCGGCTACCATGAGACTGCATCTCCTTACGTTGCTTCACTGCCTTGTGGATTATACCTTTAGGTCAAAGGCTCGGGGTGTGGCCCTTTGTGAAAACCACCTACTTCAGTTTGGGCACCCGAAAAGTATCAAGTCACTCACACAAATCAAGTGACTTGTGTGGCGCATATGAATTCTGTATCCCTTTGTACCAATGTGTTTATTTATTTTATTTCGATTCTGATGACACAGAGGATCGCTTGAGCTTACTAGGCAGTAGTAAATATTGTGTGGCAAATCACTGTAAGTTCGCGCCAAGTGGAGCTAAATGATATTGTGAAAAAACTGGGTGGAAATTTCAAGTGGACTTACAATCCTGAAGTAAGATTTCTTTAGGAGCTTAGTTTAACTATGCAATCAAATATTGA
>NC_031496.1:3323107-3338726 GCF_000237925.1 Schistosoma mansoni
GGGTATAACATTCAGCCAGCATCTGTGTTCTCTCATGCCGCAGTCAGACACGGGGACAAGATAGTATGGTTTGTAGACTTATGCATTTTAGTCCACATAATGCGGTAATGGAGTTAGATGATAGGGGTCAGTAACTTCCTCTTTAGAATAATATAATTTCAGGTTCACAACAGCTATTAAGTGGTCATGCATACCTTTTTTATCCGAATACGGGGATGCCAGGTCAAAACAAATTCCATTATAGTCATACAAGACATTATAGGGTAAGGGTAAATGAGAAGATTCACTATATGTAGAGAACAGATATACATTAGTACCAAGTATCGCACAATAGGCGTTCGAAGAAATAATCACGTTGGTGCAAAGGGCTACAGAATACATATGCGCCACACAAGTCACTTGATGTGTGTGAGTGACGTGATACTTTTCGGGTGCCCAAACTGAAGTAGGTGGTTTTCACAAAGGGCCACACCCCGAGCCTTTGACCTAAAGGTATAATCCACAAGGCAGTGAAGCAACGTAAGGAGATGCAGTCTCATGGTAGCCGGTCACCAACACTAGGTTCATACGCCACTTCTTCCTTCAACATCCTGGAGCCCATGTGCACCATTGGTTTGGAATAAGGGTTTTCCAATTCCCTTTAGCTGGATCCTCCATATCCACCAACTCAGTTAAAGCGCCGGACATTCGCTTTTCGTCCTCTCAATGTCGTAAACAACAGTAATGCCACGAGAAGGCAGTGAGTAGGACCTCCTTGGCAGTGGTTGTGCACGCATGGCCATGTGAGAGCATTTCGAGAGGGATAGTTGACTCTCCTCATTCTCGGCCGTACCAGGGCATTTGGGGGCCAATGTGTTTAAATAAACAAGTTACAGATGTAATACGAAAAAATCCACATTTATCTTTCTGCGATACATTCCTTGTATAATTCTAAGTGATGTGAAAAAGAGTATTATTTTAAATTAAGAGTGGTTTCACAGGTTTTGAACTTAACTGGATAATAACGAACATGCTAAATTTCGATTCATACTGTTTTTTCTGTCTTGTTCTTTGTAGATCGCATACTTGGCCAAGAATTTACATTCAGCTTCCAGCTTAAAAACTACCAACTCAGGGTTATTGGATCTTTTAGGGGAAATCACTCCTACTACAGTCCTATCCAGTCTCTCTACATGACACATGGACGAGATTATTTTTGTCAACGAACCTCCCAGTTCACTATTAAACGCTGCATTTAATGCTGTTTCCGAATATGAAAATATTTGTCCGAAACGTCTAAGTTCTTGTGAAGTCATTAAGCTATATCCATTGAAGCCTTCTAAAGACGTTTGTTTTGTGCTTGCCCGCTTTGACGGTGAGTGTTACGACCATCTTCGGTCACTTGGAGTATCAATTTATGGGCCACAAGTCATTCTTCATTACGTAAGAGAGAACAAGCCGTTACCAAATCTTCCGTATCCCCTGTTTTCGACGGCCCTCCTTAATGCCACTGCCACAGTTACATCCGTAACTGGAGCCCAGAGGAAGCAAATATTCGATTCAATACAAATGTTGCATGGTTCTGTGTCACGAGACTTAACAGATAACGTGAATGTCATAGTTACGGCCAAGGTTGGTTCCAAAAAATACTTGGTGGGCGCTAGCAGAAATCTCCATATTTTGCTTCCTGACTGGATTACGGAGGCCTGGCGTCTTTCAGAGATTCAAGATCCTATAGATATGATGTTAGGGATTTACACTGAGAAGTATCGCGTCCCAATCTTTTCTCAGCTTGTTATCTGTGTTTCAGGTCTGTCTGTAGAGGAGCGTAAAGAGGTATCTGATTTAGTCTCCAAACATGGGGGGAAATACTCAGGTGTAATGAAAATAGGTGAGACGACGCATTTAGTAACTCGGCAAGCATCAGGAACAAAATATGTTCATGCTAAAAAGTGGAAGATACAGATAATAAGTATCAAGTGGCTTATCGACTCAGTAGATAAAGGATATGCTCTTGATGAGGAGGATTATCGAGTAGACCAAGCTAAGACAAAATCTTCAACACCAACTCCAAACACACAACAAAATGAAATCTCCTTCGACAATATATCAGCGATTAGTTATGTTGGTGCTGCTTCTAAGGTTGATGAAACTCGAAGTGTATGTTTCAGAGAGAGTGCGCAAGTTGTTAGTATTCAAAGTGGTAGTTCTATCCTTTCTGGTTGTTCAATTAGATTCTCTGATTGCAAAAAAGATGAGGTTCATTTGTACTCGTCAATTGTTAGGGAGTTAGGTGGAAAATTATGCACAGAATTGTTTGACCAAGTTACAGAAATGCTAACTCACGTTGTTGTTGGAAGTATTCCTAGCTCCAATAATATGTCGAGAGAAAAAGGTGTTAAATACATCAAGGGAGCGTGGCTACTTGCATGTCGGGATTCAAAAGTTCGTATTCCGGAGGATGAATATCTCATTCCCGAAATAAACGAAAACTTTCAAAGGCTTGAGGATGAAGTTGACGTTACTTCAACAAATATAGATGCAGCTGACTTCCAGTTAATTAACCAGTATTTTACAGGTGGTCTAGCAGATGATGAATTTCAGGATGAAGCTGTTGAAACAAGAGGGGTTATCCAAGGTTTTGATAAAACTTCAATCAGACCTGAAATCGCCGACGAGGTTAAGCACCCAGAGGCTTCTGAAATATCTCATCTTGGTGGGTGCTTTTCAAACCTTGTATTCTCTTTTCACAAAGAATTAAGTGATGCAGATATTATCAAATGTACTGACATAATTAAAACAGCTGGAGGTTGTATCTCCGACAATGAACATAATGTGAATTTCTTAGTTACTCCATTTTTCGTCACCAACCTTCCTCTTATTAGTTCTTGTGAATTTGTTACTGTCGGGTGGATTTCGTATTGTATTCATGAAAAGAGTCTTTGTTTGCAGGAAATCAGGAAAGAATGTGCATTTAAACCTGTGTTACATAAACCAGGCCCACCACCGTTATCTGGATGCGTCATTTCACTAAGCGGTTTTGTAGGCAATGATAGGGGTTTATTAACTTCATATGCTCAAGCTCTTGGGGCTGTTGTCCAGGAATGCTTCTTACGCAAGTCAGTAGCATCTAGGAATCTCGCCGCCAGTACTCATCTGGTTGCAGCTAAACCAGATGGGCGGAAGTGGCCTGCTGCTCAACAATGGGGTCTTCCGGCTGTCAGTCGTCTTTGGCTTTATAAATGTGCTGAGACTTGGAGTTTAGTTAATGAATGCGAATTCCCAGTATACGATACAAGTAAGGATTCTAGAATCAGTAATAACGAAGATTTAACTGTAATTTCCGAAGAAGTAAAGGTCAGAGAGTGTGGCATGTTGAAAAATATTCCTAGTTTTCGTAAATCAGCTAGTGGTAAAACTACTGAGAATCCCGAATATAACCTGGCACTTAGTAACCTAGCAGAAACAATGCAAACCCCTGACTGGCTTCAAGATTTTCGCGAAGGTCGTTCATCAAAATTAAATTCGTCACTTCATTCTTTAAGTTATTCATACAAACCGTCTCCAACTTTTTCTGTGCAAGTGTCCAGATGCCTGAAAAATGCAGTCCAAGAAACATCAGCGCTACCCAAAAGAAAGTTGGAACTTTCAGGTAATTACCGTCGGCTTTAGCAGACCAGTTTGTCTCTTTGGTTTTTGCCTTTTCATGCAATATCTACTGTGTATTACTGGTCTAGTTTTCAAAACACTCGAATTACAACCAAGTAGATCTTGGGTTCCACTTCCACTCCACTCACTTCAGTTTGAACAACTTATTAGTGTTATCACTAATCCTTTTTCAAGCAGTGTAGCTTAAAGCCGAGTACATAAATCTTTTCTTAGTAAATTAACTACCGGACATGACGTCTTTGTTAGCAAATATGAGTTGTGTAGTAAAACGATAAACTTCGGATGAGGTGGTTGCGTGAAGCCCTATATTTTTATTTACAAACTCAGTCTCTGGTTTTTAAGCATATAGCGATATTGTTTTACCTGGCAACAGTTAAAGAGAAAGTTATTCCAGATGCAAATAAACTATCACTACCAGCTAACACCAAAAAGACCAGTAGACGTCTGCTGCTCCTAAAACTCACGCTAGCATATCAATATCTATGTCGATGGTTTCTATCTAAATAATGGATATTCAGAAGTTCAACTTAACAAACTCCAAAGTAAATATTGATTAAAAGGTTCGACACAATTACATACATATCAGGGGAAGGTACATGTAGGTAGACTATAGGCCCCTAACAGCTGGTAAAACCTAGAAGCCTATAATTTCATTAATTTTAAGTATGTTCAAGGTGTCCTAATATGTTCTGGTTACCTCGTATCTTCAACCACATACTCCTTGGTCAGTGAAATCGAATAATATTAAGGGTGTATACTCTCGTTGTTTGATAAAAGATGCTGAAAACACAATTATTACCCGATTAGTCGCAATAATTAGCGGTAAACATCGACCATGGTTATTCCAAAGGTTATGAGAACTGAGATATTTTGATTTTTGTGAAAAAATTTCTCACGTTGTGGTTAAGTATTTGAAGTTTATTTACGAACTTATATTTCTCTAAGAAAGCCAGAATCTACCTGTGGTGCAGAATAAAACATTTTAGATGTAGCAGTAAACTATGTAAGCTTCTTTTCGCATTACTTATCCTACTGTCCCAGATTTTGCTAAAGATTCTTAAAAGGTATACACTCAGCTTCCGATTGTCTTGTTAACATAAAACTTGTCATCAATGAGCTACGTGGGCTAAAACAACTACCAATTGTTAGATGCAATCGCTTTCACCTTAATAACGCTTTACAACCATCGAATTTCGTTATCCTTTTTTTAACGTTTTCGTCCGAGGGACTTGGGACAGTGTTCTTCCACGTGTTCGTATCCAGCGTGATTTGAAGCTTCGAAATCCATTAGTTTCTGGTTGTTACATAAGTTGTAGATTAACTACACTAAGGTGCTGAGTATTTAGTTATTTTTAAGCTATGTGCTGGAAGTGAATTGTGTGGTATCAATTAATTGTTTTGCAGATGGTACTGTGTTTGATCATGAAACACTCGATTTAGTACCTCAATCATGTTTTAGGAATTCCACATTGCCCGTTACTTATTTATCCTGAAACCGAGTGAAAAAGGTGGAGAGAAAATTAGTTTGTCGGTCCATCACCATTCCTCAGCTGGAGTTCTAAAATTATGCAACTCAGTGGCTTGAGACATAGTCAGATATGGTTCAAAATAAACGTTAAGGGCTATCCTCATGTAGTTTTCTACCAAACTTCATATAAGTGAGATAAACTTCTCTAACTGAAACGAACCTTTTTGGGTGTGTTTTTAACTGAGCCGTATTTCTCATCAGTGCTGTTTATCCCTATTTACTTACTGCCCCCAAATGCCCTGGTACGGCCGAGAATGAGGAGAGTCAACTATCCCTCTCGAAATGCTCTCACATGGCCATGCGTGCACAACCACTGCCAAGGAGGTCCTACTCACTGCCTTCTCGTGGCATTACTGTTGTTTACGACATTGAGAGGACGAAAAGCGAATGTCCGGCGCTTTAACTGAGTTGGTGGATATGGAGGATCCAGCTAAAGGGAATTGGAAAACCCTTATTCCAAACCAATGGTGCACATGGGCTCCAGGATGTTGAAGGAAGAAGTGGCGTATGAACCTAGTGTTGGTGACCGGCTACCATGAGACTGCATCTCCTTACGTTGCTTCACTGCCTTGTGGATTATACCTTTAGGTCAAAGTCTCGGGAAGTGGTCCTTTATATTCAGAGCCTCCACTATTGTTGTTACTCCAGCTCCTCACAATATTATCTCCCCAAAACGTTTGTATGCGAAATAAGATGATGTATTTTTCTGTTGTACATTATTATCACCCACTTTTTATTTGGATTCAGATGACGAAGAGGATAGCTTGTGCTTACGAGGAGTAGTAATATGTGTGGCGAAACACTTAAGTTCTCGCCAAGTGGAGCTAAATGATATTGTGAAAAAACTGGGTGGAGATTTCAAGTGGACTTACAATCCTGAAGTAAGATTTCTTTAGGAGCTTAGTTTAACTATGCAATCAAATATTGAGTAGTTTAACAATTTGTACCAATTTCTATATAATGTCTAACTGTTCTCTTTGTTGATCCAGCTCATTTACGTTTATCTAATTACACTATTATATCCCAGGTTAAAAGCCATAGGTAGTATTTAATCAGTTAAAGATATTTTATTGGGACTGGTTCATTAATGTATACTTGTGTGAAATGTTTTCAAGTTTTCAATGTATATTATGGCTTTGTTTTTACATAAATTAAGAACAATTTTCACAGTATAGTTGGTCTTGTTGATATTTACCTTGTGATACCTGTGAGATGGTCAACCAATAAATCTAGAAAATGGAAACCTTTTGCTGTAAGATTATACCTAAGTTGTTCATATGGAGGTTGCTTAGTTTGTTGTAGTTATTACAATTGCTGTAGGTGTGGTGTGATTATCATGTAAATTGACTGAATGCTTAAATCCTAAATAAATCTCGCGTGTGCGGGATCGTGGATGCGCACTGCTAAGGAGTCCCATAATAGGTCGAAACGGCCATCCAATGCTTCCAGGTTTTCCATGGTGTTCTAGCTTCAATTGACTCATGATTTCAACTATGAAAATATTGTTTAAGCTTAATCCTCTTAATTTGAGGATGGTACTATTATTCAACCTTTTTTAAACGGCTTTTTGTCGGGTTAAACAATCATATTTTGGGATCATATCAATGTTTATTAATGTTCACAAAAGAAATTACTTTCGATATCCACTATAATTGGTTAAAATAAGAAATTGGTTAGATTGAATTTCATATCCTTTGATTGGAAGAGAGGCTGGTAGTATACTGGATAATTCAGGACGTATATTTCATATTTGGTTGAAATTACGAGTGTAATCTTACTCTTCATACTTTCCCCAAAACTATTATGTAGTATCACTAGCACTTAATCAGTTCATTATCCTTCTCGCTTATTCTTGCTAGATTGGCAATAAAGATTAATCGTTGGGCTTATATTACATATGACTAATGCAAAACGCAAGCATATGACTATGTAAACATAAGATTAAAGAACAATTTCTATGCCTTGGTACGGCCGAGAGTGGGGAGAGTCCACTCTCCCTCTCGAAATGCTCTCACATCACCACGCGTATATAGCCTCTGACAGGGAATTCCTACTCACTGCCTTCTCGTGGCATTACTGTTGTTTACGAAATTTAGAGGACGAAAAGCGAATGTCCGACGCTTTAACCGGGTTGGTAGACACGGAAAATCCACCTAGGGGAGTTGGAAAACCCTGATTCCAAACCAATGGTGCACATGGGCTCCAGTATCCTGAGGGAACAAATGGTGTATGAATCAGTCGTTGGCCACCGGCTACCATGGGACTGCATCTCCTCACGATGTTCCACTGCCTTGTGGGTCGGACATTTAGGTCAAAGGCTCGGGTTGTGGCTCCCTAAGAAAACCACCTACTTCAATTTGAGCACCTAGGCAGTATCCCAGCCCTCACACAAATCAAGTGACTTGTGTGGCGTATGTATATCTGGTGCCCCTTTGTACCAATATTTATGTTTAAATAAAACCAAAATAAATAGGACTTTTGTGCTGCTCTTATACAAATGATCAATCCATTCTCTCTTAACACTATGGATTGAAAAATTGTTATTTTAAAAAATTTATGCCTACCAATTATGACTTCAGTTTAAGTAGGATTAAAATCACACCAAATAATTCAACCAAGTGATTAGTTCTTCATTTTCCAACATGACTTTAGTAATGTATTTTGACTTTAAACCAATTAAAATAAAGATTAGTTGCTACCCTAGTTAGTACTTCTAAATGTCTTTTTAGTAACGTACTATATTTTCCATCTGATATAGATTTCTGATATTAGGCCTGTATTCTTCTTAGCAATACTTACACTGCACTTATAACTCTAGTTAATTCAACTTAATTGTTAACCAGCCAACTTGTTTTTGAGCTACGCATATTTTTTTGAGTGTACGGGGCAATTATACTACCTAGCCGGAAGGGAAGCGAAAAAGAGGAAAGCCAAAAAACGCATTACGCCGGGAAATAGAAGCAGATATGAAAAGGATGAATAACAACTGGAAAGGAAGGCACAGGACAGAGTTGGATGGAGGATGCTGGTGAGCGGCCTATGCTCCTCGACGAGGGGTGACAGGCGTAAGTAAGTAATTAAGTAAGCCGCTCGAACTGGATGAGTGTAAACCGGCAAAATAATGGTTAAAAGTTAAGTGCTTTAACCACAAGGATATTACTTCACTTGTAATGCAAATATGATAAAAGGCGTCAAAAAACTTCCGTTAACCAGAATTAGTCAAGAACATTACAGTCAGTCAGTCAGTTACAACGTATGTACATCAGTTCGAGTTGCCATACCACATTAGCACAGAGATGCAGTTGTCGATTCAAATCCCATAGTGGTAGAAGTAGTAAAAGTATAAGCAGTAAACCGAAAGATTAGGGTTTGAAGATGTTATTGAAGGAGTATAATACAGTGAAATAAATTTGGAAAGAGAAAAAGGATAGTAACATAAAGAATTCAGAAGATTAGAATTTGGCAGAACACAAAGAGTGGATGCACCTTCGCCATTGCAAACGATTTTGAGCCATGTCATTCAAGGTCTCTAACCATCGATTTCTATCATCTCGCGATCGATGGTTGAACATTATGGAGTGAGAATTGTTTTCAACTATGGTGCCACTAGTTTGAGTATCACAATTTCTGCTTTGGTTTTGACAGTCAGATACTATCTTTACTACTCACACAGGAAATGGAAATAAAAGCATGGCGTACAAGTGTATTCTAAATAACTGAATGGTGATACGATCAGTTCTTGAAAGAAATAAAGTAATACATATCTTATTAAAGCCGTTTTTAAATATGGTTGGTTCCATAAAAACTGCTAACAAGACTGATGGTTTCTTGGTTGATGGGACTCTAACTCTTTCAATCTAAATGATGATAACTAAATGACTGGTAAAAGACAACTAATGGTTATAAATTTGTAGCTCTCACGAAAGGAAGCCATTACGTCTCAACAAATTGTAGCCCTATGAATATAATAGTTTTGTGCATGTAACCAATAGTGGACGGGTTGTTATTAACTAGCCGATCAATTTAAATAAACTTTGTATCGTGTCACCTGGTCTTTGCTGAGATGTTTCTGTTGATAAGATTATCTTGACAACTATTATGGTATATCATTTTAGGTTTGTACACATATGATCTCTGAAACTTCACCTGATGACACTTTACCCCCATCAACACCATCCACTATACCAGTTACACCTAGTACCTGTCCAGAAGGCCAACTTGTTTATGCCGATGTTGCTGCTGCCAAGCAAGATGGGAAATATCTGGTCAATCCGAAATGGTTAACCTCATGTATGGTAGCCTGTTGTAGATTACCTGAGAGTGATTTCCCTCCTACATGTTTGGATGGAAAAACATCTGTTAGCACATCTCCAGTAGAACCACAACCAAAAGCAGCACGAGTTGGTAAGATTTCGACTTTTTTAGTCAAATATTTTAATGGATTTATTGTGTTCGTGTTATAACGTGTAAGCGCGTGCGTGCCCTGTTTGATATATGAACGTGATAAGACCGCCAATGAGAGAAGAGCGAATTATCGATCGGAGCAATGATACACAAAAGCCGTATGAGTAGTCTTGAGTACTTATCAGTCCTGCTTTCTGCTTAGCCCAGTCAGTTAAGTCCAGAACACCAGTAACAGCCTTTGCAATATGAACCATTATTCTCAAACATACTGGGTCTATATACCAATCAAACAGACTACATCGTACCATAAAATAGAAAATAACATTTGTACAAGACTCAACTAAATGTGGCTGTGAATGTGGAAGGCAGTAATTAATAGACTGGGCATAACTCAAGAATGGTAAATCGTATAATAATAGTTCATAGGTCAAAATAAAGCTTATAATAAGGGGGACACGAATATGAATAGTTAAGTTACTTAACAATTATACAATAGGAAATATACATATCACATTGATCCATAAATAGTCCTCAGAGTTACCATTCATAATTCTCGACTGGATACAACAGTTCTCCGGTGCGTAGACTGAAGTTTCTGGTTGATATTGTGTTAAGCTTTACTATTCTTTATTTCCCGTTTGTTAGCTTATCGTATAAGTTTTTTTATTTTTTGTCAAGCATTATTAGCTCAAGTTTATTTACTTGCCCTTTCTGCATGTGGTACTGGAGTTGCATCATCCTTATAATTTGTATGATACAGAACCATGATGAAAGAGACAAAATGATGGCTTGTTTTGCTATTTTTGTATATTTCTTAAAAGTGGAGTTTAAGATTATTGTTCTCGCTTTAGCTTCATTAACTAACTGCTTTTTAGATAGTTTGATATATTCTCCCATAAACGTAGGGGATGCGTAAGGTCTAATAAACTTCTTAGACATACCCTTCAATAAACATTCCCAGAAAACTGTCCTGTTCAACAGGTGGAAGGCGGACGTGATATAAAAAAGACGAATATTGTTTGCTTGCAGTAAGTATAACAGTGTTCTAAAATTTGGCGGAGGGTGAGGATATGATCAATACATCCTCGACCAGAATAAAAACAGGCCTGCTCCTCGTAAATCAATCTTTTGTGGGTTTTAAATAGTCTACGAAGTATGACGGAAGCCAATAGTTTGGATACAGTCAGAAGTAGGCCTATCTCTTGATAGTTGTTGCATAGGTGATTTAAACCCTTTTTAGGGATAGAGATGACTGTAGCCTCATTCCAGAATCTCAGAATGCTCTAATTACTAAAGTATGATAGGCTCTCCCCACCCTCATCCATAACAATGGAGTTAGAGGCTTATGAACTACTTAGTTTTAATGCATAATTCTTGTTGTTCTACATTTTATGCACAGTCATTTGTAAGCCAATATACTGATTCCATTTCAAATAATTGTTAAAGATATGAGGACTTTATAGGTTTTCTCTACTTTTTTTTAACACTTAACCTGTCTAATATTCTGGAATTATGTTCAATGTCCTATGAAAATAGAAGGTTATATATCCGTTTGGAATTTCGGTCTCCTTTTTTAGACAGTCATAAAATTTTATTTTATGTTTTATACAAGAACTTTATTTAGAGACTATTCATTTTTTTTCTTTGGTTGATAGTTTCCTGCCAAAAACTGAGTTTATCTAAGTGGTGAAATTGTAATTGTTTGTATATATATAATGAACATATTAGTGTTGTATGCATGTCACTTGGGCTTCTCAGTGTTTTATGGATCACCAAAAGCTGAAGGTAATTTATATTCATCCGCATGTTTCTATTGTGTACACAGCTTCTTTAAATCTTTTCGGAGATATTAATCGTCGATTGGGAATGATGATTGCTGGGAATAAAACTAATTGCTTTCAGAATGGATTTAAAAATAATTTCAAGGAAAATATGGATCCGACTACCAACACCGATGGTAGTCATCAACAGTTTTTAAATAAGGAAGACCAAAATTTGGAAAATGGAGAGTTTATAGATTCTCAATTCCCATCAGTTCCTACGGGTCATAGACGTCTTAGACGAAATCCTCGTCGTAGCAATTATTCAACTACTAATCGTTCAGATACTACTATAACTTCTCATGAGTCCAAATCGAACAACGATAATGATAATGATAGATCAAAGGTAGGGAACTCAAACAATCTAAATAATAATGTTGATTTGGTACAACCTGGCCAAATGATCATGGTGAGTAAATATTACGTTAAGTGTTTATTTTTTAAAAAAGCGCTTAGGATTCATGTATAGGTTACGGTGCATCGCTAACTAACATTTCGAATAATAAATGAATGGGAAAAAAAAGTAAATATATAGTTGTCAATTTTCTGTGAATCACAAATGCTCAGTCAGTCAGTCAGCTAGAACGTAGGACCAGGCATATTTATGCATCGGTCCAAGTTGCCCTACCTCGTTAGCACAACAAGATGAACACCGGATTCATAAAAGTAGTTAATTTAGTGGTAGTAGTATATAGAAGAAAAGTTGTATATAATGATATAGCATAGGAAGGAAGAAAGTTATGAAGCAATTTTAGTGACTTCAAGCACTGATGCCACGTTTGGGTTTGGCCGCCCCTAACTCTCTCCCAACCACTCCCAATACCAGTCAGCAGAGCGCGTCGTGGTAAGCAGTGTTCAGGCCTACGTAACGCGTGGCCCAACCATCTCAGTCGATGAAGATTCATGACCTCATCAGTTGATTTACCATCATTCCCTAATACCCTGTGTCTAACCCCACTATTACTTAACCGGTGATCCGAGGAGATGCGAGCAATATTTCTAAGACATCTGTGGTCAAATACTAGTAACTTACTAGTATCTTCTACTCTTAATGGCCATGTTTCACAGCCGTAAATTAGAACAGAGCGAACTGCTTTGCAGTATACTCGTCCCTTAATTGATAGACGGATACCTCGTCTAGGCCATAGGTGACGTAAGTTGGCAAAAGCCAAACGAGCTTTTTGAATCCGTGATGAGATTTCGTCAGACACCAACCCATTAGGGCTGATCAGACTTCCAAGATAAGTGAAGTTGTCGACGCGTTCGACTACTTCACTCCCTATCCTTAGTTCAGATGTTGACGCAGGCCAGTCCTGGAGTAACAATTTACATTTAGATGGGGAGAAATGTATCCTAAACATCCTGGCATTATTACTCAGTTCTAACAGAAGACTCACAAATGCTAGTCAAAAGGCTTAGACTTCCTGAATTAACTTAGAACATTAGTTGTCTTTTGGCTAGTCATCCGACATTTATTTTAATTATCTGTAAACAAGCGTACGTACGTACGAACTAACCTAGCACACAACTCAAGAGTTTGTATACAGTATAAAAATGTCCTTGGGAAAAGTCACAAAATAGCGTAATAAAAAAGGCAACGAACCGATGACATTTAGGCTCCTTCCAAGTGGGAAATACAATCCGAAAGTAAAAATTGGACGCTTTTAGCGCAAAAAGGAGAAGTTCAAATTTCCAAAATAAAATTACAAAAATAAGACGTTAATTGAGAGATTTCTGGAGATCTAGCATCCCCAGCATAAGTACCCATAAAATCAGTAAAGTTATTCTATGGATAAGGCACTTTTGTGGTAGCTGTCTTCAGAAGAGAATACGACACTTACAGGAAACATATTATTGTTCCAGTTGGCGATATCTTGATATTTCCACCGTTATATACTGTCGACCATCCTAACAGACGACCTCACCCGAATGAATTTTTTAAAAATCACTGATGAATCGTAATAAAATTTATTATATATCATAATTTAATTGAATGGTAACCTGCTAATCTGGTTGTTGCCTCAACCTTGAGGATCATATGCTAGATTAAATAAAAGATGAATTCATTTTTACTCCATTTGATGTGTTTTCTTACAAATAACTAACTAGTGCTGACGTCGACAGGTAATATTCTAGTAAACTAATTGTAGCGGAACTTTTCTCTCATGACATAGTCGAAGGTCGTATGCGTCTGAAATTGAACTGTAAACAGTCACCTTAGCTCCTATTTTGACGTGTCTGCTATACTTTCCTTTGGTAACAACCTAGTCGAGCTACGTGAGTTATAATACTTGTTTCTTGAGGTCCTACCATCCAAGACGGGTCGATCGAATAGCAATAAGGCCAAGAATAAAGTGAAGTAGTACTCCAAACCGCGATTAGGTGTAACGACAGTAAAGTGTTTCCCATAGGTAACCAGGACCTTTACCTATTCTGTCTTTCCACAATGAAAGATGGAATTGGAAAAGATAGCCCCCTGAAGCAGTTCACCTCACTTCCATCCCAATATCTGGACCGTACACCTAATTGGTCAACAGGTTTTATTAGCTAGAATTTTAGAATGTTGTTCCGCCAATTTATGCTGTCCCTCTGAAAACCTTAAATAGAATCCTAGCATAGTTTTTCACTTGACCTTACCTAGATAAAGTAGGTTCTATTTGATGAGAGCATCCGAAGAATACAGTTTTTTGAATGCTTTGCGAAACAATGTAAGAATGTTTGCGATGCATTTCTCTTTCTCTCTCCCTAAACATAAATTGTTGCTTCGAGACTGTTCTGCATCATCTTCCAGGCTTAGGGAGTAGAGTAGTTGATCACTTCATCTAATTTGGAAGCTTCATCAGTCTCATTGGGTTGGTTGTTTACTCACTTGTAAGGGAGAATAAACAAGACTGTACACGCTGGTGGTAACTTGTTAATTTAATTAATTATATATTACGGTTCCCAGGTGCGCAATATTGAGGTTAAGTGCTTGGTTTGTAATAAGAACGATGATTCGGTAAGATCCCGAACTTGTATCAACTTAAGTGACGCATTTATGTTACATGTTTAAAGCCAACCTCTATTCCTATTTACGATGCTGAACTGACTAAAAGTGAGTTGAAGAAAGGCTAGTAGCGACTGGATCAAAAATATGTCATTAATCCTGTAATCTATCTCTACTGTTCTTGCAGGTTCGGTGGAAGTACGAAGATGACACTCCACATCAGACGACGACAACGACAACAACAACTAGCACTGATCTTGTAATTTCAAAAGCAAACTGCGAAAAGAATCAGTCTGAAAATAAAATTGAACAGACATTATTAAGAGAGAATATTACACAAAAGTAAGCCTACATCTAGATTTGTTCAGTGTCATAAGATAAAATTGTTATTTTCAAACGACTGACGAGTATTTCTGATTTACTTCCATAGATCAGATAATCAATCATCGTTCAAATCACCGATACAAAAACAACAACAGCCACAACAACCTGATTGCCTATCACCTAAACGAAACTATATAATCTCTTTCACTGGCCTGTCATTAGAAGAACGAGATCGCTATGCTGAAATTGTAGAGCGACTAGGTGGAGAAGTAGATAATCTGACTACGTTAAGCGAGAAAACTACACATCTAATTGTGTATGCACCAAGTAATTATTTTTTCAGTTACTTAATTTTTATTTGTGTGGTGCATGTTTTACATCAAGTAAAGAGCTTCAGAAACTTTTGTGAATCCATACCAAACTTAATAACAGATTGGCAGTCAGTTAAACAGATTACGTTAATCTAATTGTCGCTAAATTAGAGGAATTCTGAGGACTCGATCAGCACTTGCTAGGTTTGGTCATTGGAATAAGTCGTTGTCTAGACAAGGTGTGTAGTGCCAACCAGTCAACATAAGTACAAGGTAGTTCGTTTGGCTTTGAACAACTTACGATATGCATGATATCTGAGTGTCAAAAGTGCCCATATACGGTGCACCGTAGTATATTTCTCTTATTTTACGGCGAAATGCAAGTATTATACTCTAAATGTTTACAAAGCATTGTTTGTTTGTGGTGAAATGACCAGGTAAACTTTCACTATGTTGGAGACCATGAACAGTAAGAAAAAGTGCACATTTGATTCCCCATCTTCTTATTTCCTGTTTTTAAGATCGAGGTTTGTAGCTTCCATCAACACATTAATATTTTCATAGTTGAAAGCGTGAGTCAATTGAAGCTAGACCACCA
>NC_031496.1:3338926-3422702 GCF_000237925.1 Schistosoma mansoni
GGTAGTTTTTGTGTGGGTTTTGTGTTGTGTGTGTGGGGGGTAGGTTTGTGTTTGTTGGTTGGTTGTGTGTTTAGTTTGTGAGGGGCGTGGGGGGGGGTGGGGAGGTCTCTCGATGTTCCGAGACCAATGGCTCACGCTTCCAATTTTCAATATATTATATTGTTTTGAATATTCTCTGGAAGGAAAATCACAATTCGCCCTTACGCAATAGTTTTTCGGTAATTATTGACAGCATTGTTTCTTCAAAGAAGCATTAGTATAATTTTGACCGTAGATCTTTTTCAATTTTATTTTCCATAGCACGAAGCGAAAAATGCCTTATCTGTCTCGCTTCTGGCAAGTGGATGTTGCACAAATCCTACTTAGACGCATGCTCACGGGAATCCTGTTGGGTTGATGAAGCAGCATATGAGTGGGGTGGTCCTGGTACTGAGCCCTTATTGATGCAGTTAAGTCCGTTTCCTTGTCCACCCGGTGGTCCTACATTATCACATCAACAGAAAGCTGCTCAGATTAGAGATCTAGCTAGATCTGCACGTCGTTGGCGGTTGTCTGGAGGCAAAGCATTTCATAATTGGAAGGTTATTTTTGGACCTGGTTGTGATAAAGAAAGTAGTTTTAGACGTATTATCGAAGCTGGTGGAGGAAAAGTAAGCGAAAAGCGTCTTATCGCTTTGAGTATGTGTGTGTGTATGATAAATGTACCGTATGGATCTGGCAATAATCGCCTTACATCCTTTTTTACTTATATAATAAAAATCCCCATGCAATAAGACATCGAAAATATGCATCACACAGTGAAACGATAATATGGTAAATAAATAGAATAGCATGGAATATATAGATGAACAAGAATATTTATTATGTAATTCAATTCAAGAAATAACAGATAAATTTCATTTAGAAAGTGGATCTCGCTTTTATGAAAATCCAATTGAAAACTACAAGGTCACTGCGGACTTCTATTCTAAACTTAAATCTGATGACACTTCAAACACATTGCATTATATTCGAAATCCTCTCTGCAGATTCGTGATGGGCCAACAGATGATAGTTGTATGAACCCATACTTCATTTCACAGTCCCATGTCTTAAACTGACTACCTATCCTCTTTTACGATTGGACTGAGCCATGTTGGTAGGTGTAGACTACCTGATCGGGATCTGCAAGACGATAGCAACCGATGGTTAGAGACCTTGAATGACATGGCTCAAAATCGTTTGCAATGGCGAAGGTGCATCCACTGTTTGTGTTCTCCCAAATTCTAATCTTCTGAATTCTTCATGTCCCTTTCTTTTTTCTCTTTCCAAATTTATTTCACTGTATTATACTCCTTGAATAACATCTTCAAACCCTAATCTTTCCGATTACTGCTTATATTCTTACTACCTCTATCACTATGGGATTTGAATCGACAATTGTATCTCTGTGTTAATGTGGTGTGGTAACTTGAACTGACGTACATATGTACGAAGTTCTACATTGTTGCTGATTGACTGATTCCTGAGTCTTTAATCCAAAGTTGAAACTCACAAAGCAGTAGGGCATGGACCGTAGGTTCAGTCTCATGATAGGAGGTGACCAGAATGAATTCGAATATCGTGAGGATTAGCCAGGTCAAAAAGTTGTATATAATGTCGAATCTATCACCTGTGAACATCAGTTCAAGTTGCCACATGCCATTAGCACAACCAGATGAAACAGTCTGAGAAAATCCCAGAGTAGTGGAGGTAGTAACAGTATTATTGATCATAAGAAAAAATAAACATGAAAAAGAGAATATGAATCAGTGGAACAGACATTGATAAGATAATTTAGAAACTTACAGTCTGAGAAAAGACAAAGAGAGGATTTATCCGCACCACTGTGGACGATTCTGAGCCACGTCACTTAAGGTCTGCAGCCACTGATCGCAGTTATCGGACCTACAGTCAATGACTTCATAAACTAATACCACTTCTTAGTTTGGCCACCTGTAACAGTCTTCCAACTTCTAAATCAGCCATCATCTCGCATTTAGATACTGAGTGGGTGCGGATACGTAGTACATATCCTAATTATCTGAGTCGATGAAGATTCACTACCTCATCAGTCAGTCTGTCAACCTTGCCTCGTGCTTTGAGTCTCAGAATTTCTATCTCGTAAGTCTTGAAATATGCTAGAAATGCTTCGAAGACATCTATAACCGGATACCAATAACCTGCCAAATTACTCTATTTTTAAAAGTCTCATTTCACAGTCATAATGTAAAATATTACAAAATACTGCACAATTTCCACGCTCTTTAGTTAACAGACGGACATCTTTCCTACACCTCAAGTGATGTAAACTGACAAAACAATTAGGCTTTCTGAATTCGTGCTGAGATTTTGTTAAACATCAACCCTCCAGGATCGATGAGACTTCGAATATGAGTGAAGTAATCGACACACTCAACCACTTCACTTCCTAGCATCAGTTCGGCTGTTAATATCGACCAGTCGTAAATTAACATTTTGTATCTAGATGTAGAGGAACACATCTTACATCTGTTTATGAGAGAGCGTCATCCATGAAAGAATGTGTATGACGAATCTAAATAAAAGGGAAGATGATGGTCAGTCCACTTGATATTATCAATTCCGATAAGAGTTCTCGTCAATCTGTGAATTGACGAGTAGTTTATGAGTGGATTTCTTGTACAAGGTTGTTGTTGTAGTAGTAGTTCTTTGGTACAGCCTTCAATGACAAATATTGTAATTAAACCTATGGAATTAAGGAGTCGAAGCTGTCGAAGAGTGAATATTTAGTTTTCCCACATTCATCCAGTTCTAAGATCAGGCTGGTGTTGCTTTTACCACAAACATGTTATAGATCCACTGTATATTATATTGTTTATATCTATCGAACGGTCACTAATTTCACAGACTTATTCAATAATTGTCCTAAATATTTCTACTTAATCATAGAGATGGCGTAAAATACTTCTAATCAATCACTGTTGTTAAGGAGTTTTCTAGATAAATTCACAGGTCGAATCACAATGTGCTTCCTCAGTTTAAGGGGTCAAATATATGATAAACACATGGTATTTTTACAGGGATAGATTAAGTTTTATTATGGGTAATGTTTACTGACTTTATTTTGAACCTGTAAGCTCATGAAATATTTTGACCCCGCTGTAGACCACTGGTTGAAGTTAGACATTAAGACCGTTGGATCCTGGCTCAGTGGTCTAGAGTTTAAGCGCTCTCGTTCAAGACCGTAGGTGTTGGGTTCGTGTCCCGCATGTGGGTTCATGGATGAGCACGACTGAGTAGTCCCATACTAAGACGAAACGGTCGTTCAGTGCTTCCAGGTTTCCTATGGTGGTCTAGCTTAGATCTACTCATGAACTCAACTATTAAGTTAGTGATGTGACACAAAAGTATCTCTTATAACTAATACTTTATTTCTATTAAGTTGCATCTATTTATCTGTTTCCCTTTCAGGTATTATCAAGCAGTCCACCCTATCCTCCTGCTCATGAAGTTACTCATGCATTTGTTAAAATAAATAATAATTCTGCCATCATACCTTCCACTTTACCGCGTAACTACTCATGGCTGCGCATAGATTATCTTTGTTCCTATTTAAGTTCTGGTGAAGAAATCTCAAAATCAGAATTCACTCTTTAATCCATCCAGTTTTACAGCTATTCCAATGTATCAATTCCTGATGGAGATTAATCTGATCAATCAATAAAACAATCAACAAATACTCTCAACTAGCCTAGTCAGTGATATCCATCTGCATTCTAATATTATGTTTATTTTTATTATTTGACTCGGTATGATGTCTAATAGATGTTGTTCACCAAACACCATGTCGTGTTACCTTTATTCAATTGACTAAACTCGACTAACAATATACATAAGCACAATGGCAAACATCAAAAGTATCATTGTTCTATACACATTCGTTGTCTCAATCTAATCTAATCTATTATGTAAGATATTCTTTAAATCTTTATGGTTGACTTATTATGAGTTATGATTGTATTTGAGTTTCTTAATGCTGTATATGTAGCTAATCTTTTTGGTGTTTTTTTTTTCTATTTATGACCATTGAATGGTGTAGTCAAATGGTTTATTATTGGATAATGAAAGCAAGTTTATTGTTTGTTTGTTCTTTAAAAATGCATTTCCTATGTTTACTTAGTTAAACTTGTTTTGGTGGTCATAATGAATTGATTTGAAATGAAATTTCCAGTTGAACTCTATTTTATTCATCAGAGGGGGGTTTTGTGGAGAATTTAGTATTTTTCATAGTTAAAATCATGAGTCAATTGAAGCTAGACCACCATGGAGAACCTGGAAGCACTGGACGGCCGTTTCGTCCTGTTATGGGACTCCTTAGCAGTGCGCATCTACAATTCCTCACCCGCTGAGGAGTCCCATAATAGGACGAAACAGCCGTCTAGTGCTTCCAGGTTTTCGATGTTGGTCTATTTTATTAAACATGAATTAGGTACTTTGGAAATTTTCTGAAGAATCAGTTTGTGTCAGTCAGTCGGTCACAACGCAGAACTTCGTATGTACGTACGTACATCAGTTCGAGTTGCCATACCACATTAGCACAGAGATGTAGTTGTTAAATTCAAATCCCATAGTTGTAGAAGTAGTAAGAGTATAAGCATTATGTGAAAGATTAGGGTTTGAAGATGTTATTGAAGGGGTATAATCCAGTGAAATAAACTTGGAAAGAGAAAAAAACGATAGAGACATGAAGAATTCAGGAAATTTGAATTTGTGAGAATACAAAGAATGGATGCACTTCCGCCATTGCAAACGATTTTGAGGCATGCCATTCAACGTCAGTCAGTCAGTCAGTCATAACGTAGAACTTCATACGTACGTACATCAAGTCGAGTTGCCTCATCCACATAGTCTGTTAACTTTATTCCTTGGTGTAGGTTATCAACAATCAATTTCCACTGTTGAACGTTTTTTTAAGCTTAAAAACTGGGTTTTTAAATGAATCTGTTTAGCTTGATATATCTTATTTGATCATTTAAGGGTTTCAATAAGTTTTGTTTCTGATAAATCTTCTAACTGGAATGCTTGGTTTGGTTCCTATGCTCTTCTAATAACCCCCTGGCTAAATCTACACAGCAACTTGAACATGAGAGAAAAGGCGCGAAATATGGGAGAAAACGCTTTACTCCAAAGGTTCGTTCCTGTACAGAAAATCTAGGGTTTTCATAGTATTTTGGATGGCCTTGGGTTCCCGAAAATTTCTGGAATGCTACTAAACTTAGTGGTAGTACGAGTAATCATTCAATCATAAACTCCACATATGACTTTCCACTTCCAAAATGTTTTTGGCATAACTTTTAGTGAATGCTAGTTGGATAAGATGTTTCTCAGTGTTTGCAGAGTCTTTTTTAACGATTTTTCTTGGAGGACTCTTCTAGATCTCCCCAACAGTCTCAGTGTACTGACTTCTTACTTAGTTTTGAGTGTTGCTTCTTTTTTACACAATCCAATGAACCATACGGGGGTTTTTAGCTTCTATAACTTGTCTTAAATTCAGTAGTATCCTAGAGTGATTTTAAACAATTAAGAATTCCCCATATGTAAATTACAACAAGAAAATCAATATTGTTTTCAGTTGAATCTTCCTTAAGCTTCAATATTTAGTTACATCTATAAACATCAATCAGAAAACTTCCGAATTAATTATATAGACTACTTAGCTACTGATAGTTAATAAGAAATCTCAACGAGGAATAATACGTCACTACTCAGGTATCAAGACGTTGATATTTTTATTTTTTTTTTGTCATTTGGATTCTTACAATTAAATTCTCGTTGTGAATGGTGTTAGTCAGCATCAATCAACCTGAAGGATGACCATTCAAGAAGGAAGTACTAATTCCAGATATGCCTAGCTTGCGAGTGTAACTAGCACAAGATATAAGTTTGGATCAACTCTACTGATTGAAAATATTGCAAGAAAAGTAGTCATTCTAATTAGTAACTACTTCAATTTGGTCTACAGAATCTTACTTTTGGAAATATATATCTCTATTTGAACACAAATATTGGTACAAGGGGGCACCAGATGTATATGCACTACATAAAAAAATGTCATTTAATTTAGTTGTGTGAGTGCTATGATACTGTCCGGGTGCCCAGACCGAAGCAACACCCGGAGCCATCGACCTAAAGATCTGATCCACAAGGCAGTGGAGCATCGTGAGGACATGCAGTCCAATGATAGCCGGTGATCACCGATTGGTTCATACACCATTTGTCCCCTCAGGATACTGAAGCCAGCCCATGTGCACCATTGGTTTATAATCAGGGTTTTCCAACTCCCTAGGTGGACCTTCCGTGTCCACCAACCCGGTTAAAGCGTCAGACATTCGCTTTTCGTCCTCTAAATTTCGTAAACAACAGTAATGCCACGAGAAGGCAGTGAGTAGGACTTCCCTGTCAGAAGCTTTATACGCGTGGCCATGTGAAGGCGTTTCGAGAGGGATAGCGGACTCTCCCCACTCTCGGCCGTACCAGGGCATTACATTGTACATAGAAAGTAAGTATTTTGTTTTATTTTACTTCAAGTGACAGTATATTAGTTATTTTACTTTGACCGAACTGTTGTATTCACTAGATCCGTTGACATACTGCTCGTAACGAGATTGTACTATTTCAAAAAGGAGTTCGCTGAAAAAAAACCCATTTTATATAAATCAGTATATTCTGTTTGAAATGCATAATTGCTTAATTATTCGTTTCACTACTTGTAAGTAAATCATTTTCGTAATAGAAATATTTAGAAATTGGATAAGACATAGTAGATTATTAGGTTAAGTTAATTGACGGCCGTTTTGTCCTATTGTGAGACTTCTCAGCAGTGCGCATCTACGATCCCGCCTCGCGCACTTCTGAGGATTCCCACAATAGGGTGAAACGGCCGTCCAGTGCTTCCAGGTTTTCCATGATGGTCTAGCTTCAATTGACTCATCATCTCAACTATTAAAATATCATTATTTGCTTTATTCAATATTATATTTTTGACACAATATAGAATTCTCAGTACATAGTATTTCTGTGAGTTTCCTTATTTCTTGATTGATCCTGACGATAAATATTGAGTGATCGCCAGTTAGAAGTTAGCAGTTCAGGAAATAAACATCTGAATAATATATATTCTTTTCGCTGCATATTATCAGCAATCACAATGTGTAGGGAGTCTTCTTTTCAGAAATTTAAAGCAATTAATCCCTTTGATAAATTTTGATAATGTAATAATAAGAAGAAGATGAAGATTATCAGAACTATGTGATGAGATATTAGCGCACAATACATTTCGAACAATCTAATCACACCTAATATACTTGTTAAGAACATTTATAGATAGAAAATAAAAAGTCAACTAGACAGGTTAAGGTAAGAAAATAAATAAAGTACACAAAAACAATGTGATGACTACTCTGGATAATAAATCAGAATTACCAGGGTAGGTTAAGGGTAAGAACAAATTGTTTTTGAACACATAAAGAAGGTTTCAATTTCCGTATAGCCAAGACTTCAATAAACCTTAGTATACGTCCTTGAAGGCTTTTGTACAACACTACAAATGCTGACTTGATGTCAACCTTATGACCAGTTTCAATTAAATGTTTCGCAATAGAGGAAGATGTTTGTCTATCCTGTGATCTTATTTGACTATTGGAATTCATTTGGTTCTGCAGCCACTTAGGTATGTGTTCCGTCACCCTTATTTACAGATCATGATTACTCCTCCCTATGTACATGTTTCCACATATACATGTAAATTGATATACATAATGGGATGTGACACAATCGCTTATGTACTGTTTAGGTTTTTGGTGAAACATCGACTTTGTATTTTCAATAATTACAAGTTGAGCTGCATAAAATGTCTTGTTTATGACTAATTTCAGTCTCTGTTTCAACATAAGAATATTTGAGTCGCCCTTAAATGGTAACATTATAAACTCGCTTTTTGGGTGCCAGAAGCGTCATAGGTCTAATCGTATTGCAACCCTTCCAGCGGTTTATGAACTTCAATGAATAACCATTATTTATTGACGTATCAGTCAAGAGGTTCGTAAATGTATTGATCACAACCTGATTCAACAAACTCACTAAATATCTACAATCTTGACAACTTTATTCAGAGTTGTTAGGCTCATTTTGATATGTCACTCGTATTATTTGGTCATAACAAATAATCGGCGATTAGTTGGACTGTTTTGTAAAGTATTTTGACTGTTAGGGTAATCTCCTGGACTGTGAGTGAATGACAGTTTCATCTTTTTCCGAGATGGTCTCACTAATAGCTGACTTTTGAGCATCTGTTTCCTGACTAGTTCGTATAGTTGTCTGTTGTTGCCTATCACTGTTCACGGTCATTGAGTAAAGTCTTTGTTAGTTCACGTTTGTGTTGACAACGCTTTTAGTTGAGGGTGCGAAAATAAGTCCTCAAGTATCTATTAATTCAGTAGATGGCATCAAAATCCACTGGTTTTTCCTAATCTTTTGATATAAGTTGTGGGCAGATGTAAGTACTGTTTTTACGATTGTTTGGATATTGTTGCAAGACCCTTCTCTACGATCATTTAAAAGCCTACCTAATCTTTTAAGTTTAATCTTAACCTTTGTATCGACATCCGAAAGATCTTGTTGCTGTGACTATCCTAGTTTAAGTAAAACTCATAAGAATGCGTGCTCTCACTAGCGCATGACTGTAATTTGAGCATGAAATCAATATTAACGTCTTAAATTTGTACTGAAGTGACTTACGTTAGCTTAACGGATGGTTAATAAAGTAGATGATATTATCAGGGAGGAGTAGTGTTTCTGAATGCGTAAAAAAGTGGGTGAATGTAAGAATGATAAGTGAGTGGATGAAAGGATCACCTCACTTGAGTAGTGTCTTACTAAGAAATAGCTTTGATGTTTGACCGTGTCCTCTCAACTAGTAAAGTCAGTCAAAACTGACAAAGTCAGCATCATTGTTGGACTGTTTGCTTTTGGCAACTACATACTGTTACAACGTCAGTGTAGTATCTGAAAAAAATCAGATTATTGTTATTATTACTCTACTATTGTTTCGGTATATACAATCAATTTTGTGGTGCTATTTACTCGATCACTAAAAATCATATACATATTCCTCGTAGATGATGGCATCATGACCTCATTCCGTCCCCAAAAACACCAGATTTGTATGACAGTGATAAGTTTTCTATGAGTATTTTATATCAGTAAACTAAACTACCGTATAAAGGTTTCATATCAAATTATATTTTTTAAATGATTCATTGATAAAAGTACAGAGTATATTAAAGAATCAGAGTACATGATAAAAAATGAATTCATATCAATTCACAATGTTATTAATTGTTTTAGTTATTTATTTGAAGGACCACCGAATACATATGCGCCACACAAGTCACTTGATTTTGTGAAGTCTAGGATACTGCTCAGACCGGAGTAGGTGGTTTTCTGAGAGGGCCAAACCCGGAGCCTTCGACCTGAAGATCTAATCCACAAGGCAGCGAAGCAACGTAAGGAGATGCAGTATCATGGTAACTAGTGACCAACAATAGGTTCATACGCCATTTGTTCCCTCAGGATTTCGGAGTCAATATGAACCGTTGGTTTGAAATCAGGGTTTTCCAACTCTTCTTAGCTGGATCCTCCATATCCACCAACTTAGTTAAAGCGTCGGACATTCTCTCTTTGTCCTCTCAATTTCGTAAACAACAGTATACCACGAGAAGACAGTGAGTATCACTTCCCTGTCATTGGCTGTATACACGTGTCCATGTGAGAGTATTTGGAGAGAGATAGCTGACTCTACACACCCTCGACCGTAAGATGGCACTTGGGGTCTTAACAAAAACTTATAAAGGAAACTTAGTGGTACAAAAATAATGTTTCACTTCTATGAATTCAACAACACGAAAGATCTATTAATGATACTATGTAATACTCAGAGGACAATTATCAATATATAGTAGTTGATAAGACTTTGGCATTTAATTAATGAATGCTCAATTAAATTACCAATATGAATAAATATCAAAACTAACTTGAGAATATACCTGTTAGTCTGGTTAATAAACAAATTATATCAGTGGGGGTTTTGTGGATATTAATAGTGATTTCAATAGTTGAGATCATGAATGAATTGAAGCTCGACCACTATAGAAAACCTGGAAGCACTGGACGGCCGTTTCGTCCTATTGCCGGACTCCTCAGTAGTGCGTATTCACGATCCCGCCTCGCGAGATTTTAACCCAGGACCTATCAATACCGTGTGCGAGCGCTTAACTTCTAGACCTGTATCGTGGATGCACACTGCTGATGAGTCCCGCAACAGGACAAAATGGCCGTCCAATGCTTCCACGTTTTCCATGGTGTTCTAGTTCCAACTGACTCATGATCTCAACTATTGTAACAAATTATTATACCTTCTAAATAGTACAAATAAATACTAACTTAAATTCACTTAGTATTACTTGCTTGAATTTTCCCATTGATGTTTAGAAGTGCAACTGGTCAGTCTATTATTAGCCATATGTGCATATTATGCGTATTGCCTCGATATAGCTTTAATTCACAATCATGGTAAGCAAAGATGGATAATGGCTAGCAGTGGAATCCAGTTTGACGCTCATTTCGTCCAATTTGGGACTCATCAGCTGGATGTACTAACTTATATTTTAAGTTTATACAATAAATTTTTCACACATCAATATGGAAACAAAATTCTATCCCTTTGAGGTGATTTATTTATTTTTTTTTGTCCTTTGTTTCTATGATAATCTCTATGACGTCATACATAGTAACAATAAAGGCAATGAAATTGTGTACAACTTTCAATTTCATTACAGAACAAACCAAAGAAACCAAAAAAAATTAGGCGGCAATATTAAAAATAACTTACCAGACAATTCGATGAAAATCAATGAGAATTGAGAGAATAAATACAACAAAGAAAAAACTAAATGACGCAAATCAACAAACCGCTAATCACTTTTTTTTTTGGTTCATTTATTTAATGTTAAAAACTAACAACAAAAAAATTTGAAAAATCAAAACTAAACTACTGAAATCAGTAGTAAACTAAAAAAAAAACAACAACATGGAAATGAAATGTCTAATTATTCCAATAATATTGTCGTGAACAAGAACATAAGTAAGGACAATTTTCGATTGGTAATATAATACTACTTATATCTGTGGACATAAGTAGCATACACCATACTATATCTTCTAAGGTTTATGCTTAGGACCGTTCATCAATATTCACTCAGAAAATAAATTTAGTAACCTATTCTTGTAATAAACTAAATTATAATCTTCCAATGAGGGCTAATCAAATAATACTATGTTCAAACCACATTTGTTGTGAGATATCAATTCACTGAAGACAATTGGTGAACGGTTGCTCAACTTCGTGGATTGGTTGAAGTTAGATATTAACACTAACAGTGGTCTATCGGTTAATTGCTCTGGCGCGAGACTGGTAGATCCTGGGTTCGAATCTCGTGAGTGCGGGATCATGGATGCGCACTGTTGAGGTGTTCCATAATAGGACGAAACGGCCGTCGAGTGTTTCCAGGTTGTCCCTGGTGGTCTAGCTTCAATTGACTCACGCTTTCAATTATGAAAATACTGAATCTCCACAAAACCCCTTCTGATAATAATAATACTATGTTGTTAGTGCTCAAGTTCCTACTATTCATAATCTTATTTTTAATTGTAACTAGTTAATTATAATCCTTCATTTAGAAAATGAATCAGGCGAGCGAATCCAATGCAGTAACAATAATAAGATTGATTAGCTTGTACCCATATAAGGTTAATTTACACTTGTCAATTATACGATTGGTAATAGTGTAGTGAACGAGAATACAAATGAGGACAATCAAATGTGTTGGAATACAAAATTACATAACGTTTTAGTGAAATCGGAGAATTACAGTGGATACTTCATTTGCAACATATCCATCACTTGTCTCAACACCAATCATTCTCTGTTCTCGTTCTCTTTTCCTTGGTCTTCTTAACCTTCTACGGTCAGGCATTTCACTGTTGATTGATAATACATATAACTTATATCTGTGAATATCAGTAGTATACACCACAATTTATTTATTTATTTGAACACATAAATATTGGTACAAAAAGACACTAGATATATATGCGCCACACAAAAAATTGTCATCCCATTTAATTGTGTGAGCGCTGTAACACTACCCGGGTGCTCAGACCAAAGCAGGCGGTTTTCTTAAGGGGCCACACCCGAAGCCTTTGACTTAAACGTTTGATCCACAAGTCAGTGGAGCAACGTAAGGAGATGCAGTCCCATGGTAGCCCATCATTAACAATAGGTTCATACGACATTTTTTCCTTCAAGATCCTGAACCATTGATGTAGAATCAGGGTTTTCCAATTCCCCTTAGCTGGATCCTCCATATCCACCAACCCGGTTAAAGCGCCGGATATTCGCTTTTCGTCCTGTCAATTTCGTAAACAACAGTAATGCCACGAGAAGGCAGTGAGTAGGACTTCCCTGGCAGAGGCTGTATACGCGTGGTCATGTGAGAGCATTTCGAGAGGGATATCTAACTCTCCCCACCCTAGGCCGTACCAAAGCATTTGGGGGCACCAAAATACCGTAAGTGGTATGGGGAATAACGATAACCAACAACACTAATACGTTTGTCACGGAAAAAAAACGATGTATTTCTACTCTAGCAAATAAATATGTTTTGTAAGATATAACGAGTGTTGTTTAACAAAACAACATTAATCAAGATGTTACTTGTATTAGCTGAACTTGATGATTGTGAGGTTGATAAAAAAGAAGAGATTTACAGGTTTCAAAGAAAAACTTATTCGTTATTTAGTAAGTCAGTAGGAATTTACATGAAGTCGATGGGGTTTTTTTCACAATGAAATAAAATGTAGTGAAAAGACGACGAACACAAACACACACTGTGGTGAACAGAACACTGGTTGGGGACAATCGAATGTATTTAGACGATATTAAATTCTGATAACCAGTGGAGTTCAACCACATCTGTCGTGAGATATCAACTCACTGAAGACAATTGGTAAACGGTTGCTCAACTTCGTGGATTGGTTGAAGTTAGACATTAACACCGTTGGATGCCGGCCATCTCATTGGTCTATGGGTTAAGGGCTCTGGCTCGAGACTGGTAGGTCCTGGGTTCGAATCTCGCGAGTGCGGGATCGTGAATGCGCACTGCTGAGGATTCCCATAATCGGACGAAAAGGCCGTCCAGTACTTCCAGGTTTTCCCTGGTGGTCTAGCTTTAATTGACCCACGCTTTCAACTATGAAAATACAGTAAACAGTTAATTTGCGAAATAACAATCAATTGTCTTCAATCTTCACTGTTCCTTCTGTAAATATCAATCCATCTTCTCTAATTTCATTGTTCATACATTTTCCTACCGATTGCGCTTCATTTCAGTTCTTTCTTTATCGGTCTTCTACCAAAATACATTCTATGTCTGGCCCTGTCCATATACTACTTATATGGATATAAGTAGACCACACTACAACACAACTACATGGGTTGTAAATGAAATTGTAACTTCAACTTTTTTTAAGTTAAATAGAGTGATGAAATATATAATTAGACAATCACTTAAAGAATCAATATACTTTCTTCTTCCTTCTTTATTTATCATTACATATACAGTATTTATGGGATCTACTAGTGTTTTGAGTAAGAAAGAAAGTAACATTGTGGTGTGGGTTACTTATATCCACATAAATAGTATATAATGATGGTCAGACGTTGAATGTATTTCAGTAGAAGATCGATAAGGAGAGAACGGGAACGAGATGGAATTGGTATGAAAATGCAAGAAAAATAACAATCAGAGACGATGGACTGATATTTGCAGAAGGAACGGACAAGATTGAAATAATTGATTGATAGTTTGCATATTAGCTGTTTAATGTATGGTTGTCAGATTTTGGTGAAATATTCTGAAATTTCGTACCTAAATGCATTCGATTATCCCCCACTTGTGTTCTTATTCACTATAACAGATTGTTAAAAGATCATGGAAATCATATAAAACATTATCATATTCGAATATTATCAAAGTGATTTAGATACTACCCACATAAGAGAGATATTTAATTATTGTCAATAATTTTCATAGGGAAATATTTGATCTGTAACTATAAACATTTAAATTCACTAAGTATTGTTTGTTTGAATCTTCTCATCGATAGTTAGGACTGCAACTGGTCAGTAGGTGAGTGGATAATGCAATGATGTTTGAAGCGAAAGGTACTGGGTTCGAGTCCCAGAGTGAATATCAACAAATCTGAGATGCAGGTACATCCGGCTGATGAGTTCCAAATAGAACGAAACGCGCATCAAACTCGATTCCACTGCTAATCACTATCTATCTTTGCTTATAAACATTTAATGTATTTATATAGTGTCTTTTGCTTGAATTGAAATACGATAATTCCGTCCAGTTTTAGAAGTAAATCTCGATAAATGGCAATACAATAAAAGTGTTTTTAAAACCATATATATTACTCAGTAGATTTCTCTGAAGCATTTAAGTAATTAGCTATTCAGGTCACAATAAACTCTTAGTTTAACACATTACGCCGGGAAATAGAAGCATATATGAAAAGGATGAATAACAACTGGGAAGGATTGCCTAGGACAAAGTTGAATGGAGAATGATGGTGAGCGGCCTATGCTCCTCCACGAGGGGTAACAGATGTAAGTAAGTAAACTCTCACGAAAGTTAGATTTTTTATAACATACACTAAGTTTAATCTTGACTTACAACTCTATTATAAGTGTGATGTGAAATCTTCCGTAATCTCAATTGACATATCTTAGCATACATGTAACTGCATGCCTTCTGATATGATGCCTTAAGACTAGGTCTAACATACAGATCTTAATTGATTGGAGAATGAGTGACCTACAATCTAATTTCCTCCAATTGCCTATAATATATTATTATGTTTATTTAGTGTTCATATTCTATCTATAACCATATTATTTTACTAAATGGAGAATTATTCATCTGGCTTAATGGTCTTACCTTTGATTTTTAATTATTCAAAGGGTTATAAGTAACTATCCCTCAGAGATGTCATATCATTACATACATTTATTGATTAGTATCTTATTCATTGATTTTAACATACGAAGATCTTATCTGATAAAATCATAGAAAACAACCTCGGTAACAACCTTTTGAATGAACCATTCAGTTATGATGCGATATGAAAACTATTCAATATGATATCTGGAACCATATGAATTTTCAGAAAGAAAACTTGAGTACGAGCTGTTATATTCTAATGAATAATAAATGAACAATAATTGTTAGGAACTATTCATAGACTTTTGTTAGTTGAAATCATGAGTCAATTGAAGCTAGACCATTATAGGAAACCTGGAAGCAATGGATGGTCGGGTTCGAATCTCGCTGTGAGGGGTCATGGATACGCGTTGCTGAGGTGTCCCAAAATAGGACGAAACGGTATTTCAGTGCTTCCGGGTTCTCCATGGTAGTCTAACTTCAATGGACTCATAATTTCAACTGTAAAATTACTAAAAATCTCCACAAAACCCCCTTCTGATCATAATCATATGCTCACTAGTGACTGGCTTCAAGAGGTATTTCCTGGAGTTCTAGTAAGAAGAAGTGACCAGTGGAGTTCAACCAGGTCTGTTGTGAGATAGTAACTCACTAAAGACAATGGTGAACGGTTGTTTAATTTCGTGGATTGGTTGAAGTTAGACATTAACACCGTTGGATGCCAGCCGGCTCAGTGGTCTATCGGTCAAGTGCTCTGGCGCGAGACTGATAGGTTCTGGGTTCATATCTCGCGAGGCGGGGTCGTGGGTGCGCACTGCTAAGGAGTCCCATAATAGGTCGAAACGGCCGTCCAATGCTTCCAGGTTTTCCATGGTGGTCTAGCTTCAATTGACTCATGATTTCAACTATAAAATTACTAAAAATCTCCACGAAACCCCCTTCTGATAATATTCATAGACTATTATATATACTCCTTTTTATCATAAGCTTTTATTTGATTCACAAGTACATTATGACTGTAGTTACAGATACTACTTATGATTGAATAAAACATAAGCATGAACCCTAATATGAGAATTCCTTTCGTTAATGACATTATTTAACCTAATATGTGTTTTAACATATTTTTGTTTGAAAAGGTAAACCTCATCAGTTTAAATCATTAAAACAACAACAATAAGAACAGCAACATGGAAACATGTTTTAAAATTTAATTATAAGAGAACACAACTATTATTGATGTAGGTTTGTTCTCTGAGCTGGATGGGTTTGATCGTGGAGCTTTCATCGTCCTTCTGAACGACATCATCATCAGCACAAACTTCGGGTAGAAGCGAAGTGTTTGAATTTCTTCACATGTGATTCACAGCTTGTCCTGTACACACTTCACTTCTACTCGAAGTTTGTGCTGATGATGATGTCGTTCAGAAGGACGATGAAAGCTCCACGATCAAACCCATTCAGCTCAGAGAACAAACCTACATCAAAATCACCTACTTGAGCTACAAATCTTCTTCACCATCCCAAGAACACAACTATATTAATATATATATATTTGTGTGTGTGTGTGTACAGATGAGTTCCAGTAGTATATCCTGTGTATATTGATAATGCACATATATATTACTGGACCGTCGAAAGATGAATATAATAAATGTATTTCCAAAAAAAAAAGAAAAAAAAATAGTGGAACCGATCAATTTACTCTTAGATATTAAACAAATGAAGAGACTTAAGTAAGATGATGAGAAAAGGAAAGAGTATAAGGGTTATTCTACACACACACACACACACAAGAATACATAATGGTTTATTCAAGCTTTGTAAATGAGAGGACACATGTATACACATATATGTCTTTAATGAGATAACAAAGATAGATAGATTAAGTTCATTTCGAAATAGAAAGAGTATAGAGATTAATGATGAACAATAAAGAAGTATACAACCACTTTCTTCTTCTTCTTCTTCTTGAATTATGGCTTAATACATGTAGGTGTATAAACTACAAAGAGAGACAGATAGAGGGAGAGAGAGAGCAAGAGAACAATGAAATATGTATATAACTAATAAAGATGAGTAGCATTGTAAAGATTCAAAAGGAAAGAATCATACTATTCACAATGAGATGATAGTGACTTCAAGAGTAGTAGTAGTAGTAGTAGCAGCAGCAGTATTATCCTTAGAGACTGATTAGAATAAAGCAATAATAATAATGAGAAGGAGGATGATGATGGATAGTGACTAAAAAAACGAAAAACACAAAAATGAAAACCATTTAAAAAAACAAAAAAAAAGAAAACATATCGATCTTGTAAACACTTAATAAACATCTACATTCATATATATACACATAGAATATTTTGTAAGTAGATTAATAAGTAGTAGTAATAAGTAAACATAGAAGAGAAGAGAAGGGAAAAGAATGTTATCGAAGATAATAATTTGTATGGTAAGAGATAAAACAAAACAAAACGAAGTAAATCATTAAAATCAATCTCTAAGAAGAATAGATAAGATGGATGATATTCAGAATTGAAGAGGGAAGAAAATAGAAGAGAAGATTGATACGATGACGAAACAATTAGAACAAGGTCATGAAGATTAGGGAACAGTTATTAGAGTGACGAAACAAAAACAATAAACCATTGAAATAAATCTCTAAGAAGAATAGATAGGATTGATGATATTCAGGATTGAAGAGAAAAATGACAGCAACAATAACAAGGAAGAAGAAAGAGAAGATCGATACGATGAGGGAACAATTAGAATAGGGTCATGAAGACTAGGGGACAGTCATTAGAGAGGCAAAACACAAAAAGTAAATCATTGAAATATCACTCTAAGAAGAACAGATAGAATTGATGATATTCGGAATTGAAGAGGGAAAAAAAAAGAAAAGAAGATCGATACTATGAGGGAACACGTAGAATAAGATCATGAAGACTAAGAACAATCGTTAGACAAAACAAAGTAAATCATTGAAATATAACTCTAAGAAGAACAGATAGAATTGATGATATTCAGAATTGAAGAGGGGAGAAAAAAAAAAGAAAAGAAGATCGATAGAATAAAAGAACCATTGGAATAAGGTCATGAAGACTAGGAAACAACCATTAGATGAAATAAGGTATCAAGGAAACTGTATGTATATAGATAGATAGATAGATATGAACAATTCTTATGACAATAATGTTTCATGAATAATATTGAGGTAGATCATATGTGTAGGGGGGTCTAATTGAATAATAATAAAGTCTTATCATTTTGTTAATACCTATCTAGATACAATACACTGGTATATATATATATAGATATATATATATATATATATATAACAGTAGAAGGAATGAAATGAGTAACACCATATAGATATAGATATATAGTATCAGTTTATGGGTAAAATATATAAAAAAAACATCAATTAAGTAGTATGAGGTAGATGATGATGATGGTGATGATGTTGAATGAGAATATCAAAGCAACAACAATAAAAAAAAACATGAAAAATAAATGATTTTTTGGCTTACAAAAAAAACAAACACAAGGAATCATGTACTACTGAAATGACCAGTTAATCATAGTAGTATATATCATTCCATGAAATTGTTTGTTCCTTTGTTTGTCTTGTGTTAAGGAAATCCCACTTTCTATTGACTTTCATATTCAGTATTGGTACTATTGTTATGATTATTATTATTATTGTTGTTGTTATTCAATGAGAATAATGTCATTGATACATGATGAACAAATTCCATAGTAGGTTTAAGTTCTTTTGGTTGTAAATCTCGAGGAATCTATGAATATAAGAAAGAAAAAATTAAAAAAAAAAATTAAATGACTAAAAAGATTCTATGTAGTTGAAATCATTATAAGTCAATTGAAGATATAGACCATGATGGAAAACCTGGAAGCACTAGACGGCTGTTTTGTCCTATTGTGAGACTTCTCAGCAGTATGCATCTTCGGAAGTCACGAGGCCGATACCCTTTCTAACAACCAGAGTAACAATTTTTATAGGTACATAGAACGTTCGAACAATGTGGGAGATCGAGAAGATTAATCAAATAGTAACACGAATGAGGAGATACAAATTGTCAGTATTAGGAATCAGTGAAACCCATTTCTTTTAAAGCTATATGTCGACTAATTGTATGAAATAAATTTTAATGTGATAATTAATCAATCATCAAAACAAGACAACTTGAAGCGAAGAAAAAACAAACAAACAACAAACCATAAATAATAAAAAAGGTCACATTGATTGTGTTTTACTGGTGGTGTTTAACTTTATCTGAAACTAATTAAGCCTCATAAGTAAACAAATCTGGATACATACACATAATCATAGTGACTACGATATGGGGGGGGGATTATGTAGATTAGTTTCATTTGAAGATCAATTTATGGACGAACCAATTAGATCTACGATAACAGGTTTTGAGTTTTGGCATGAAATCAATTCATTCATTTGGGTAAATAGAGTTTTGGCATTATAACTGATGTCAGTTCGTGATGATAGCCCTGTATCTAATTCCCAACCATAACTATCAACTGTAAATATTAATCCTAATTCCTCACACTGGTTTATAACCCTCATTTAGCAGTAGTATATAGGTGGACATTCTCAAGGTATTTTTAGAGTCGCTCAAATTATTATTATTATTTAAACATATAAATATTGGTAGAAAGGAGCACCAGTTATATATGCGCCTCACAAATCTCATTTGATTTGTGTCAGGGCTGTGATACTACCCAGGTACCCAAACCGAAATAATTGGTTTTGTTAGGGGACCATACCCCGAGCCTTTGACCTAAAGATCTGATCCACAAGGCAGTGGAGCAATGTAAGGAGATATAGTCCCATGGTAGCCGGTCACCAACGATTGATTCATACACCATTTGTTCCCTCAGGATACTGGAGCCGATGTGCATCATTGGTTTGAAATGAGGGATTTCCAACTCCCCTAGGTAGACTTTCCGTGTCCATTAACCCGGTTAAAGCGCCGGACATTTGCTTTTCGTCCTCTCAATTTCGTAAACAACAGTAATGCCACGAGAAGGCAGTGAGTAGGACTTCCCTGACAGAGGCTATATACGCCTGGCCATGTGAGAGCATTTGGAGAGGTAAAACGGATTCTCCCCACTTTCAAACGTACCAGGGCATTTGGGGGAATCCATAAATTGTAGTCTCACCCATCGATTCTCAAAGTTTTAATAAGAAGTTATGGATACTGAATATTGACTAAGTCGAGTTTGAATCCGTTATCACCTATCAATAGCACCTGAGATATAACTGATTGTTGTGATATATTCCCAATTCATGTTAATGTTGGAAATATGGATCAGTAGTTGAGTTTGACTTAGTATTTTAAAAATATCAGTTTCTTTATATGATCTGAAGATTATAATATTTAATTGTGATGAATTCCAAACTAGGATGAAAAAGTTGATCAATGCTGTTTTAGCTGATATATTATTTCTTAAAGTGATGTTTGTCTGTATTAAAAATAATTTTTGTATTGATAATGATGTTAGAGGTAATAGGTAAAGTGTACAAATATGTTCTCAATCCTTTTAATGTATTTAATAGTTGAAATCATGAACCAATTTAAGCTAGACCACCATGGAAAACCTGGAATCATTGGACGCCCATTTCGTTCTATTGTAGGACTCCTCGGCAGTGCGCACCCACGATCCCACCTCGCGAGATCCCAACCCAGGACCTATCAATCTCGCGTGCGAGAGCTTAACCTCTAGACCACTGAGCAAGCCGACACACAACGGTGTTAATGTCTGACTTCAACCAATCCACGTAATTGAGCAACCATTCACCATTGTCTTCAGTGAGTTATTATCTCACAACAGATCCGGTTGAACTTCACTGGTTACTGCTTCTCACTAGGACTCCAGAAAAATATCTCTGGGAGCCAGTCAATAGTGAGCATATGATTGTTATCAGAAGGGGTTTTTTATGGAGATTTTAGTAATTTTAATGTATTGTCCAATAGATGTTGTCATTTATCTGTTACCTCTATTCATTGTTCTATAATGAATAAAATAAATAGATACTATATCACATTATGCCCCCACATGCCCTGTTACGGCCGAGAGTGAGGAGAGTACGCTCTCCCTCTCGAAACGCTTTCACATGGACATGTGCATATAATCTCTGCCACACGAGTCCTACTCACTGCCTTCTCATGGCATTACTGTTGTTTACGAAATTGAGAGGACGAAAAGCGAATGTCCGGCGCTTTAACCGGGTTCGTGGACACGGTGAGTCCACCTAGGGGAGTTGGAAAACCCTGATTATAAACCAATGGTGCACATGGACTCTAGTATCCTGAGGGAACAAATGGCTTATGAACCAATCGTCGGTCACTAGCTACCACGGGACTGCATCTCCTCACGATGCTTCATTGTCTTATAGATCAGATCTTTAGGTCAAAGGCTCCAGGTGTAGTTCCCTAAGAAAATCACCTGTTTCAGTTTGGGCATCCGAGCAGCATCATAGCCCTCAAACATAAATCAAATGAGATTTGTGTGACACAATCATTTCAGACTATTATCATGATCAAAACTAGGTAGATATATGTACATATTAGAGATAATAAAGAGAAATTATAACTACAATAAAAATAGACATCATTAAAGATCAAACAGGTCAAGGTTAAATGAAATATGACACTTCATATAAGCATAATATATATATATATACACTGACAAAAACCAAAAGTGAAGAACGAAAGAAAGAAAGAGAATAAGTAAAATTTCATGTTTACTTTAAAACTAAAACACAAAGAGTCTAAAGGGGGAAAAAAAACGCTTTGTTTAAACTTTTTTTTAAAAACAAACAAACAAACAGTAAATAGGTTGATTGAACACATTGAACAAATTAAATAATCATAACAAAGAAAAATATCAAAAATTTAGTTTATTTTTTTTTTTAAAAAAAAAAGGGTTTCATAGAAAAACAAAAAAAAGGTCAAAGGGGATTTATTGATTTTTTAAAACTTAGGTCAACCAATACACACACACACACACATCAATGACTTGATTGTTTCAAAATAAACTGAGTATTAGGTAAATAGATTATAATAATAATAGAAGTATATTTATTTATAATAAGCAAAGATGGATAGTGGCTAGCAATGGAATCCAGTTTGACGCGCGTTTCGTCTTATTTGGGACTCGTTAGCTGGATGTGTACCTGCATCTCAGAGTTGTTAATGTTCACTCTGGAACTCGAACCCAGTGCCGAGTTATCTACATCAATGAGAAGATTCAAACAAACAATACTAAGTGAATTTAAACTTTACCCCAATGCACAAGCAAGTGGCTATCAGGACTCAGTAGCTGAGTGGATAACGCAATGGTGTTTGAAGCGAAAGGTACTGGGTTCGAGTCCCCAGAGTGAACATCAACAAGTCTGAGATGCAGGTACACATCCAGCTGACGAGTCCCAAATAGGACGAAACACGTGTCCAACTGGATTCTACTGCTAGCCACTATCCAACTTTGCTTATAAAGCTTGTGAATTAAGGCTATATCGAGGCAATACACACAGTAGGCACATATGACCAATAAGAGACTGACCAGTTGCAGTTCTAAACACCAATGGGAAGACTCAAACAATAGTAAGTGAATATATTTATAGTATCCTAGTGATTAGTTTACAATAGATTGATCACTGAGTGGTGATCAATATCATGTATGTCAGATACTTCCTAGTGGAGATGGTATCCTATCGACCAAGTTGAAATGTGGACACCAGTCTATAAGACTCGACATTGCGTACACTATGTTGGTGGTTGTCTAACTCCAACCACCATCTTATCCTAGTGATTAGTGTTACAAAAGGACGAGTACTGGGGAAGTTAGAACATTCGGACTATTTTTTAAAGATTATTATTATTTACATTTTTATTGTATAATTAGTAGATAGCTGTATTGTGTTTTTTTATTCTCCTTATTGTAAGATTCAAGTGAACTTATTAGCTACTGTTATGCGTTTTACTATTCCTTGATTATCAGAATGAGGGATTTGGGGAGATTGTACTAATTGTAATAGTTGAATTCATGAGTCCATTGAAGCTAGATCACCATTGAAAACCTGGAAGCACTGGAAGACTGTTCCGTCCTATTGTAGGACTGCTCAGTTGTGCGCATCCACGATCTCACATGAGGGACACGAACCCAAGACCTTCGGTTTCGAGTGAGAGCGCTTCAACTCTAGACCATTAAGCAAGCATCCAACAGTGTCAATGTCTAATTTCAACCAGTGGTCTACACGCTAAGTGTTCGCGTGCAAGACCGAAGGTTATAAGTTTGTGTCCCGCATGTGTGATTGTGGATGTGCGTTGCTGAGGAGTCCTATACTAAGACAGAGAAGCCGTCCAGTGCTTCCAGGTTCTCAATGAAGATCTAGCTTTAATCGACTCACGAATTCAACCATTAAATTACTACAATGTCCACAAATCCTCATTCTAAAAAAAATTAGCCGAAAAAAAATTATGAGAGTCACTTAGTATTGAACAGACCCCCCAAAGAATCTAAGACTTCCATCGTAAAGTACATGAACCAACCTCTTATTTTCGTAGTCAGTTTATAATTTTTAATAATTTATCAGTTTAAATCAGAACTTTGATGATAATAATAACATGTATTGACCAAGGTATAACCATGAAATAGTTCAGAATCAATTTATTTTTGCGGTTAACCATTTAAATCATGATCCAAACAGTCAGTCAGTCAGCTGCAACGTAGGACCAAGCACACATTTATGCATCGGTCCAAGTCGCCACACCTCATTAGCACAACACGATGAACACTAAATTCACTGAAGTAGTTAATTTAATGGTGGTAATATGTAAAAGAAAGATTGTATATAAGGATATAGTATAGGGAAGAAGACAGATATGAAGCAATTTAAATCTCAAGGTTTAAAGGAAGATAAAGAGTGTATACACCTACGCCATTTTAATAGATTCTGAGTCATGTCACCCACAGTCTCCAACCATAGTCACACGGACCTCAACCAAGTAGTCTGCATCTATCTACATGGCTTAGACTAGAAGTTAGTGACTTTAATCACTGATGTCACGTTTTGGTTTGGCCGCCCCTAACTCTTTTTCAACCATCCCCCTAAACTAATCAACATTTCACGTCGTGGTAATCGGTGTTCAGGCCTACGTAACACATGGCTCAACCATTTCAGTCAATAAGATCCAAACAGAATAAACACAATTTTCTATTCACCAAAACTATTTTAAATTGTTACTAACTATTACTATTTTAATGATAATCATCATCATTATTATTATTAATATAAAGAATTACTTAAATATTTTACTTTAAAAAATTGTTTGTTTTATCTCCATCATAAACATACAATCTGAAAAAAAACCCCAACCCCCTCCCCCCCCCAAAAAAAAAATCAAAAAAATAATAAACGGTACCACAGTTTATTATCGTATAGAGTTAAGTTTTCAGGCAAATGATTATGATAAACACACATACACATAGGGAGAGAGAGAGAGAGAAATAAGCGGCTATTGTAGATCCAACATCAAAGCATGTAATTTTCAATATTCATGTTAATAAAAACAAAAATATACCGATATTACTAGTAATGCATTTTCATATATATATACATATCAGTATTATTCGTTTTGTATATAATTATTACTACTGCCAAAAACCGGGGTAACAGTAATAAGAGCTGATTATGATTATGGTAATAATAATACTAAGTCATCATAAGTACACATTCACACTTATTATCTTCAAGTTGTACTTCACCTGGAGGAATTTTTAATCACAATATACCGACTAATAATAAGTTATAAGGATAAAAGAGGTTAGTGATAATATAAATGGTGGCGGTGATGAAAGAGTGGATATATATAGAGAGGAGGGAGGGAGAGAGAGACGGATGAGCTTTAAATAGGGGTTAGGATATGACGATTAGAGAAAAAAAAAGAACACAGTAATCATATACGGTCCTCTATGTATTATGATCTTATATATTTTATTCAGTAAGTTATCTTTCTAAGTGTGTGTGTGTGTATGTGAGTGTGAGTGAGTGACTCCATAGTAGTTATAACCGGCTTTGTAATCAGACCGCGAATAAAGTCTTTTTTTTTTAAAAAAAAAAGGAGCAGTAGACAAGTTAAAGCAACCAGTAGGTTCAAAGAGTATAAACCGAATAGACAAATGAAGTATAATAATAATAAAAAAAAATTTTGTAAATTTTTAGATGCACTATCCGAAATTTACTGTCTATCCATACATACATCCATACATAGATACAAACAACCAATGACAAGAAAATAAAAAGGTATAAATTAGTGGTATAAAAATGACGTCCCATGTGAACTATTTAAATTGTTGATATGGTACTTACTTACACTTGTCCATTTTTAAGCATGAACACATGCACTTAGATACAATGATACAACAATACAATACAATAGATGAGAGGAGAGTAGACATGTAAAAAAAATAAACTGACAAATACATACATACATACATATAGAGATATAAAAGTAGTAAGCGGTGCCGATGAAAATCAACTCCGAAGACGAGACAAATACCCGTTTTACACACACACACACACATACATACATACAAAATTATGATTCAAAAGATGAAAATGGACAATCAAAATGGTATAATTTGATATATTATGTATATAAATGATATAAAACTCTCTCTCTCTTTCTCTCTCTCTGTAGTACACAAAAATTGGCGTCATGGCGGCATTTCACTTTGCCACAGACTTTTAACTCGATAAAATATGAACATATTACAAGACAAATAATACAAAATATGTATGCGCATATGAAACATCCATGAAGGAGACATGGGTTAAAAACGAGAGAGAGAGAAAGAGAGTTAGGTACCAATAGGCGGTATTTCAAAAATAAAAAAAACATTAAGAAGAGATGGACGGCGACAATGACGATGAAACCAACCAAACTAAGATCAAAGTTCAGGATCTAGCCGAATTAACATCCTTTTTAGAAAAAAACCTACTAGTTAAACAACAAAACGACTGTTACTGTTATAGTGTTACATAAATTAACATATTCTAATATTCTGTATCATTGATTCAACTTTTTATATAGAGACTGAGCGATACGTTTTCTGATGCTTAAAAGTTTATATATATAAGATAGATTGGTACAAATTTGAGCTTATCCTTGAGATTTTTAAAGAAAGTAATACTGTTCATTAAACTCCTAACAACTGTATTCTCACCGAGAGCTGCTACTGATGAGCTGACAAACTATGAGAGATTTCATACTTGTGTCTCGTAAACCAAACTTACAGGCAACAGTACAGTTTAGTTTGAACCACATTTATAATAGAGAAAATCAAGTATTAAATAGTAGCGACTGGTGAGGATTTAATGAATACGATCTGGAGGTGTAGGGAGGATTTGAATGTGACCAACTTGGTCCCGTGTGCAGTTACGGGTATGAGGGATAATATCACTTCCCGGCTGCCCACACCGTGGAAGGGTATTTCTTGAGGGACCTGAAAAGGAAGTTCGCTTAATGTTGGTCTTAACGACCTGGGAGCGTGACCGCAGTGCCCAAGGGACAACTGCTTGAGGTCGATCACACACAACCTTTTTATGGGTAATTTTTGTCTTAGCTCCGTTCTTCAAAGGACCTTACCGCCGGAGACGGAAATCCGTGGGATAAGGCGAGGTGTGCATTTTTAGGGTCGAGCTTTTCTAACCCCATCCCTCCTTGTGGGAAGGAAGCATCACTGTTATCCTGATTATCTGAGGGAAACACCTTGCTGCCGTCACACCTCTGTACATTCAGCAGTACGACTTCACCTTCGGACCTTGGGTTTGCTGCTTTTAGTCTTACCGCTCTTCAACCTACCTGTCTGGCATGGTAGGACCTTGAGGAACGATTGTTCCAGCCGTTAAAGCTCGATTAGTTCATTACGATAGGCAAGCCCGATCACTACGTCAAAGTAGCAGCAACGATAGGGAAAAATACATTTAAATAGGTGGTTTGTGAAGATTTATTGAATTTCAAAGATATTCTTCGATATCCAGAGTGAAATTAGCTAGTGAATCATTAGAAAAACGGGAACACTATTGGAAATCTCAGGAGGTAAAGCACATTTACCGTTCAATAGGGAGTGGTAATGTATCCTTATTTCAACTCATGGAGCTGAATTCCAAAAGTGGGAAATAAACTTTCCAGGAGGGAGAAGTGATAAGCTCACTCGATTCGGTAACACTGCATGCCTATGTGCACATGCAAGGTCAAGGGAAAATGATAAGTGAGTGTTATTGATGGACGACCAAAATGCTAATGGTCTGACATTTGTCCCAATTATCCGAGAGGCATATGTATACATGTATGTTTGTGAACTCTTGGTTTGATTGCCTATAGAGCTACCTACTCATTCTTAGACTTTTCATCCCAACAGAAGATTGGGAAAAAGTATTGGAATCGAACGACCGCCTAACATAACAGATGGCGACAAGATAAACAAAATAAAGAACGGTGATATGGTGAAGATTTGTAGCTCAGGTGGTTTGGCCGATCCAGCTCAGAGAACAAACCTACATCAAAAAGAACGGTGAATGCATTTGTGATGTTCGATAAAACATTTAGTCTTCCCCTTGTTAGAATTTCCAGTCATAACAACTAAGAGGCCTAAAATTGACGCTCGACTGATAACTTTAAAGTTCATTCGGTAGCATAAGTGAACAGCGTGAATAATTTATTCCTCTTATATTCTTTATTATGAGTACAATTTTTCCAATATTCTCAATAAACTGTTGTTACATTCCTTAGCAAGTTCATGTTCTTCGATATCACCTCCTGTGAAACCTTGAATTTTAACTTCATTACAAATAATTTTGTTCTTTGCTGATGGACGATAGTTTGATAGTTTGAAGTAGATAATTTTATTAGTTTGTATATGTTGAATGGAAGGTAAAAAAACACAATGTATTCAACGTATTCTGCAAAATACTGTCATGTTTGCTTTGTTTAAGTAAGAACACATAAATATTGATACAAAGGGGCACCAAATAAATATGCATTACACAAGTCATTTGATTTTCGTCTGGGTTTTGACACTACCCGGATGCCCAAACCGAAGTAGGTGGTCCTCTGAGTGGGCCACTCTTCGAGTCGTTGACCTAAAGGTCTAATCCACAAGGCAGTGGAGCACCTAAGGAGATGCAGTACCATAGTAGCCAGTCACCAACGATTGATTCATACGCCATTTGTTCCCTCAGGATACTGGAGCCAGCCCATGTGCACCATTGGTTTGGAATCAAAGTTTTCCAACTTATCTAGGTGAACCCTCTGTGTCCACAAACCCGGTTAAAGCACCCGACATTCGCTTTTCGTCCTCTCAATTTCGTAAACAACAGACGCCATGAGAAAGCAGTGAGTAGGACTTCCCTAGCAGTGGTTGTATACGCGTGGCCATATGAGAGTATTTGGAGAAGGAGAGAGTACTCACCCCACTCTCGGCCGTACCAGGGCATTTGGGGGCAAATATTGACTAACTCTTGATTAAAGTGAGTTGGCTTACCCGCCATCTCCAACGCATGTCATGTTTACTTCGCTCGCTGATATTTACTCATGTGCTTACAGCTTTCTCTGGCCTGCGTGATTACTTAATAAAACTGTAGCTGCCACTTCTCTTTGCCTTCTGATTTTATACACCGTTGAGATTTGTATTCATAACGGTTATCGAGGTGGACGATTAACGAAACACAGCACTACAACATATAACAATATGATAAACATGTGAAATTCATTGGATTTACGTCATAGACAATAATCATTAATCCTAGGAACATAAAAAGATGATAAGGGTTGTTTTAAGGTAGCAAAACGGTTTATCATACGTTTCTTTTTTTTATTTTTTTATACAATGACATCAACATAATAGTCTCTATCAATTAAAAGAAAATACAAAAGGAAATGTTTCGGTAAAAATCAAATTAGTAACTAGGTTTCATTTCTCATTTTGTCTTATATACGGAGCATAAATAAACATAATTATATTCCATCAAATGACGTAGTCAAGTACTTTTCTCCACACCGTTTTTTTTTATATTTAGGAGTGATTTTGTCACAAGTACCACCTCTTTCCCGACTACTTTTAGGAGTTTAGATTAATTCTATGTAACAAGTTCAGAAGTATGTAAGTATGAATATAGATCATTTAAAATAATAAAAGATATATTAAATGATAAAGAATTCTATGAGTAAATCTGCTTATATTCATAGTGTATAGTGTTTGAAATTGAAGTTGTAGTAGTATCATTATTTAGACAAGCTCAACTTATAGTTTAGTATATGTACAGTTGAGAGTGGGGAGAGTCAGCTATTCCTCTCCGAATACTCTCACATGACTACGCGTATACAACTATTGTCACAAAAGTCCTACTCAATACTTTCTTGAGGTGGGGGTGTTGTTGGTGGGCACGGAGAACCCACCTAAGGGAGTTGGAAAACCCTGATTCCAAACAAATGGTGTACATGGGCTCCACGACCTTCAAGGAAGGAATGGTGTATGAACGTATTTTTGGTGACCGGCTACCATGAAACTGCGTCTCTTAACGTTGCTTCACTGCCTTTTGGATTAGACCTGTAGGTCAACGGCTCAAAGAGTGGTCCCCTCAGAAGACCATTCACTTCGGTTTGGGCATCCCGGCAGTATCACAGCCCATTCGGAAATGAAGTGACTTGTGTGGTGCATATTTGTTCGGTGCCCCTTTGTATCGTTATTTATGTGTTCAAATAAATAAATAAATAATTTATAATTTGTTATTGTCACATTAACAAATATTTAAGAGAGAATGTTTATAGTTGATTGATTACTCGATAGTGATTAATGTCATATACTTCAGGTTCTTCTTAGGGCTGATTGAATTCAATTGATTGAATCGCAATGTGGTCACTAGTTTAAGCGACTTGCCATCACATGCATTATGTTGAAATATAAGATAATGGTTGCATAGCCCAGTGATAACGTTTTTGACTGTGAAGCAATGTGACACGACACTTAATCCGCCAGACAACATTAGTTCCTTCAAGATTACAGGTAAACTTTGTTGAAGGGTGCCAAATAGCGCGAAACTTTAGTCTAGAGTTTTCTATCGACTACCTTTAAACATCGCCTTACAGAGGGAATGTCTCACTGATGAAACAGAGTTACATCATCACGTAATTTATTCATACAAACTCAAAAAAGGAGAATGTATATATATATATATATATATATATATATATATATACATGGATCAAAAAGTATCAAGGATGAAAAAAGTAAGAAGATTAAAGGAGATATACGAGGAACAGAAACATCAACAGAATTGTTTAAAAAACTATGTCGTTATTCTGTCATGGGAACCACTTCACTCTTGGGAGATATTATTAGTTCTATAAACAGAATCGGAAAGACGTTACTGACTAACTGCACAAAGATTCATATATTTTTAAACTGGGGGGGGGAGCTTACAGATACTATATTATACTGCTTTTTTATTAAACCAACTTATTTAATAAACGTAAGTGAAACAATGATGTTTTTCCTTAATTTGTGACATTTTTATGAGAATTACATTTGAATGCAACACATCAATGGTTGACATCTTTTGGAGGGAACTACTGAGAATCGAAAATTACTGGATATTCATTATGTTTTTGTTTGGAGGTTCTCAATAGTAAGTATCTAAGGCACTATCAGAACTAAACCTATAGTTCACTTAGTATTGTTTGTTTGAATCTACCCATTGATGTTTAGGTCTGCAACTGGTCAGTCTCTTATTGGCATATGTGCATACTGTGCCTATTGCCTCGATATAGCCTTAATTCACAAGTTTTATAGGCAAAGATGGATAGTGGCTAGCAGTGGAATCCAGTTTGACGTGCGTTTCGTCCTATTTGGAACTCGTCAGCTGGATGCACCTGCATTTCATCAATGGGAATATTCAAACAAACAATACCAAGTGAATTTAAAATTTATCCTAATGCACAAGTGGCTATCAGGACTCAGTGGCCGAGGGGATAACGCGGTGGCGTTTGAGGCGAACGGTACTTGGTTCGAGTCCCTGAGTGAATATCAACTCTGAGATGCAGGTACATCCAGCTGACGAGTCCCAAATAGGACGAAACGCATGTCCTGAATTTCACTGCTAGCTACTATCCATCTTTGCTTAAACCCATAGTGTTCACGAGGAGAATATATTATCTTCATATCAATAAGTAAGAACTAGAGGATAAATATTTCTAACTTTAATCACGGCGATTATTGTTTTATTAAGAAGTCTTAATTGGTACAGTTCATCCATGATGGGAATGAGATAGTTGTCATCGACAACATTAGTCATCTCTAGGATATCTATGACGAACTCATTCATGAGTTCTCAAGAGTAAACCCTGATCAACAAGACTTGAATCATTTACCCAACGCTTGAGATCAAAATTATCTGATCAATGAAGTAAGCAACACAACTTCTAATATTTGAAGCATTGATTTCTTAGGATTTGAAGAGATTTCTAGTACGTAACAGCTATTGGGTCTAAGCAAAACAATGCTTACTATCTGTTCAATGTAAAAAAAAAGTTTTTGACTTAGCCCGTATGAGATCAAACAATATAAATGAGATATCATATTTAACTTGAAACTACACTATACTTTTGGGGTTCAGTGATTTGGTTATTCAACTCATAGCTATTAAAAGATAGTCATACGATGACATCATATGGTTAGATCTAGACAATCACATAGATCCGTTTGTCATTCACATGACATATAATATACTCAGTTGGTAATCTAGATTTTCATAGTTGAAATGATGAGTCAATTGAAGCTAGACCACCATGGAAAACCTGGAAGCACTAGACGACCGTTTCGTTCTATTGTAGGACCCCTCAGTAGTGCGCATCCACGATCCCGCCTCGCGAAATTCGAACCCAGGACAGGCAGCCTGTTTGAATAACTGGGCTACCTGCTGTTCCTACCATCTAGAAAGTTCAATAAGTTATCTCTTTCCTTGTTTGCTTTAATACAATATTGCATAACCTATATTTATGTGTTTAAATAGCCCCCAAATACCCTGGTACGGCCGAGAGTGGAGAGAGTTCGCTCTCTTTCTCGAAATGCTCTCACATGACCATGCGTATACAGATTCTCCTAGGGAAGTCCTACTCACTGCCTTTTCGTGGCACTACTGTTGTTTACGAAATTCAGAGGACGGAAAGCGAATGTCCGGCGCTTTGACCGGGTTGGTGGACACGACGCGTCCACCTAGGAGAGTTGGAAAACCCTCATTTCAAACCAATGTTGCACACGGGCTGGCTCCAGTATCCTGAGGGAACAAATGGCGTATGAATCAATCGTTGGTGACTGGCTATCATGGTACTGCATCTCCTTAGGTGCTCCACTGCCTTGTGGATCAGACCCTTAAATCAAAGGCTCCGGGTGTGGCCCCCTAAGAAAACTACCTGTTTCGGTTTAGGCACCCGACCAGTATCACAGCCATCACACAAATCAAATGAGATTTGTGTGGTGCATATATATCTGGTGCTCCTTTGTACCAATATTTATGTGTCTAAATAAATAAATAATATTAAGGTGTATTTCTGAAAAGTGTACAAATTTTCGTTGTACAAGTTACAAAGGTCTAAATCAGAGATCTCGTGGTTGCTGGCAATATGCAGCGAAAAGAATGTACATTATTCAGATGTCGATTTATTGGACTACTAACTTCAAACTAGCGATCACTTAATATTTGTCGTCAGGACCGATCAAGAAGTAAGAAACGGAAACTTGTTGAAATACTGAGAATTCTATATTGTACCAAAAATATAATATTGAATAAAGATAATGATAGTAAAATAAAAGTACAATTTAGTCAAAAAATAATAATCGGTAGTAGTCAGCTGTGTGCTACACTTATTGTATAAGTCCTAAATATCATAATATATAGTCTGGGAGTTCAAACTGTACTAACAGACCATAGTCAACGACAGTCACATGGTCAACTTTATGATGAACAGTTTCGCTATGACTAGGAATATAAGTCATTGACACATGAGGAAAATAAAAAGAAATAGTGCCATTTGGTTTCCGAATTAGCATAATACGATGAAAATTTAAGATATATCCCAATGAACAGGAAATGATACTAAAGAGAAAAAAATCGTAGATAAAGTGCTCAAGTAATAAAACTGTTATCATGCTCTTCTGGAGATTGAAGTATAACACTATAGAAGGGATAACTAGAAAGAATTTCTGATACTGCTTAACCGAATGTTTCAGAGACAGAGATAGCAGATAAATCTTGCTACCGAAACTTGGACCCAATGTGTATTACTCATTATATTTATCCAATCATACAAACAGAAAGATATTCATCAAATCCCTCTTTTATGGTGTTTAGTTTTTTTACAAGTAAATAGTGCCCGTGCCTGTAGCCCTTCTAGGACTACTGAAGGTCAAAAGTCCGGGTAAAGGAGGCACGTTGTGTATCGGGTTACCAACCTCACCCTATTAAAAAGAACAGTGCCAACCTGAAAAAACTACAAAACTATGTTTTGGAAGTTGAAAGGTTTTTAATTAGAAGTGTTATAAAACCTCATGGTGAAGGCCTAGATACTTCAAGATCCATATAGCCGACGCCCCTACTAACGACCATGGCAACAATATACATAAGTACATGGAATCTCTAAACAAAGTGGGAGACGCCGACCAGGAAATTCATACTGAGATCAACAGTAAATAAGTCCAAATGTTAATGTCATTCTTAAGGTGATAGTCCTTAGCTATTTTATAACGCATTCCCATGCTAATTCATTGTACCTCACTAAAATGTCTTGGAATGATTAACACATGTCCTTATGAGAGGAAAAAGTACACTTAGGAGCATACCTACCTGTGACAATAAATAAAGTAGGTAAAGCTGATATTCCTGAAGGATACTACCCGGCGTAGCTAACCTGGATGACAATTCATTACAAGCTTTAATATGGTCAAATGTTTTGTTAACAAGTTTACTTCGAATGCTGTATGCGTACATAACATTTAGTAAGTTGATGTAGGTCACTAAAAAGCCTTATATAATGACAGATACTCACACAACTTATGTTCCAAAACCCAACACAGAGTAAATATTATTTGATCGACGTCTAGGTCGGAACTTTATTCGATTTGTCAGTATTAATCAACTTGCACTTTGATTAAGCTTCGAAAGATTATAAAAGTCAAAATCTTAGAAACTATATTGGTCAATTTAATCCTTCAATGGTCATCTTTTATTGTAAAATGGGATGATTAGCTATTGGGGCTAATCAGATGAAATTACGTCTGTAGTGGCTTTGCTTCACTAATCGTTTACCTCGATAGCTGTTATAATATAAGTCTCAACGGTGTTTGAAATCAGAAGGCAAACAGAAGCGGTAACTACAGTTTACTATGGGTTAGCACAAGCCACGAAGTAACAAGCACATCGAGCAAATTGAAAGCGGAGAGGCGAATAAGTATATGCGAACAGTTGCGTAGGCAAATTTATAGTCAATTGTATAAGGGCGCAGCAAGACAAAGAAAAAGCTAATAATAAGATTTGAGTGCATACATATGTGAAGACGTGGATGAATCATCGAGTGATATTTAAGCAACCAACATTCCAGCTAGATTCTGTCATGTGCTCTAGTGATCAAACAGTACAAAGAAATATGAGAATTGTCACTATTCTAATGACATTGTTTGTTAAGTAAGTTAGTAAAAGGGCTTAACCAAAATTAGCCATAATCGAAATTGGTTGTAATGTAGTTGCTTGCTCCCACCTCCCATAATTTAACAAATGTCCTCACTAAGGCCAAAGGAATGAGGTCTATGATATATTCAAGTTGGTTGTTGAGTAGTGAGCAAATGAATAAAGCTTGTCAAAGCGCTTTAGCTATAGTTAATTAGTCACCTGGCCTGAAAATTATTTTACTAAATCCCAACCCTGAATAACTATTGACAATGTCACTCCAAACTCTTGGTTGCGTTACCAATCTCAGCTTACCATCATTATAAAGATATTTTCACATTTTCTCATATCATCTGCAAGATGCGTCTTAACGATTTTCTAAGTATCTATGACTTCGACAATAAGTTGGTAGTAATAGAAAAGAGGTTTACAGAGCATACTTGCGACAAACAGCTCCTTTTATCTGTTACAATGGGTTGAAATGCTGAAAGCTTTACTAAGTGCCTTTCCGCCTGTTAGTCTACTTAATTCGGTATTGAAATAATCGTGTACTATTTGTATATCTGGGCTCCTAGTTATTTAAACAGCACAGATAAGTGTTTAAGATAGAGATGATTTTTCATATCTCATTTACGCCGCAATCAACGATAGTGAAAGCTCAGACCATCAATAGGTAACGACTTCCATCCTTTTTTTAATAAGAAATAACATTTAGTGAGCTTGAAGTATAAGCAACAGTCAGTGAGTTACAATGTAGGACCTGGCACATATATGTATCGGTCAAAGTTGCCATACCTCACTCATTAGCACAACAACATGAACACTAAAGTCATAGAAGTAGTTAATTTAGTGGTGGTAATATATAAAAGAAAGGTTGTATATAAGGATATAGTACAGGAGGAAAGACAGATATGAAGCAATTTTAATCTCAAGGTTTAAGGTAAGATAAAGAGTGTATACACTTACACCATTGTGATCGTATCTGAGCCATGTCGCCCAGAGTCTTCAACCATTGGTTACGATAGTTACGCAGATGGCGAGACTATAATTTATGGACGACCTTTGAACGAATCTCAAGTAACTTTGAGAAATATTAGCCAATCAGAAGACATTTAGTATAGAGTGAAAATATATTATACAACACCAAAGAATGAGAGTGGGTACACTTCTTTTACATGTTTTAAAAACTTGTCAAGGTTAGAAAAAGGTTCAAAAGTTCTAAAGTCGTAATGCATAAGGTAGAGGAACTCATCCATGTGGCTCCATAGTAGTTGGTCTCTGGAACCATGATAAGGTCATAAAAACCCTCTCAGCCTCTACCACATAGCTTCATTATTGTTTGTGTGTACTCCGGTTGTGTAAGTTTATCATTTTTATCATGGATATGTCCCTACAATACTCACACCACCGAACAGCCGAAGCTTCAGTAACATCTGCGATTATTGCAGCCAATGTTACTGGTGCTTTTACCATACAGTTGGCGGCAATTATTATAATATGCCTTAGTCTCAATTTAGATCGAGCGATAAGGGTTCCTATTCTAGCAAACGTCTTCCTTCAACATACATTACATCAAAGGACAACATCACGGTCGTCTGCACAAGGTCTCAGTCAGTCACAACGCAGAGCTTCGTACGTACGGACATCAGTTCGAGTTGCCATACCACATTAGCACAGAGACACAATTGTCGATTCAAATCCCATAGTGGTAGAGGCAGTAAGAGTATAAGCACTAATGTGAAAGACTAGGGTTTGAAGGTGTTATTCAAGGAGTGTATTCCAGTAAAATAAATTTAGAAAGAGAAAAAAAGATAGGGAGATGAAGGATTCAGAAGATTAGAATTTGGCAGAACACAAAGAGTGGATGCCCCTGAGCCATTGCAAACGATTTTGAGCAATGTCATTCAAGGTCGTTAACCATCGATTGCTATCATCTCTCGGATCTCAACCACGTAGTCTACACCTACCAACATGGTTCAATCCACTTGTCAGTGACTTTATGGATTTGTGCCACGTTTTGATCTGGCCGCCTCCATCTTTCTTCTAACCTACTCCTACACCATAAAACATTGCACGTCGAGGCAGTCGGTGGTTGGGCATACGTAACACATGTCTCAGCCATCTCAACTGTGAAGTTTCACTACTTCATCAATCGATTTGCCATCTTTACCTAGTACCCGTATCCTAACAACTCCATTACTTACAAGGTCTACAAGTCATTTAATTAACGCAATTACAAATACAGGAACTTCTTAATAGTCTCATTTTTTTAGCCGCTTAATTGTCAAGTCTTCTCTAAAATCCTCTATGAACCGATTGTACATAAGCATCAGGCGCTGTGACCTTAAAAACCCTCAAACGTTTCTGATTGGCTCGTCCATAAATTATAGTCTCGCCGGTTAAATCACCAAGTATTTTGTTAAGTAGATTATTTTCATAATAATAATAATAATCAGTCGTCAAGTGATAAACGGTGGTTTGTTTGATGAAAAAATTTATTTATCGAAGTTTCTTAAAAGAACAAGGATCTAAAACGCCGGCAACATACATACATATGTACACCATCATATAGATACCATCTTTCAAGTGTGTAATTATCAAGTCGAACATAGACATATAGATGTACATTGGTGAAATTTTTTTCAACGGTAATTATGTATGTACACATACATGTACAATTGGATTAACACTAATTTGTACAAGTAGTAACAACAAAACGGTAAATGGATGGTAAGCAAAGATAGAATAGTGGTTAGCAGTGGAATCCAGGATGAGCGTTTCGTTCTATTTGGTAAAATGAATGTGTTGCAAGTAAATTATCTAAATATTTTATGTTTTTAAGAATGTAAACTGATGTACAGTAGATATCAACATACAAATAAACAAAATAGCTCAATCATTATCATCCTCATCTCTAATTTGTTTTGTCCACTTTTAAAAGGAAAAAAGGATGAAAAGAAATGAACATATTACTGAAGTCTTGTTAGTAGATGTATTAGTCTTATGTTTAAATGTATTCTGTAAAACAACAAAGCAACATAGAGGTTTCACAAATGAGAAATAGTCAGTTCAATCTTATGATTACTTAAATATGACGTAGTCAATGTGCCGAATAACTTTAAAGGGTTATATAAATAGATTTGTCTATTGAAATAGATATATATTGAAAGGGAATTAGAGAAGAGAGGATAGAAACATAAAAAAGAGACAAAGTTGAGTTAGATAGATCAATTATCTTTACTTTACTCCCTCCCTCCCTCCCCCCCTCTCTCTCTCTGCCTCCCCATCTTATACTTATTTCTATTCCTAATTATTATATGGAATAGATGACCTAAGTATGTTTTAATTATTAGGATATGTAAATGAATGTTAATCATATATATTCAATAACCCTCAACTTTTTTTCTAAAGTGGAAAAAAAGAATAAGTTTGCGTGTTTAAGTGCGATCGACCAACCAACCAACCACCACCACATTGAGAATTATTCTTTGTGTTAAAGGGAAACAAAAAAAACAGTTACTGTAATGAATTTATAAAAAAAAAATGGGGGGCGGAAGGGTAATGACGCATATAGAGATAGAAAAGAAGAAAAAAAAGATTTATGTTTATGATGACGAAAGTTATTTGAATACGGAAATGAAACATTCATAGTAGTAGTAGTTATCCTCAATTATGACAACAATGTTTATTTATATTACTACTACTACTAATATTATTATTATTAATAAGTCTATTTTAAAAAAAAGCGACAAAGAAATAGGATATTTCTGTATGTCTGAACACCGATTACCACGACGTGCTATGCTGACTAGTATTGGTGATAGTTGGAAGAGAGTTAAGGGCAGCCAAACCAAAACATGGCATCAATTATTGAAGTCATTAACTTCTAGTCTGGGCCATGTTGGTAGATGCAGACTACTTGGTTGGGGTCCATGTGACTATCGTAACCAATGGTTGGAGACTCTGGGTGACATGGTTCAGAATCGATCATAACGGGATCGGTGTATACATTCTTTGTCTTCCCTTAAACCGTGAGATTAAAATTGCTTCATATCTGCCTTTCTTCCTGTACTATATCCATATATACAGCCTTTCTTTTATATATTACCACTACTAAATTAACTACTTTCACGAATTTGGTGTTGATCTTGTTGTGCTAACGGTGAGGTATAGCGACTTGGACTGATGCATATGTGTGCCTGGTCGTACGTTGTAGCTGACTGACTGATATCCTAACTAGATGATTTTTAACTTTGATCTACATATCATCAAGCGTATGATTTATTGAATGTTATCGCTTTATTTACAACTAATGGCAATTAGATATGGAAGCCGGTTCATTTCAACAAAGATTTAGGCATGTAGTTATATCATTAAGTCCCATATATAAGTTAGTTAGTTACGCCTGTTACACCCAATGGAGCATAGACCGCCGACTAGCATTCTCCAACCCATTCTGTCCTGGACCTTCCTTCCTAGTTCTATCCAATTTTTGTTCAGTTCTCTCATGTCTGTCTTAATTTCTCGGCGTAATGTGTTCTTTGGTCTTCCTCTTTTCCTTTGGCCTTCAGGATTCCATGTGAAGGCTTGCCTTGTGACTCACTTGGGTGATTTCCTCAATGTGTGTCCAATTCACTTCCAGCGCTTCTTCCTGATTTCTTCCTCCGCTGAAATCTGGTTTGTTCTCTCCCACAGTAGAATGTTGCTGATAGTGTCTGGCCATCGGATCCGAAGTATCTTGCGTAGACAACTGTTAATAAACACCTGTATCTTCTGGATGATGGCTTTCGTAGTTCTCCATGTCTCCGCCCTATACAGTAGAACTGTCTTGACATTTGTATTGAAAATTCTGATCTTGGTGTTGATTGACAATTGTTTTGAGTTGCAGATGTTCTTCAAGTGTAAACATGCTGCTCTTGCTTTGCCGATCCGCGCCCTGACATTTGCATCCGATCCACCGTGTTCATCGATAATACTCCCATATATAAAGTTGCATTGAAAGTAATGAACAAACTTATACGTGATTTCTGAGGAGTATTTTGTCCATGTATGAAATAAGTCGTGAATAGTTGAATTCATAAGTTGATTTAAGCTAAACTAGTCTAGTGCTTCCAGGCTTTTAATGGTGGTCTAGCGTAGATTGATTAATCAGTCCAACTATTAAGAAAATTATTACAGTCTCCACAAACCCCCATTCTAATAATATTCATCATGTGCTCATTAGTGATTTCATGGAGTTCTCGTGAGAAGTCGTGACCGGTGGAGTCAAATCCGTGTCGGGTAGAAACAGGTATCTACCTCAGACAATAGATAAATGGTTGCTCAAGATCATGGATCGATTGAAGTTAGACATTAACACCGTTGGATGCTGGCTCACTGGTCTACAGGTTAAGCGTTCGTGTGTGAGACCGAAGGTCCTAGGTTCGTGTCCCGCATGCAAGATCATGGATGCACACTGATGAGGACTTCCGTACTAGGACGAAACGGTCGTCCAGTGCTTCCAGGTTTCCAATGGTGGTCGAGCTTTAATCGACTCATGAATTGGGATACTTCCCAGATGCCCAGACCGAAGCAGCTGGTCTTCTGAGGAGGCCATATCCTGAGGCTTTGACCTACAATTCTAATCCATAAGCCAGTGGAACAACGTGAAGAGATGCAGTTCCATGGTAGCTGGTCACCAACAATAGGTTCATACGCCACTTCTTCCTTCAAGATCCTGGAGCCCATGTGCATCATTGGTTTGGAATCAGGGTTTTTAAACTCCCCTCAGCTGGATCCTCCATATCCACTAACCTGGTTAAAGCACCGGAAATTCTCATCTCTTCCTCTCGATTTCGTAAATAACAGTAATGCCGTGAGAAGGCAGTAAGTAGGACTTCCCTGACAGTGGCTTTATACGCGTGGCCATGTGAGAGAGCATTTGGTGAGGGATAGCTAATTCTCCCCACCCTCGGCCGTACCAGAGCAGTCAGCGCTACATCGATTATACAAAGTTAGGACAAAATTTAATGTTAAATCTTTTAGATTTATCTCTGTTTTTTCATCTATTATTATTCTAAAATAGATCTAAACTGCTGATTGTATGTGGATTAGAGTTTTACCGCCCTCATTTTATCTGACAGTACTTTTGTTGTCTCTTTTTTTCTCTCCATGAGAATATGACGTCAATGATAGAATAATTTGTTTACTAAATACCTATTTAAGGGTTAAGTTAATTATGGGATGGAAAATAATAAATGTTACGTGTTTTTACAAAATAACACCAGAAAAAAAAAGAAGAAATAGCTGTCTAGTAACATTGACTATTTCTGATCTCTTCCGCCAAATGATATTCATATATGTGTACATATAAGGATTAGTACTAGAAACCCTGTAAAAACTGTACAGCTGAGCAGTTGATGTGGAGTTTTAGTCTACGGGAACAGTGACTGAAAACATTTGAAACATCATTTGATGAATCAGAGGAACGGTACATGCGAATCTGATTTATAATCATCGTTGAGTGTTTAGTTAGATATCATCTCACAGCTCATTCGTGATTTGCTTCAAAATGGATGTCTTAAATTTTTCATAGTTGAAATCATGAGTGAATTGAAGCTAGACCACCAAGGAAAACCTGGAAGCACTGGATGGCCGTTTCGTCCTATTGTGGGGTTCCTCAGTAGTGCGCACTCACGGTCCCGCCTCATGAGATTCAAACCCAGGACTTACCAGTCTCGCGATAGAGCGCTTAACCACTAGACCACTGAGCCGACATCCGATGGTGTCAACGTCTAACTTCAACCAATTCACGAAGTTGAGCAACCGTTCACCAATTGTCTTCAGTGAGTTGATATCTAACAACAGACGTGGTTGAACTCCACTGGTCACTGCTTTCCACTAGAACTCCAGGACAAGTATCTTGAAGTCAGTCACTAGTGAGTATATGATTATAATCAGAGGGGGTTTTGTGGAGATTTCAGTATTTTTCATAGTTGAAATCATGATGTCTTTAAATATCCAGTAAGAAGAGATATATAAGTTTAATTAAGACAGCAGCAGTGACGATGAATGCCCACTAATGACATTTTATGATAGCCGTAGTTTATTGTTTCATAGTAATTGAAGTATGAAAGTATGATGGTTACTGAATGATCAGTATTCTCTGTCGTTAGATCTAAAATTCTCCCAGATTTCCTACGATTCTCCAGTATTTACGTCTTTCCATGTTAACAAATATTCGGAGCCATGTGAATACTCGAGTTACTAACGCTGTGAACGGTTTTGATATGCTTACGTTTTATGAGTAGTGTTTTGATTATTTACTCTAAAAGTACCATCTATATATTGGTATCAGCAAAAGTATTGCATCATCTTCATGTCACTCACATGATCACGGTAGTTTTGATTATCCTACTGTAACTGTTTTGTTTCTTTTTTTCAAGTAATCTTACACTGAATGTTAATCTAATCTATAGAAAATCCGGCTCACTTCATCAATATACAAGTTATCTATCGGTGATTTTAAGAAGACGAAGTGTCAAGTTGAGTTCATATGAAAATATTTCAGGTAGCTTAGACTATTTTATTTATTTCTTTATTTGATACAAAGGGGTACCAAATAAATATGCACCATACAAGTCACTTGATTTGTGTGTGGGTTGTGATACTGCCCGGATGTCCAAACCAAAACAGGTGGTTTTCTGAGTAGGCCACTCTTTGAGACTTTCACTTAAAGGTTTAATCCACAGATCAGTGGAACAACGTGAAGAGATGCAGTATCATAGTAACCAGTGACCAACAATAGGTTCATACGTCATTTGTTCCCCCAGGATACTGGAGCCAATGTGCACCCTTGGTTTGGAATCAGGGTTTTCCAACTCCTTTAGCTGGATCCTCCATATCCATCAACCTGGTTAAAGCATCAGACATTCACTTTTCGTCCTCTCAATTTCGTAAACAACAGTAATGCAATGAGAAGGCATTGAGTAGGACTTGTGTGGCAATGGCTGTATACGCGTGTCCTTGTGAGAGTATTCGTAGAAGGATAGCTGACTCTCCCCACCCTTGGCCATACCAGGGCATTCGGTGGCTGAATTATCTTAGTTGAGATCCTGCACGCGAGATTCAAACCCTGGACTTTCGGTATCGTACGCGAACGATTAACTTCTAAACCACTGGGCCGGCAAAAAGTGACTACCGCCCCCAGGTGGGAGCAGTGTATCATTTAGATGAGAAAACGAATTCACATTTAAGAAGTGTATTGGATAATTTTAAAGTATATCCGTTCTGTAGAGAAAGATTGTGAAAACAGGAAAATAAATCCTACATAATAATAAGTCGATCAATATTTTGAATTAAATTAAATCAGTTAAAAGCATGAGTCAATTGAAGCTAGACCACCATGGAAAACCTGGAATCACTGGATGACCGTTTCGTCCTATTATGGGACTCCTCAGCAGTGCGTATCCACGGTCTCGCCTCGCGAGACTCGAACCCAAATCTAGCTTCAATTGATTCATGATCTCCACAAAAACCTCTTCTGATAATCATCAAATCATACACAAAATCTTTTCGATATACTTCCCGTTCTTTTTTTTAATCTCTAGGCGTAAAAATCAAAATTTCCACTTTCATCTTTTATGTCATTGATAGGGCTGATGTAAATAGACAAACATACATGAATGTGTTTCTTTAATGTAAATAATAAGAGAAAGAGGTTTGTCTTGTTTTGTTTGTTTCTATAAAACCGATTTTTAATTTTGTATGACAAACACCACCTACTTTCGAAATGTAGGAAAGCGGCAACAAAAAACCGACCAGATTATATGTAAATAAGAGAGAGAGAGAGAGAAATTTGTCAAATTAGTTTTCATTAGAGATTCGATCGAGTCCAATATATATGCATCTAGTTATGTGTGAACGCCTGAGAAAAAACTGAGTCTTTCCCTATGAATGTGATTAGACCACAAATAGACTTAGAATGATAAGAAGGATATTAGTAACTATTTATATGTATGTCTCTGTGTGTGGTAACGGACTGATATATAGAGACGTAGCGACAAAAGGAGAGAAAAGCGGCATGTTTGTTAACACATACACACACAAACATGCTAATCAGAGGTAGGTCGGCCTGATGGATATATTAACCCACAATTAATTTTACACACACAAACATAACCATCGTTAATAATGAACAAAGTGTTAAGATAAGAGAGTAATGGCAAAGAGAAAAATGAAATGGATGGGACATCTGTCAGTTTAAACAATGAGAGAAAGACAGTGGTAAACTCACTTCATTAGACAAATAACTTTGTTTTCAACATTCGTATAAAATGGATAACGATTATTGAGAAGGAATGATAAATTGCAACTGTCGCTTAGTCATGAAAATGAAACTTTATTATGTTTTAAGTTGTCCATCACAGAATAAATATCAGGGTATTTGTTTCAGTAGTATTGGATAAGGACACTTATTTGCCGAATCATGGAGTAAAATATGGGTCTAACAGAAGGTCACATACAAAGGGTACGACAATAAGAAAAAGAAATTCGTACTATGATATGTATTACTGATGTCGATACATATTAGTATGTGTCATCAACTGAAGCAACATAATCAAAAGGAGAACAATCAATATGACTGCCGCCAACATTAAGTATCAACTAAAACAACATAAACACAGCTCAAGAAGAAACATAGAAACTCATTGAAGGCGAAAAAACGAGAAAGCTTACGGAGGAGTCTACCCAAGTTTTTCTGAGAAGTGGATTTCCATAGAGATTCCATGATAGTGTTGTACTACATTAAGAATACAGAAAACCGGTATAGTGCCTATATAGCCAATCGCCTTGCTGTTTTGCACCAGTATACGAAAGTTGAACAATGGAATTATGTCAAATCGTCGCAGAACCCAGCTGATTGAACCTCGAGAGGTATACAAAAATGGCCGATCTTGAATCTTGGTTTAAATGTCCTACTTCACTGCATGACGATTTTGGTATAACTATTACTGACTGTCCAGAACCTACTCCTGACAATATTGAGTTTAGAAAAACTGCTGTGGTTAACTTAAGTAGTATAAAATATGACAAGTCCCCTATTATTTCTTATTACTTGGAGTGGTTGAAATTAGTCAGGGTTGCAGCCTGGTTAAGAAGGTTCATAGAATTTCTGATGGTACTTCGTTCACCGAGTCGTGGAGGACCCGTTTATCTAGGATGCTTGAAGGTCAAAGAGCTCGAAATTGCCAAGCGTAAGGTTTTAATGATGGTCCAGAAAGAGGTGTATGGAGAACTACTTAGTGAGTTTAAGAACAACAGTAAAGTAGTTGGTCATAATGATCTGAAGGGCTTATCGCCGATAATGCTTGGTGGGTTACTCTGTGTTGGAGGTCGCCTAAACTACTCAGATTTCCCAAATGCCTTCAAACATCCAATAAATTTATCCAGTCGACACTTAGTGACAGAAATGATAGTTAGACATTATCATAAAGAAGAGGGACACACAGGAACTTCTCAATTAATGGCTGCAGTTCGCAAATGCTATTGGATAGTAAAAGAAACCAGCACGGTTAGGAGAGTGATAGGAAAGTGTGTGACTTTCCGGCGGTTTACGATGAATTCAGGGCAACAGTTGATGGCGTAGCTTCCAGCTTGTGGAGTGCGACAAGACTGGTATAGCTTCTCAGCTGTTGGGGTAGACTACTTTGGACCTTTTTTAGTCAAAAGATGAAGGTCATTAGAGAAAAGGTATAGGTGTGTATTCACTTGTTTGCAAACACGAGCAGTACATACTGAAATGACTTATAGTTTGAATACTGATTCATTCATAATGGCCTTATTACGTTTTATTGGAAGAAGAGGGAAGTCTGCAGAAATTTACAATGACAATGGGTCAAACTTCGTGGATGCAGTCTCTGAACTACGGAGATTTGTGAGGCAGTTGAATCAGCAGAAGATAAATAATGAATTGTCAGCGAGGCAGATTCAATGGCATTTCAACCCTCGGTCATACAGCCACAGAGAGGGAGTTTGGGAAAGGATGATTAGGTCTATACGCCAACTGTTATTATTAATCACCAGAGAACAGACGTTGACTGATGAGACTTTAAGCACTTATTTGGTCGAAATTGAGAAGATATTGAACAATCGACCCTTAACCCCAGTTTTCCAGGATGCTAACAATAAACTATCCTTATCACCAAATAGTTTGCTGTTATTGAGGGAATGTGACGGAATAGTCGAAGAAGGTAGCATCAGAGATAAATATGACGAACGTTGGAAACAGGTTAACTATCTAGCTAATATGTTTTGGAAAAGGTGGCTAAGAGAATACTTACCGTCCCTACAAACATGTCAAAAATGGTTAGTTGGACATCGTAATTTTCAGAAAGGAGATGTAGTAATCGCGGCTTCGGACATTTTGACCAGTGGAAAGTGACCTTTAGGAGTAGTTGAAGGCTGTGAAACAGATAACAACCGAAAGATTAGGACAGTAACCGTTCGTACGAATAACGGATTAGTTAGAAGGGATGTACGCAAGGTACGTCTCCTTGAAGGTTCCAATTAGTTACTTGTTATAACAATGTAGGCAGGTGTGGTAGGCGTATTGCTGTAAGTCTTACTCGTTCCTCTAGTGTGGACTGTGCTATGTAATGAACCATGAACAAAGGCATCGAAGTGGCTTGTGTAGTATGGAGGGATTTTGCGGACCTGTGTAAGATCCATTTTGAAGGTTTTGTGTGTGAAAATCCCTCCATGCATACATTTTCAACTTGTTCTTATTGGTTTCCTTAGTTGTACATTTTGTCAGTCTTTTTGATGCCATTTGAGATGGTAATATTTTATTTTATTATAGCTTTCTCATTTTTCATTCGCCTTCACTGAGTTTCTATGTTTCTTCTTGAGCTGTGTTTATGTTGTTTTAGTTGATACTTAATCTTGACGGCAGTCACATTGATTGTCCCCCCTTTGATTACGTTGCTTGAGTTGAGTGAGAAATTGCATTTTGATTGTGAATTGAAGCACTTTTGAAGAATTGGAAACACTTTGTGTTATAAAGCAACAAACTATTATCTTTTGAACGGATTTTTACTTGATCTATCCTGAAAGGATAGAATAACACTTATCTTTTGGCGCGCTCGATCGATTATTGAGGGAACAATTATTGGTTGAATAACTGAGTGGTAATATTTGTTTAGAACTGTAAGATTGAAACTAAGGTTTGGTTGAAGAATAACTGTCTGTGTAGTTTAATAACGCGTTATTTTCCCAATCCCATTGTTTTGATTTCAACTGGGCGATAACGCGTGATTAAACTACATAGTTATTCTTCAGCCAAACCTTAGTTTGGATCTTACACACGCATCAGAACCAAAGTCATAATTCATCGGTGTTATTTTAAAACATCAATAACTTAAAGTGGAAACTAACTTTTATTGTTGGTTATGTATATAAATAAACACCTCTAAGGTTATTGTGGCTTATTTGTTTGTTTATTTATTTATTTAAACACATAAATATTGGTACAAAGAGGCACCAGATATATATGTGCCACACAAATCAAATGAGACTTGTGTGAGGGCTGTGATATTGTACAGGTGACCAAACTGAAGCAGGTATTTTTCTTAGAGGGCCACCCCGAGCCTTTGACCTAAGGGTCTGATCCACAAGGCAGTGGAGCATAGTAAGTAGATGCATTCCCATGGTAGCCGGTCACCAACGATTGATTCATACGCCATTTGTTCCTTCAGGATACTGGAGCCAGCCCATGTACACCATTAGTTTGGAATCAGGGTTTTCCAACTCCCCTAGGTGAACCCTCCGTGTCCACGAACCCGGTTAAAGAGCCGGACATTCGCTTTTCGTACTCTCAATTTCGTAAACAACAGTAGTGCCACGAGAAGGCAGTAAGTATTACTTCCCTATCAGAGGCTATATACGCGTGGCCATGTGAGAGCATTTGGAGAGGGATAGCTGACTCTCCCCACTCTCGGCTGTACCAGGGCATTTGGGGGCCTGTGGCCTATTATGTCTCTGTCAATAATATCATAAGATATTCATACATTTCAGAAAAAAAACTAAAAATGTCTAACTTTGAAGAAAAATGTCTTTGGGTCGAGGATAATATTTTCTATAACTGTGATTACTTTAATTTCTATACATGTCCTAAGAGTTTTACTTTATCGTTTGAGTATACTTATTCCCATATTTTCTGAAGAATATATTGTCATAATAGTTATCCGTTTTTGCTTATAATGCTTGTGAATTAAGGCTATATCAAGGCAATACGCACAGTATGCACATATGCCAATAAGCGACTGACCAGTTGCAGTCCTAACACATCGATGGGAAGATTCAAATAAACAATACCAAGTGAATTTAAATTTCATCCCATCGCACAAGCAAGTGGCTATCAGGACTCAGCAGCTGAGTGGATAACGCGATGGCGTTCGAAGCGAACGGTACTGGGTTCGAGTCCCAGAGTGAATATCAACTCTGAGACGCAGGTACATCCAGCTGAAAAGTCCCAAATAGGACGAGACGCACGTCCTGGATTCCACTGCTAGCCACTATCCATAATGAATATTGTTTTATAACAGAATGTCATGTAAATGAGCTAAAGGTACATTTGATTGAAATGCTTAAAAATGTATATTCATGTATACACATTTTAAAACAATATTCACTGACATTATTATCATTAGAGTAATGTTAAAATTATTGATTTTTAAGTTTATCTGACCTCAAAAGCAAAAATATTCCAACTTTAAGGACAAAACTCAGTCGAATGAAAGAAATTTGATTGTAATCATCCATTGGTTGACCTGTATGAAAATTTAGTTTTCTAAATAACCCCCCCCCACGTTAATTGAGGAAATTTTCACGGATAGAACTACCGGAAATTACAGTGGACCATAATTATTCGCTTACCTAGCAACAATATTACTGTAAAGTATATTTCGAGTATCAGTCAATCAATCACAACGTAGAACTTCGTACATACGTACATCAGTTCGAGTTGCCATATCACATTAGCACAGAGATGCAGTTGTACATTCAAACCCCATAGTAATAGAAGTAGTAAGACTATAAGCAGTAATCCGAAAGATTAAGGTTTGAAGATGTTATTCAAGGAGTATAATCCAGCGAAATAAATTTGAAAAGAGAAAAAGGATAGTAACATGAAGAATTCAGAAGATTAGAATTTGGTAGAACACAAAGAGTGGATGCACCTTCGCCATTGCAAACGATTTTGAGTCATGTCATTCAAGGTCTCTAACCACCGGTTGCTATCATCTCGCGAATCTCAACCAGGTAGTCTACACCTACCAACATGGCTCAGTCCAATTGTCAGCGACTTCATGGATTTGTGCCACGTTTTGGTCTGGCCGAACCTAGCTTTCTTCCAACCTGCTCCTACACCATAAAACATTGCACGTCGGAGCAGTTGGTGGTTGGGCATACGTAACACGTGTCCAAGCCATCTCAACTGATCAAGTTTCACTACTTCATCAATCGATTTGTCATCCTTACCTAGTACCCGTTTCCTAACAACTGCATTACTTACCTGGTGGTCCCTGGTTTTACGAGCAATGCTTCGAAGACACCTATGATCGAATACTAGTAGTCTACGAATATCCTCTACTCTTACCGGCCATGTTTCACTGCCATAAAGTAGGACGGAACAAACTGCTGCACAGTAAACCCGTCCTTTGGTTGGTAGACGGATATCTCGCCCACTCCATAAATGACGCAAGTTGGCGAGTATAAATGGAAGTTAAATAATATATTGTTAAATTGAAAAAGAGAAGGTAGCAAACTGATTAGTTCCATCCACATTGACGACATGTCATTTACATCTCCATTTCATCATCAGTCTAGAATTCACCATTCATACTAGGGCTGGTCGATTCAAGAGTTCGCCAAAGTGCCCATCTGTTTCACTGTTCTTGTAGAGCCCCCAAATGCCCTGGTATGGCCGAGAGTGGGGAGAGTCTGCTCTCCCTCTCGAAATGCTCTCATATGGCCGCGCGAATATATAGCCTCTGCCAGGGAAGTCCTACTCACTGCCTTCTCGTGGCGGGGGTGTTGTTCACGAAAGTGAGAGGACGAAAAGCGAATGTCGGGCGCTTTAACCAGGTTGGTGGACACGGCGCTCCCACCTAGGGGAGTTGGAAAACCCTGATTGCAAACTAATGGTGCACATGGGCTCCAGTATCCTGAAGGAACGAATGGCGTATGAACCGACTGTTGGTCACCTGCTACCATGGGACTGCATCTCCTCACGATGCTCCACTGCCTTGTGGACTAGACCTTTAGGTCAAAGGCCCTGGGTGTGGCCCCCTAAGAAAAACCACCTGCTTCAGTCTGGGCACCTGGGCAGTATCACAGCCCTCACACAAATCGAATGAGATTTGTGAGGCGCATATTTATCTGGTGCTTCTTTGTACCAATATTTATGTGTTTAAATAAATAAATAATAAGATTAGCCTTCTTTGCTTTTGACAGGTTGTTCTTGTTTATTTTATTTCCCTGCTATTTTCTTCGTTGCATCATCTATTTTTTTCATACTCCCTTCTCTTGAAGCTTTTTCCGCTGCTATTGTTAGGTTTTTCACATATTTCCGCTTATTGGCTCTAATTCTCCTCATAACTAACTTGTTTGCTTATGTGTGTTCGGCCTTGGCTTCCTCTGTTCTTGTTCTGTTGTTAGTTGGTGTCTTTTTGTTCTTCCTTTCTTAAATCATACTTGAGGTATCGATGTAGACCCGTTGTTTATAATCATGCTTCTTGCTGCCCAGAACCTCTTGACATGTTGAAGTTAGTGCCTCTTTAATCCTTTTCCAGTTGTTCACCATAGTAGTTTCCTATTATTTACGTAGGTTTTGTAGAGCTTGGAAACTATATTAGTTGTTTCTCTAGTCGTCAGGAGGGGAATCAGTCTCGTTATTTTCAAAGAATCTCGGCTTTCAATGTGAGACAACATAATTCTCCTAAATAAAGATCCCTCAACTCCCAGAAAAGTTTAAATTGTCTTTTTTAGGTTAGCGTTTTCTAGCAAGGTTGTTTTCTAAGGGATGGGGTCATAAACCACATGCCCAACCCTCCTCCTTTATCCGGGCTTGGGACAGGCAGTACCCTTAAAAGGGCTACAGGTGGAGTTGAATTTCAGTTCGATGTAAAATCTATATAATTAAACACATCTTGATAATTTTTCCCATTATTGTGGTGCACTGTATCTACTGAGAATTGTGTAGAATAAACGGAACTTCGGGAAATGACTACATATGGAGAAGTAATCTGTTTTTCTGTACGTACACCCCCTAGTTATCCAACTGGTACCAAATTAAGTAAAATAGTCGATAAGAAATTCATGAACATACACTTAGTGGACTAGTCTACAAAGATTAAGAGAACTCGCTTTCATTAAAGTTACTGAGTTCAAATAATTGATTAATCTGAAGGTTTGTATCATGAAGTGACTTCACTTATTCAACGTAAGTTGAATGAATGAACCCTTTTGAAGTACGGAAACTTACATCTAGGGACAATGAATTGAGATGAGTCCGATCACATTAAAGCATTCGAGTAGTAAAGATGTCAACTGCTGGAGATTAGAAAATTGACGTTTTCTCTGTCTGATTTGTTTTAGATTAAGATGTGAAAGATTCCAAGATTTGTCAACTCCCAAGTATTTAGGTCTATAAAAGTCAACCGTTAACAAGATTTCAAGTATCAAATCGGTTCCCATCTAGCGACCAATGTGCATGTAAGATGGTGTATTGCTTAGAAAAACTAAGTTATAATTGAAGGGAAAATCGTTATTTACTCAGCATTTTCATTAGGATTTATTTATTAAAATTATAAGTTACAGGTATCGCGTGTAAGTCAGTAACACTATTCAGTCACTCAGACTAATTTATTTATTTAAACGCATAAATATTGGTACAAAGTGGCACCAGATATATATGCGCCACACAAATCTCATTTGATTTGTGTGAGAGTTGTGATACTGCCCAGGTACCCAAACTGAAGCAGGTGGTTTTCTTAAGAGGTCACACCCTGAGCCTTCGATCTAAAGGTCTGATTAACAAGGCAGTGGAGCATCGTGAGAAGAAATGCAGTATCATGGTAGCTGGTCACCAACGATTGATTCATACGCCATTTGTTCCCTTAGGATACTGGAGCCCATGTCTACCATTGGTTAGCAATCAGGGTTTTCCAACTCCCCTAGGTGGAAGCGCCGTGTCCACCAACCTGGTTAAAGCGCCCGACATTCGCTTTTCGTACTCTCAATTTCGTAAACAACAGATGCCATGAGAAGGCAGTGAGTAGGACTTCCCTGTCAGTGGTTGTATACGCGTGGCCATGTGAGAGTATTTGGAGAGGGATAACTGACTCTCCCCACTCTCAGCCGTACCAAGGCATTTGGGGGGGGGCATTCAGACTAAAGTGGAATAGATTAGAATGAAATATCATTGAATTACAGATTCAGTCAGTATATAAACACTTTTAAGATGTATCTATAGCAGTTACATGGTATAGTATAGATTTTTCCACATTTTATAACCTCATCCATTTAGTTTAATTTCTTAAATAAGATTCAAATCATAAACGAATTACTGAATGAATATTCTACATTCGTCAGCCCTGCCTGATTTAAATTTTATTTGGATTTCAGGTAAACAATGTGGTTTCTGATTTTTTTTTTCTCTCTCTCTCTCTATATATATATATAGAGAGAGAGGAGGAGGGAGGGAGGGAGAGAGAGGAAACACTAACGTGTCAAGTCGCCGAAACAAATGTGTCTTTATAGTTTTTCTTCAATAATGAATGACTAGACAATTAGAAAGAACGATAAATGTTTTAGTCTATACATTTGTATGTCTATACATTTTATGATGAATACACACACTGACATTGAATATTTTTTAACTCAGAGATCAAAGTGAAGTGATGGTTCATTCATAAGGTTCTATATGGATGAATAGAAGAAATGTCTGATAAAATAAGTAGTATCTTTTCATTCAATTCTATAACTATTTAAATGTTTAAGGATTCATTTTATTGGTACTCGTTTGTATTTCATTATTCCCATAAGGATGATGAAAGTATTTGCCTTAAAAAACAAAAACAAAATGATGTTACATAATTCAGGAAATTGTTAAAAATTCTTAGTTGAATAAACAATAGGACCTGAACCCGCTTACAACAAACCGTCTTAAGACATAAATTGATGAAACAATAGTTACAAACCGATTCATAAAGTAGCTGATCAGTAAGCGGGTAATAAGTAATGCTACTGTACAGATATTAAAATTATCCTTTCAACAATGTAGTTGACTTTTTGTTATAAATGTATTTTGCTAATATAAACGACCCAGCTATTCCTATTGCTTAGTATTCTTATACAATGACACTCGACAAGACCCCAAAATCAGAACACTTTGAACAGGAATTAAATTGTATTCAAAATAACAATGGTATGTGAACAGCAATCACTAGTTTGAATAACGTTCATATATTTACAGTATATACATAAGAAGCTTCTAGATTTTTCTCCAATAATATGCCCCAGCTGATCGGTTTAGAATTAGCCAATCAGCGCGCAGCAACACCATCATGCATAAAACATGCTTTAATCCAATCTATGTCCCACTAACACCTCCCCCTTGAGCAGATTCGTAGGATCTGGTGCTAGGGTCCAACTGCAACTGCTTTACTGGTTTGTGCTTTCGGTTAGTCCATCTTCTAGGTAATAAGGACGTTGTATCATCCTTCGGTTGCACCTTGACTGTCCTGTCTGTTTCAGGTGTTTTGATCTCAAAGGTGTCTAGCAGAACATCAAGAGGTAATCTATGCTGCGTTTCGTTGTTGGAGATCGAGGTTGATTTCAGTTGGTTAGCATGACGCACCCAGACTTCCGAACCAACGGACACCTCATAAACTACATTTCCTTTCTTTTGTACGATCCGACCAGCTGTCCATGCAGGATGTTTTCCTCGATAGTCCATAGCAAGTACTTTTTGACCCACCGTGAACAATCGTCTTTGTACCCCATGGTGTCGATTGAACTGCTTCACCATCGATAAGTTTCGTTGCGGCTTAAGAGCTGGAGTCGGACGGATAACATCGAAATGTGTCCTTATTTTTCTGCCAAGTAACGCTTCCGCTGGAGAGATCCCATTTGTTGTTTGAGGGTTCAGTGTAGAGCGATAGATAAGCAGGAACCTCTCTAAGATCTCTTCGGTGGTACCCTCCCCTCTTGATTTTTTTAGAGCATTTTTGAACGTACCAACAAAACGTTATACCTGACCATTCGATTGCGGATGGAATGGAGGTGTTCGGATGTGCCTGATTCCGTTCTGCTGACAAAATTCTGAAAAGTCTTTTCTGACTTCATCTGACGACACTGGAGTGTTTCGAATTGCCGCTGCTGCTACACTCCGTATTTCTGGAACCTTTTTACCTGTCTTTTTTGCATATGAGGTGGTGTCTAATGATGGACACGACACGTTACACACGCTGTTGATGGGTATATCCATTAATCCAAGCTTTTCTAATATATCTAGACCAAGTAGATCAAGGTTCGGTCGTTCTGTTAGATAACATACCCCTTTACAGTTATTTCCATTGAAGGAAAATTCACATTGTAATTCGCCAACTAGTTTTAGTACGCCTCCAGATGCATTTTTAGCCGTTTTTTCGATGGCTTAATTGGCGGCTTTCCCAGCAAGTTATACGTCTCTCTAGACACTAGAGTAATATCGGATGCTGTGTCAATTTGAAGACTAGCCGCTATACCATTAATCTGGATCGTAACATACTTTATCCGAATGTCATAGTCTGTTTCAAAAGCTGCTACCAGAGAAAGAGATTTAGACTCAGCTGCTTTCACCACACGTGGAGGACGTTTATACTTCTTCTTGGGCTGGGACGTACGATTCGGCGGACAATGGCCTTCTTTATGTCTACGTCTGTTGCACACCTGACATTTATGCTTCTTAAATGGACAGAACCGTACATAATGCCAATCGCCGCATAACCAACAGGCATCCGTTGGTTTGTTATGAGTTTTATTCGGCTTCTGACTTTTTAACCTAGTCATAGCATTCACACTACTGCAGGTTAAATTAGAATTTACATGTTCAATAAACTGATAGTCGTGTCTGATGTTTTGTAGTCGTTTACACTCATCTGTCAATGTCTTGAGTGTGACGTTTGGGTCTTGATCCAAACGAGTTAGAAGTCTGGTTCTAATTTCAGCATCTTGTGGTGACTGCAGAGCTTTGATGAATACAAGGCATTTAAATTGATCTTCTGTCAACGAGCGTAACTTGAACCGTTCACACTCTCTGTTGACGACGTCTGCTAGAGCACCATATTCATCGGCTTCACGTCTCACCAAATTCAGACACTGATATCGAATACTAAACAATGAGGAAGATTCGCCGAATACCTCTGACAACTGCGTTACTGTCTCCTCGAAACTGAGCTCTCGAGGTAACTTTGGCAATATATGATCAGCATAACGTGCATGCTCATTGCTTCCCAACTTACGCATCAACAACCGAGTCTTCCATGCGTCATCTTGTTGACAGAATTCTATTCTAAATGTATCTTCCCAACGCTTGAACCACGTGAGAAAGGTATTTCCACTTTCGGGGTCATATATGAATTCTGGGATGCTGCTAGCAACTGCATCACAAGAAGTACTTGAAACAGCGTGTGAACTCGAGTTTTGGATGCTAAACTGTTGCATCAGAGTCTCCAACAACCGCATTTGTGCATCAAGTTGTGCTTGCTGTTGTTGTAGTATTCGGCTGAGCTGGTCATCTGATATAGGCATTTTGAATGAATTTTCCTTTTTCCCCGTCGCCACTGTTATAATTGTATTTAGTTATATAAACGACCCAGCTATTCCTATTGCTTAGTATTCTTATACGATGACACTCGACAAGACCCCAAAATCAGAACACTTTGAACAGGAATTAAATTGTATTCAAAATAACAATGGTATGTGAACAGCAATCACTAGTTTGAATAACGTTCATATATTTACAGTATATACATAAGAAGCTTCTAGATTTTTCTCCAATAATATGCCCCAGCTGATCGGTTTAGAATTAGCCAATCAGCGCGCAGCAACACCATCATGCATAAAACATGCTTTAATCCAATCTATGTCCCACTAACACTTTTCCTGAACGTTGCTGCTATCTTGAAGTGGTGGTCGGGTTCGCCTATTGTGATGAACCAGTCGAGCTATAATGGCTGGAACAATCGTTCCTCAAGGTCCTACCATGCCAGACAGGTCGGTTGAAGAGCGGTGAGACTAAAAGCAGCAAACCCAAGGTCCGAAGGAGAAGTCGTACTGCCGACTGTACAGAGGTGTGACGGCAGTAAGGCGTTCCCTTCAGACAACCAGCATAACAGCGATGCTGCCTTCCCATAAGGAGGGGTGGGGTTAGAAAAGGTCGACCCTAAAAATACACACCTCGCCTTATCCCACGGATTTCCGTATTCGGAGGTAAAGTCCTAACAAGTAGCGAGCTAAGACAAAAATTACCCACAAAAAGGTCGTGTGTGACCGACCTCAAGCAGTTGTCCCTTGGGCACTGCGGTCACACTGTTAGGTTACTAAGACCACCCCTCTAATCCAATTTCCTTTTCAGGTGCTTCTAGAAGAACCCTTCCACGGTGTGGGCAACCGGGAAGTGATAACTACTCTCATACCTCTAACAGCACTTAAGATCACTTTAGTTGACTGCATTACATGTTGGATGATCAGAAGTATTCAGTAAAAAGGTCTAGAACTAGGTAGTGCTTTTGAGCATATTAAATAACAATGTAAATCTCAAACTGATATTTCCTTGTATATTTGGAAGTAAATTTACTAATGGTACAGTCAGTAGAAGTAAAACTAAGCTGTTAAGGCTGTGATCGATGAGAGAATTACCGTGCAATAATCACGAGCTTATAACTAGTCTCGTATCGCTCAATCAAAGATAATTAATATAATACCTTTTTAGACTGTACATGAGAACAGCAAGATAAATCAAAACGCGAGAAATATATCTGAAAAAGAACAAATGAAATCAAATAATCAGGGGTAATTTGAATTGCCCCCAAATGCCCTGGTACGACTGAGGGTGGGGAGAGTCGGCTCTCTCTCTCTCTCCAAATGCTCTCACATGACCACGCCTATACAGCCATTGCCACACAAGCCCTACTCACTGCCTTCTCACGTCATTACTGTTGTTTACGAAATTGAGAGGACGAAAAGAGAATGCTCGGTGCTTTAACTAATTTGGTGGATATGGAGGATTCAGCTGAGAGAAGTTGGAAAACCCTGGTTCTAAACAAATGGTGCACAAAGGATTCAGGATCCTGAACGAACAAATGACGTATAAACCTATTGTTGGTGACCGGCTACTATGGGACTGCATCTCCTAACTTCGCTCCACTGACTTGTGGATTAGAACTTTAGGTAGAAAGCTCAGGGTGTGGCCCTCTAAGAAAACCACCTGCTTCGGTCTGGGCAGCATTGCAGCCCTCAAACAAACCAATGATAACTGCTACTGACCTTATTGTTATTATGTGGCGCAAATGTTTTTGGTGCCCCTTGTACCGATGTTTATATGTTCAAATAAATAAATAAATGATACTTAACTGGAAAAATTGAAAGGATATGATTCATAATTTTGGCTGAATTTTGTAAGTCAAATTTGTAGTACTCCTATCGAGTTAGTCCAGTTAGTCGTGGCTAAATCTTCAGGCATGCATATTCATTCAAGTTGAACGTACATAATCCCGGTTTTATAACGATAACGAATCTGTTGACCATTGAACTAGTAAAATGTATCATTTAGAAATTCTACTTCTTACCTATCTATACAAGAAGCACTTTGTTATATGTCAGAAATCGACAAGTCCACTTAAGTTTAGGCAATTAGGTGGTGATATTACTAGTCTCCAAGGCACTGGTGAAGCTTCACGCTAAGTAAACTTTCGTCTGATAAATTAGCTCTGTTATTTATTATTTCATAACTAAATCACAATACTACTATACGGCAAAATATTCGTTTGAATAATTTCAAGATATTATAAATGAATGAGTTTACTAATTTAACTGCCTCACTATGGTTGTGTAACTCCGCCTGTAACTCTTCTAGTTACTACTGGTCCCAAGCCTGGGTAAAGGAGGAGGGTTGGGCATGGGGTTAGCGACCCCCCATAACTATAGATAGTAGATCCATAGGAACTAGTTAACTTTTAACCCACATTTATATTTATAAGTTCAACCTAGAAACACTTTTAATGTCCTTTAAAAAACATTGTATATATGAATGAGTATTTGTTTTATATTTTAACAGTGGAGGATTAAAACACTGAGTCAGAGAACAAAAGAATTTCATAGTTGAAATCATGAGTCAATTGAATCTGAACCGCCATAGAAAACCTGGAAGCACTGGAAGACCGTTTCGTCCTATTGTGGGACTCCTCAGCAGTGCGCATCCATGATCCCGCACTCGTAAGATTCGAACCCAGGACCTATCAGTCTCGCGCCAGAGCACTTAACCAATAGATCACTGAGCCGGCATCCAACGGTGTTAATGTCTAACTTCAACCAGTCCACGGTGTTTGAGCAACCGTCCACTAATTGTCTTCAGTGAGTTGATATCTCTACAACAGACTTGGTTGAACTCCACTGGTCACTGCTTCCCACTAGATCTCAAGGAAACATCCCTTGAAGTCAGCCACTAGTGAGCATATGGTTATAATCAGAGGGGGTTTTGTGGAGATTTCAGTATTTTTCATAGTTGAAATCATGAGGAGTCCCATAATAGGAGGAAACGGCCATCCAGTGCTTCCAGGTTTTCCATAGTAGTCTAGCTTCAATTGACTTATAATTTCAATTATACAATTACTAAAATCTGCACAAAATCCCCTTCTGATAACAAAAGAATGTTATCTGTCATAAGTTTAGTATACATTAATCAGTTGTGTTAATTTAACGGTTAGAGGTGAATATTTAACTAGTCAGTTATGTTGCTATTCATTTTTGTATGGTTTATAGTGGAGTTGCAATTTACTTTTCTTTTGTATCTCTTCTGATGATAAATATGATTTTAAACTGTCACCTATTATGTAGGTTTACTTTGCCGAAAAATGAATGCCAATTTTTAATCCATATTTAATTAGGGGGGTCAATATCTCAGTAACAGATTTGAAAAATATCTTACTAAATTTCTAACTATAAGAAAGCATCTATTTATTTATTTATTTAAACACATAACTATTGGTAGAAAGGAGCACCAGATATATATGCTCCACACAAATCGCATTTCATTTGTGTGAGAGCTGTGATACTGCCCCGAGGCTCAAACTAAAGCACGTGGTTTTTTTAGGGAGCCACACCCGGAGCCTTTGACCTGAAGATCTGATTCACAAGGCAGTGGAGCATCGTGAGGAGATGTAATCCCATGGTCGCCAGTGACCAACGATTGATTCATACGTCATTTGTTCCCTCGGGATACTGGAGCCCATGTACACCATTGGTTTGGAATCAGGGTTTTCGAACTACCCTAGGTGGATGCACCGTGTCCACCAACCCGGTTAAAGCACCAGACATTCGCTTTTCGTCCTCTCAATTTCGTAAACAACAGCAGTGGCACGAGAAGGCAGTGAGTAGGACTCGTGTGGCAGAGGCTATATACGCGTGGCCATATGGGAGCATTTGGAGAGGGAGAGCGAACTCTCTCCACATTTGGCCGTACCAGGGCATTTGGGGGCAAGAAAGCATCTGCTTATACCTTGGTATGATTAGCTGAATAGATGGATATACTTGATTAATTTCATTTATGAATTTAAATTAACTCATTACAATAAGGACAAGAATGACCTCTTTTCATGTATCGAAATCTAAGTAGTATACTTATTAAGTACTATAAGAGTATTCATTTGAATCATTTCAGATATAAAGACATACAAAGTTATTTTTTATAGTGAACGTCTGACTATTTCAGTTGTGGATATTCAATTAAAGGTTTCTTATAACGTTCTTGAGTTGAATGACAGTAGAAAATGTGGTTTTTTATTTCTTTTGATGAGGAACAATTGTTTTAGAAAAATATGGTGTCAAATAAAAACAACGTAAAAATTATTAAAATCTCCACAAAACCCCCTTCTGATGATGATTATATGCTCACTAGTGACTGGCTCCATGAGGTATTTCCTGAAGTTCTAGTGAGAAGCAGTAACCAGTGGAGTTAAACCAGGTCTGTTGGGAGATATCAACTCACCGAAGGCATTGATGAATTGTTGCTCAATTCCGTAGACTGGTTGAAGTTAGACATTAACACCGTTGGATGCCGACTAGCTCAGTGGTCCATCGGTTAAGTGCTGTGGCGCGAGACTGGTAGGTCCTGAGTTGGAATGTCGCGAGGCGGGATCGTGGATGCGCACTGCTGAGGAGTCCCACAATAGAACGAAACGGCAGTCCAATGCTTTCAGGTTTTCCATGGTGGTCTAGCTTCAACTGACTCATGATCTCAACTATATAAACAGGGTACTTTAGTTTTATTGTCGAAAAGTTTGTAATGTCATCATCAATTGTTCCTTCTTTATTCCTAAAGTAAACTGATACATTGATACATAGACCAACATGGAAAACCTGAAAGCACTGGTCAGTCAGTCAGTCAGCTATAACATAGGACCAGGCACATATATGCATCGGTCCAAGTTGCCATACCTCACTCATTAGCACAACAACATGAACACCGGATTCATAGAAGTAGTTAATTTAGTGGTGGTAATATATAAAAGAAAGATTGTATATAAGGATGTAATACGGGAAGAAAGGCAGATATGAAGCAATTTTAATCTCACAGTTTAAGGGAAGATAAAGAGTGTATACACCTACGCCATTGTGATCGATTCTGAGCCATGTCACCTAGAGTCTCCAACCATTGGTTACGATAGTCACGCGGACCCCAACCAAGTAGTCTGCATCTATCAACATGGCTCAGACTAGAAGTTAGTGACTTCAAGTACTGATGCCACGTTTTGGTTTAGCACTGGACGACCGTTACATCCTATTGTGGGACTCCTCAGTGGCAGTTCCCATCCACGATCCCACCTCACAAGATTCGAACCCAGCACTTATCAATTTCGCGCGCGACCGCTTAACCTCTAGACCACTGAGATGGTCAGCATCCAACACATACATAATAAATATATTTAATAGATATAATAAAACAAATTTTCTTTAAAAAAAACTTACCGAATTGATTAAATGCCTTAAATGTTGTACTAATTTATGTATTCCATGACGTAATTGTGAACGTAAATGTTTTGGCCATAAATGATTATTATTATTATTATTATTCATTAATTTTGTATTGGATTTGAATTCAGTACTATAATAATTTATACATAAATTTCTTACTAATATAGTCCATGTTTTAGTTAATTGTAATATTTGTGTTAAACAATCAAATTCCCAATTAGTAGTATTAGTAGTAGTAGTAGTAGTAGTAGTACTACTACTACTAGTGCTAGTAGTATTATAAGTAGTATTATTAGTAGTATCTTTACATAAATTTATATATTGATCAAATGGAAATGATAATAATGATGGTAAATATATATTCCCTATGGATATAATTAATTTGAATGCAATACGTTGATGTATAAAATAATGATAAACATTTATTAATTCCATATGTCCTATAGTTAAATGAGATAAACAACGTAGACCAGCTTCAATTAAATCTAATGTAGAATTAAATATGGATAAATTTAATAAATTTTTTTGTTTTATTAAATAATTTTTTATTGTTATTGAATTATTAAAAGATAATAATAATAATGAGGGTGATGAGGATGGTGGGGATGGGGATGATGATGATGAATGATTGATTTGATTACTGTTTATTGATGATTCTGTTGTTGTTGTTGTTGGGGTGGTGGAGGTGGTGGTTGTGGTTGCTGTTGCTATGGTTGGATATTCTGTTACATAATGATCATTATTATTATGTAATTTATTGAAACTTTTTTTAATTGTATTAGAATGATCATCTTCATCATGATTACATTGAATAGACATATTTGACATGGATTGATTAAGATTATCACAAAATGTATGATAATAATTTTTTTGTCCACTTATTTCAGTATATAATACTTGTAAGATTAAATCAATTCCATTATGCTAAAAATATAAAATAAAAAGTTTATAAGGAAGAAATAAGAATAATATGTAATAAGTACTATTTAAATATAGATGTAGCTAGAGATACTCTAAAACAGTCTAAAGTATGTAGGACACGGAGAGTCTACCTAGGGAAGTTGGAAAACCCTGATTCCAAACCAATGATGCATATGGGCTCCAGGATCCTGAGGGAACAAATGGCGTATGAACCAATTATTGGTCACTGAATACCATGGGGATTGCATGTCCTGACGTTGCTCCACTGCCTTATGGATTAGACCTTTAAGTCGAAGGCTCCGGATGTGGCCCCCTAAGAAGACCATCTGATTCAGTTTGGGCACCTGGACAGTATCCCAGCCCACACACAAATTAAGTGACTTGTGTGGTGCATATGTATTCGGTGCCCCTTTGTATCAGTATTTGTGTTCAAATAAATGAATAAATAAGTCCTGTCTAAAGCAGGTACCCAGGAGTCTTGAAAATGATCATGTAGAGTACTTACCATGATTTAAAGATCATTCGCAAGGAATTATTTAATAATCTTATTGAAAGAATGACACTTTTTGCAAAGCAAATTACTTTAAGGGAGAGTTGGATATGTATCACAAACTTATACGTAGCAATGAAAAACCGGGACGTTCTGAAAGATCATAAGCTATCTATAGAAATAGTTTTCGCCGACTTCACTAAGGCTTTTAGTAGAGACCAACGCACTAGACTTCATTCAATTGGGCAATATCAGAATGAAGATAAATTTATTTCCATAGAAAACCAATTTTTATGAATAGGCAAACAGAACAGTTCGAATCCAAGTTCTTTGGTGGAAAGTGTTTAATGGAGCACTCCAAAGTACAGTCGTGGGACCAGTGTTACTACTCAGGAACGTTATTGTCAGTGTCAGTTTTCTGTCAGCATCGGTCTTTTTAAAGCGGAGAGGACAGCGAAAACCTACAGAAAGGTTTATGGAAATTAACAGAATGGACTAATATTTAGCAATGATAAAGTATATTATTATGTATGCTGGTCACCACAGCACAAATAACTATACGGTCGATAACGTTGAGTTATCCATAGTCCAGAAACAGTGATTTAGGTCATCATTAGTCCATATTTGAAAACCACAGCACATTGTTAAGCAATGACTGTTGAAGGTTTTAGAACCATTTAGTCAATACGTAGAGCTTACAGCTAATACGTTTTGAGAGATTTATGACATTTCGTATGGCCTTTCCTTGAACAAAATCCGTGTTGCAAACAAGCAGTCTGACCGTCAGGAAAAGGTTAGTAAGCTTCTGGAAAAGGCTTACGTAACGTCAACTTATCTTATTCTTGGAATCTTAGACATGGAGCATGACGAGGTTGGTAGAAATAGGGCCTTTTAAATGCCCTGAGGTTGAAAATTCTGCTCTCCTACCAGGGATACACTTATACAGCCTTCGGAAGGGAAATCCTACTCATTACCTTCAGGTGGATGGGATGCACTTTGCGAAAAGGGACAGCAATCGGATGTTCTGTGAGATGACTGGGTTGGTGGATACTGATGGTATACTCAAGACGATTTTTTAAGAAGCGTTGAAGTGAAACGGAAAATACGCGAAAACAAAACTCTGGTACTAGGCTGGTTCTAACTAGCCAGCAAGACTAAATAGGTGTGTATGTAATGCATGAACTACGGAACTACTAAACTAAATTGTTTGCCTATAACATCGGTGGACGTTCAGTCAGCGACAACGTAGGACCAGGCACATATATGCATCGGTCCAAGTTGCCATACCTCGTTAGCACAACAAGATCAACACCGGATTCATAGTAGTTAATTTGGTGTTGGTAGTAGTATATAAATTATAGGTTGTATATAAGGATATAGTATAGGAAGGAAGAATGTTATGAAGCAATTTTAGTCTCAAGGTTTAAGGGAAGATAAAGAGTGTGTACACCTAGGCCATTGTGATCGATTCTGAGCCATGTCACACAGAGTCTCCAACCAATGGTTACGATAGTTACATGGACCCCAACCAGGTAGTCTGCATCTGCCAACATGGCTCAGACAAGAAGTTAGTGACTTCAAGCACTGATGCCATGTTTTGGTTTGGCCGCCCCTAACTCTCTTTCAACCATCCCCTACACTAGTCAACATAGCGCGTCGTGGTAATCGATGTTCAGGCATACGTAACACGTGGCCCAACCATCTCAATCGATGAATATTCATGACCTCATCAACTGATTTACCATCATTCCCTAATACCCTGCGTCCAACCTCACTATTACTTACTCGGTTATCCCAGCAGGTGCGAGCAATATTTCTAAGGCATGTGGTCAAATACTAGTAACCTACGAGTATCTTCTACTCTTAATGGCCATGTTTCGCAGCCGTAAAGTAGAACAGAACGAACTGCTGCGCAGTATACTCGTCCCTTAATTGATAGACGGATATCTCGTCTTCGCCATAGGTGACGTAAGTTGGCAAAAGCCAAACGAGCTTTTTGAATCCGTGATGAGATTTCGTCAAACACCAACCCATTAGGGCTGATCAGACTTCCAAGATAAGTGAAGTTGTCCACGCGTTCGACTACTCCACTCCCTATCCTCGGTGGATGTTATACACTTAACTTTTGTTAAGCGTCATGAAACACGGAAATCTTAGCTGCTTAATAATAAGTTATTGGTTCTAGATAGGGTGAGATAATGTAACCGCCATATTGATGTTGGATACATTCAAGAACGTGGAGAATTCCTGTTCGCGAAAAAAAGGAGACTAGTATTATCGGGACTACAAGTAGCTCCCAAACGCCCTGGTACGACCGAAAGTGGAGAGTCCGCTCTCCTCTAAATGCTCACACATGGCCACGCGTATATAGCCTCTGCCACACAAGTCCTAATCACTGCCTTCTCATGACATTACTGTTTACGAAATTGAGAGGACGAAAAGCGAATGTCCGGTGCTTTAACCGAGTTGGTGGATATGGCACGTCCGCCTAGGGGAGTTGGAAAACCCTCATTTCAAACCAATGGTGCACATGGTCTCCAGTATCCTGAGGGAACAAATGACGTATGAATCAATCGTCGGTGATCGGCTACCATGGGACTGCATCTCCTTGCGATGCCCCGCTGCCTTGTGGATCAAACCTTCAGGTCAAAGGCTCCAGGTGTGGCTCCCTAAGAAAACCACCTGCTTCAGTTTGGGCACCTGGACAGTATCACAGCTCACACAAACCAAATGTGATTTGTGTGGCGCATATATATCTGGTGCCCCTTTGTACTAATATTTATGTTTAAATAAACAAATAAATACACATTTGTACTCTAGAATAATTGATACGATACATGTGAAACCATCGCACTAAACCAACTTCTATAGTCAAGTGATTTTAAGTTATAGTTTCAGAAAAAATCTTTAGGGTTGAATTAGACTAACTCATTCTTCAGGTACTTGGTTATGAACCACACAAATAGTAAAGGCCACTGATGCTACCGGATCACCTAAATCGAAGTAGGTGAAGCGGCGTTTGGACCTGAGACTTGAAAATAGAACGCCCTACCACTAGGCCACCGCTCCATTCTTGATTAATTAGAGGAAGCAAAAGACCATCATAGATTTAAAAGTGTGAATTAGAACAAGATTCAAGAAAATTTTTTCGAAAACTTACCCGAACAACGTAGGACTTCGCAGCATTATTTCTACATGTTAAATTTGCTAGTGCTCCTAGAACACACCGGGACACAGGAGTATCACCTCCAGTATTGGTTGAATAGTGAGCTCCATAGCTATCACTACATATGTTGAGTCTCAATTGAGAAAGAAGCTGTTTTACTACATTAACGGAGACATCCGATGTTATATTATCTACGGCAATATCTGAAAGATTTCGCATAGTCCATAGGGCATTTGTTATTACTCGCGATGAGTGACATTCTAAACAATGATTAAAGAAATCCAAAAGTGGATCTTGAGCAACTATTTCATATTTAACGGGAATCCAAGCAGATAAAACTCGAAGAAGTCTGGTAGCTGTCCATAAAACTTTTTCGTAAGTTGAAATCATGATAACTCTTAAAAGGGAAGATAGTCCGCCTTGTTCCTTAAACGTTTTTTTCGTACTTTCAGACCTGTATGCTAATATATACAAACAATCACAGAGGACTGCTAAGAACTTTGGATTGATACTCTTCTGTAAGTTCGGTGATGTTAATGAATACGGTGTATCTGATTTTACGTGTTCAACAGAATAATTTAGAAGATTTATTAAACGATTAGAGATGCATGTTCGATTAATGAAACCTTTAGCTGTTTTGTGACTTAACAATATGTTATGTAGGGCAGTCACACAGAAGTATAAAACAGATTCGAAAGGGAAAAGCAGAAGCCCATTAATGACATCAAGCCCTCCATTGTGCACTACTATAGCCAGTCCATCTGGGCACTGTGAAAAATAGTTTATAATGCCGCTCATGCAATGAATTACGTCTACGTATTTGCTAGCAGAGGGGCAAAATACAGGTATCTTTACACTGTAGAAAACATCTGGACATATACGGGCAATAAACGACGCATATCCACATTTGCATAAATTGAATAAATAAATACATGCGTTAAGACTGATATCAATATCCACATTAGAAAGACATTGTACTGCCTGTATCACTGTCACGGAATGTGTTTCATAGAAGGAAAGTAGATCACAGTATAGATATTCAGCATCATCTGGACGTTCGAAATTGAAGGCCGCCAATGTGTTACATGAGGCCGGCGTCTCTACACTGACTCCAGAGTCGGAATTGTACAAAGACGAAGAGTCACTTTCACTGCTGCCAAAATCAACTTCAAAGTCCATTGTCACCTTGCCTTCTGACAGGATCGTCATATTTCGCCAAATGCTTTTTATGGATCGACATCGACCACGATGATCTTAGAACTAAAGTTAAACAGGGCCGAAGGTCAAAACTCTGAGTAGTGATGTCGACAAACACATGTTCAACATCCCAAATAAGAAAATCTTCTAATTCATAATATCTTCATAAATTTTTGGAACAATCAAGTAGTTATTCATTTATTTCAGTTGAAGATGTCACAGGCATTTGTATTTCGACAACACTTCAACTAGTAAAACCTATAATTGGATCGTGCCCACCCGGTGAAATCATAAGTCAGAAGCGATGAGGTTCGAAGATATATTTGATAGGATATCAATATATAGGGGAGTTATTGATATAAAATGGCTAATGATAGCAGGAGAAGTTGAGCACGGCGTTCCTACTCGTGGTCTGGTCGATATTCAGTGAACCAACAGCCCGATGATTTCGTCAGGGCTCAGTGGCATCGCACTACAATACTCCCCCACCAGATTCAACAGCCGTTTGAATCGGTTCCAAACATGTTAGGAGTAGTCGCGCGTCGGAGGTCACCAAACGATTAATATGAATCTTCCGAGTATTGCCGAGCGTAAATTCATGACATTCGTATCCTCTTTTTTGCCATGAAACTCAGCAAATTGGAAATGTGGCAGGCAGTGATCAAGTAAGTTAAACATCCTAGTGAGTAGTTTTTGATGAAAGTTTGTTGATAGTGATTAGTCAGAAAGATGAATTCACAATCGACAGTTAATCTTGTCTCGCTTATACAAGTGGATAAGTTACAAACAGTTGTGCGGTCGTGTTGCCTCGTGGCTATATTTACTAATGATCTATAGTTTAACAGAGATATTACACAGGAGCATTTACATGCTAGCCATGATTGTTAAAGAACCACGATGGCCGATTATAATCCCAGTTGATTGGTTAGTTCTATCAATTGAAATAACTATTTAAGTTTAAGTACTAATTAACATTGATATGAATCAACGAATATTTACAGCAACTGAGTGACATAGGAGGCGACAAAAAAGGAAAAGGAATCAGTATACGATGTAATAATGAAGATCATAATGTTAGGTTGCGTTATTCAAAGTCTTTCTCACTAGTGTAGACCGTCAACGTTGATGGTATCTGTCGAATGATTGGAAGCCTACTCGAGTTAGACGAGACTGGTATGGAGAAATGGCTTACTTCGAAGACATACCTCGCAGCCACTAACTAACGTGGATTACCTCTTCGACGTACTAGAGTATTATGGCTTATTTGAAGACCGTATAATACAAAACACGTTAGTATGGATATACAGTGGTAAGAATGTTTACAGAGAAAATATCGAGACCACCACCGCATGCGCCAGTCCATGGTATACGATTAACTGATGCACGTCGGTTGTCCTTGACTTTGAAAGGGAACGATGACCTGTTTGATATTCAGTGACAAAACTGCTGGATTATTTAGCTAGGGCTCAGTGATATTCCACTGCTACTACACATTCATTAAAATTGTTGGAGTAATAGGAAGGGTTAAAGAACATTTCGCACATGGTTGTAGTTGATTTTATTTTTATTTTTTATAATTCTATTGTATTGGCTAACCTTTCTAACATCGGTTGCTCAACATTCACCGTGACAAATTTTTAAGAGCACACACATTTTAAACACATATTTGTACACGAAATCAACATTAAAAGTGATTTCCCTCAATCGTTAAAAGACAGAATATAAGTCTTCTTGGAATAAGTGAAACTCATTGGAAACATTGGACAGATAAGACCAGCATCGGGAGAGGTGCTATTGTATTCTGGTCATGAAGGAGGAAATGGCTCGCTGATGCTCTCCAAAGAAGCACGAGCAGCGCTCATATAATGAGAATCTCGTTGCTCCGTGATCATTAAACCACCCTTCGAAACAAAGAAAGGGTTGCAATGAATGACATGTGGTGTTGCTCAGTCATCAATGATTTTAGCGAAGATGATAATTCCAGTTCATCGTGGAGAACTTCCCAAAAAACCTGACCATCTTGATTCAGGACTTAAATACCAAGGTCGGTGTTGTAAACACCGGCCATTAAAATATCATGGAGCAACATGGACTGGGAGGAAGAAACAAGAATGGTGAGAGAGTGGTATATATATATATATGTTTTCAACAGTATGGTTTTAGGTGGGATCGTTTTCCCTCACAAATGCATACATAAAACTTCTTGGCTCTCACGAAGCACTCTAACGCAGACCAAATCTATCACGTGTGTATCAATAAAAAAGCTTAAAAGGTCCATGGGAGACTTAAGGACAAAAGGAGAAGCTGATCTGACTTTAGGTCACCACCTGGTGATGGCCAAGTTGGAGCTAAAGAGGCACTGGACAACTGGGTAGGCAGCACTAGAAAAATTTGATGTTGCCTTCCTTTGCGATGCAAATAAACTCACCGAACTCAACATAGCTCTCCGCAACAAGTTACAAGCCTTACAGGATTTACTAGAAAGAGAAACTGCTATGGAGAACAGTTGAAGTAGAATTAAAGAAGCAATAACTTCGATACAACAGGTGATGGAGCGCAAGGGACACCAATATAAAAAATAGATCTTTGTAGAAAGTATGGGTAGGATTCAAAAAACAAAAATTAAGAAGGCAGCAGTCTATAATATTCAAACAAGAGCAAAGAAGGCTCAGACGGGCCAAATTCACAGAAGCAGGCAATCGTGTGGAGGAGAGCATCAAAGTCTTAAGTGGAAGTATGTGGGAAACCTAGCAATGGCAGCGGAAAAAGCTGGAAAATATATGGGAGCTATATGATGCAACGATCAAGATAGCATGGGAATATGGCAAACCAGGGCTACTCGACAAGGGAAGAGATTGTAAGTCAATCGACGAGGTTTGAGAGCAGCAGTAAAGGCGGTTGGGACATTCGAAAGAGCTTTGGAATAAAGCAGCGCCACTGAGCCTACCGGACGTTGAAGAAGCACACATAGACCCCCCTATGGATGATACTTCGCTAATAATGTAAATCCGTAAGGCCATCATGCAAATCAAGAGTGAGAATGCAACATGGCCAGATACCACATCGGCTGAAGCACTGAAGTCAGATATAGAGGTAACTGAAAAGGTTCTGTACATTGTCTTAGGAAGGATTTGGCGAGAAAAACAAGTGTCAACAGACTTGAAAGAGATATCTCACCATGTTGCAGAATGAAGATCTTAGTAGGTGTGGGAATCATGGAGACTATACTGTTACATTACCAAGCAAAATTTTCAACAAATTGTTTCTCGACGGGACATAAAATCTAGTAGATTTCCAACTTCAAGATCAAGAAGCTGAATTTCGTAAGGAAAGATCATCTACTGACCAAATCGCGACACTGCGGGTCATTTGTTGAACAATCGACTGAGTGGAACTCATCATCACATATCAGCTTCTTTGTTGACAGCGTCAGTAGAGAAACTTTGAGAAGTATTCTACACTTGGGTACCTGGGAAGGTCATCGGTATCGTACGGAACTCTTACGACGGACCCTATTGCGAAGTCATGCATAGGAGACAGCTCACAGATTCGTTACAAGTTAAAACTGTCTCCAGACAAGGCTGTTTATTCTCGTCTTTTCTCTCCCCTCTGGTTGTCAACTGAATTGTGAAGACTTCCATGTTTTAGGGGAAGCATGGAACACAGCGGATACATTGGACTCAGCTAAACAATTTGGACTTTGCAGATGACTTGCTCTTCCTATCCTATGCACAGCAACAAATTCAGATAACGGTGGCTAGTGTTATTGGTGGCTTTCACGGGGGTAGGCCTCAACACTCGCGTGGAGAAAAGCAAGATCACGAAGTAGGCCGAAAATACATGGAACCGTGACTTGGAGGCGGACATTAAAAGAATGAATAAAACCTGGTCACAACGACCGACTACGGAATCCATATCGAGTGCTTACACAACTACGTAATCTGGAGTGTTATCTACTGGTGAACATTCTACCAATGTATTTGTGGTCAGATCACCTCGGAGTACATTACGGCCTTCAAAGTATATGAAAATCAATCTCTCTGTCTAGTTTTTTCTCACTGATGAGCGGTTACTCAATGGTTACTCAATGGGTTTCTGTGGTGGTCTTCGTGCAGATACAGACGTAAGATCCAAACCTAAATTCCAATAGGTCTGGATGTGGCTGAATAGCTGGGGAATAGTTTTGTGGATGCGTGACCCAATCGAAATCAGAGCAAGGTATTTTGGGTAACAACAGTTGTAAATTTATCATATATACAAATGTACAAATTTACCTAAACAAATATTACCACACAGTTATTCAACCAAACAATTGTTCCCAGAATAATCAATCTAAATTACAATAAATAGGAAGTTGATTAGAAATCTAAGAAATTTACCGAACGCACCAAAAAGTAAGTGTTATTCTATCCTTTCTGGATAGATCAAGCAAGATTCCGTTTGAGCGGCTGTTCCATAACACAAAGTGTTTCAGATTCCGGGTAAGTGCTCCAAGTTACAACCAAAATGCACGATCCCAGTCAAAATCAAACAGCACAATCAAAGAGCGAACAGTCGATATGGTAGCCGCTAAAATAATATCGATTAAAACAAATTAAATACAGTTCGAGAAGAAACATAGAAACTCAATGAAAACGATAGAAAAACCGAGAAACTATTATAAAATTAAACGTTACAGTATCGATTGGCATCAAAAAAGTTAACAATATATACAAATAAAGAAACCGTGAAGAAGAAATTGCAAATGTATACATGGGGGGATTTTCACCTTCAAAATGGATCTTACGACAGATTTTTTGAGTTAACCGAACCGCTCAGGATGTTGTAAATAATGATTCTGTGGCTTGCTTTTCTATATTTCAAGGACAATAGTCCAGTTGCCAAAATTGACTTTTATGTGGTTTGTCCTTTGATCTTGTGATTCAGCTGGGTTGTGCACGTTAGATTTGGTTCGCGATTAGACGTTGGTTTATCGTTGATATTTGCGTATCAACTGTGGTGGAATTAGGCAGTAGCTTGTGATTTATACAGACTGGAACAACTACTCCGTCAGTGGTTTTTCATACCGCTAAGTAGATAAAAATAATTCAGTGAAACAATATTTTATTAACTAAGACTCCGCTTTTGTAACAGATTTTTGGTGAAAGTCTTATTTTGTCTGGTTTTCAATTAATTTTTGTGGTCAGTGGTGCTAGTGGGACGAAGTCTTATAATCAATTAATCAGGTTGCGTCACAACGTTTACATATACTATCCACTCCTTAATATTGCATGAGTACCTTATTTGTATGGCTATAGCTGACAAAATTATATGGTAATTTTCATACTATTTCCTCCGATTAAAGTATGAATACAGTCTATCGGATTATTTTGAGGAGCCCCTGGTAAGTCCAACTTCATACTCCTCTTGGAACCTCTACAAACTTCAGATGACACTTAAATCTGGATTAATTACTGTTCATTTCTTCCACATTTTTACCCCTAAGGATACTTCATACATCTTTATTAAACTTCGGTGGTGTGTTTGTTGTCGTACGAGATCTACGCCATCTTACAGGTTCTGTTCAAAGCTCCCCGAAATTCGACAGGCCCTATGCAACGCCACATCAAAAGATCAGCATATTAACGACGGTATATGTAATCCCTTTTTAAAAGACTATTCAAAAAAGGGAGGGGAGCGTTTCTGGCCATCAAACATGATGGTGGAGAGGCGACCTCAATCAATCATGTCAACAGGGCAGAACACTGTTAAATTGCGGCTCCCTACGGTCTGGCAGGACGTTATGAGTCAATGGTATTGATGATAATTTCTTACGCCAAATACCTCCATGAATCATGTCTGTAATTTTAAATTGCTTTCACGTGCTGCCGGGAAATCCTCTTGCAAGCAAAACTGGACAACTACTCTTTATAGGAATCCACCATTGACTCTGAGAAAGTCATAACAATAAAAACTAATCATAATAATTTTGACGAAAAGAAGCTAGTTGGTATTCAGACACCGTGCTTCCCTTACTAAATTTGAAAAAGACATAATTCCAAACTTTCAGCCCTTTTGAGTCACCTCCGTTTGTACAAACCCGTATTCATCCAATGCCCTACCTCTGCTTGTTTTCTTTACTCTGATGAAATATTCTTGCTTAGCGACTTGGTAAAGGAAAATGAGTCTAAGTATTTATATCTTAATTATTTCATCACAACTGACTAAAGTTCATAGATCATGAACACTGTATATCCCTGCTTCTCGCCCCCCCCACCCACTTTCCTTCCCTTTTTCAGCACCCTCGTTGTATAATACCGAAAACATGTGGGACATATGACTTGGTCCCGTGCCATCACTAATGCCTCCACAATTTATCTGAAGTCACCATACAAAAGCGCAAAATAACACGTTCAAGTTGACGTCTTTAAACTTTATTTTTATTCACTGTCAACCACCAAATGCGTGTTGTAACACAGTCCACACAAAGCACGTCAACTTTCATATTAAACATTAGAGTCAAACTAATATCAACATTCTAATGCATGAAAATTTACCACCTGTTTAAATTTCCGATGTACCCTATAACATTTCAACCTAAATGGGTAACTTACTAAAGTAAAGCCTGTGGTACTTGTAACAATTCGATCTTGCGTGTGAACTGGCTTGCCCCATGTAACATATTAGTATCTGAGAAATATATACATATCAGATGTTTTGTCCAAATGAACCAGATATTTAATCGTCAGAAACTGCCTGGAAAGCAAATATATATGCTGCATGATAATCGCTTTCGGATAAAGTGTTGCTTCCAACTTCCCACAAGTTCTACTATCATTGGACTCATAAATAAAGGAACGGATAATTATATATATATATATACATTAAGACACCACCCACTTTCCCGGGTCAATTCCCATTACTTCTTACGCAGTTGCACCCGGATAATTCTAGAGTGACGTCGATGTTATGGACTAACCACGTTTCAATCACAACTGTTATGAGTGACTCCAATTCGTTCACTAATGCTCCAGGTGCATAGAATTCATTTCTTAGTCTATTAGCATTTGTATATAAAACTCCCAAAGAGGACGACATATCCACACAGGCCTTGACAACATTTGTTTCCAAGACATGACTACTCAGAAACTCACCAGACAGAGATTTTCTTCACCACTCTGTTTACAGGTTTCTAGTTCAGCTAATGTCGCTTTCCATGTAATTCCCTCTTCTAGAGATATATCGGATCTCAATCGAATGTTGGTATTGTCGTGACTATGAGAGCTAGTTAACAGAAGATCTTTCACACAAAAATCCTTCAAAAAGATTTCAATTCTTACAAGGAAAGACAAACAGCTGAAGCCCCATACATTTGGGCTAATCCAAACAATATTAATAGGAGGGATGGAATACAATTAGCAGTGCCATGGCAGCTAATCATTAATAAGTAAAAACCTGAACTCCTTAACGTTTTTTTTTTATCAATTTCGTATTATCTAAATGACAACAACTGCATTCGATGATTCTAATCAGTTGTCTTATCGGAATTTGTTAAACAATTCACTGGAACATTAAAAAATGACACATACATACAGTTTATAAAATTTACACTCTTCAAATCTCATTCTTTTATTATTTTTATTTTGTCTAATTATCTTCATGTTATACATGCTGTGACAGATATGATTCATATCATATATTACAAATTGCATGTTTCCTTATAAATTTACTGATAAGAGACAATATATAATGTGAATGTGATTTCTCCTCTCACCTCTTACGTCTTCTATACAATATGTTATATGAACACTCATCACTTCACATCACACATCTCTTACACACTAATACACATACCCAGTTTAAACTTTGTTAACGTTGATTGGATGACCTATTCAGTGTACAATGAACCCGGAGAACCATGTATCTATTTATATTCGATAATTTTGATGTTTGATTATAATTCCTTGAAAAAGCTTGGACCACATTGCCAGGCGAAACGTTGGATTTACTACAAATTCATTCGCTGAGATTTTACAAATATATATTATTCCTATATAGTATCTTACATCAACTCGGCGCTCAAATACTGTGAAACTATTCGCTCTAATTTAGACGGGAGTTCTTATATAGAAGATCTCGTTGTTTCTTCGACCCTAGGATTACCTTCAAGAGTCTATACAGTCATGGTTCAACATTTTTGTTGTTCCTCTTGCCTATTCTCATCAATTTTCGGCCTGAACGCATGTAGAGTTAACGAGCAAAATGCTACAAATGAGTGATCCGACCTTTTCCAAATCATGGTAGTGTTTACTTCTTAGATCATGGTCGTTTGATTCTGGCAAATTATCTACATGAAAATGACTTCCATAAGCAAAAACGATCACAACCGTTTCCAATTACGTACATCAAGTACTTCCTAAGCTCACACAAATGCAAATAACTATAACCCAAGCTAGAAGCTTGACTGTCAACACTACTTTGTAAATACCGGTGCACTTCACAATCAGCCTGCACAAAATTATTCGGGAATACAGTCGCTGGCGGCCAGTTTGTCAAAGCATTTAGCGCCAGTTATTTTAAGCGACATGTGAAATATAAACTCACTTATCCCGTACAACTTTAATCGAAAATTGTCCTCACACCTCCCTCTTGGTCAAACTCTTCAAGCAGATTCACTAGCTTGTAGTAGGCTTCGAATCGCGGTTGACTATGATCACAAGTACAGGAAAATTCCGAGCCATTTACTAGGTTAAGTCTCTCCGTGGGCCAAATATCAGAAGGCGATTGAAGATTGTAGTAAGATGTATTTTTTGGCGATCTCGTGGTATCAAAATAATAAGGAATCGTGCCAAAGTTTACAAGCGAGATTACTGAGCGTATGAGAGTCTGTGCAAGGTCACAAAACAACGGAAGAGTGTCTTTTTGGTACACTTAAACAAACAGGCAAAGTGAAACAATAATAGTAATTGTTGCAGTTATACCAATCGCGTTCTCTTCATAAAAGTAGGACACTACTCTAAACTCACTAAGCAGAGGTTTTCTGCACCACTTTTGGACGGGATTTTAGTTCAGTTAGTTCCTCATTCTCTTTCATTCTATAATTCTATGGACATTTAATTTCTTACTTGGTGTCATTTTAGCTTCGAGCACTAGTTGATACAATATTTTTTTTGTCCCTCAAACTCTAGGATTACTTAAGGAGTCTGTGTGATTGAGTTTCACCATTTTCTTTAGCCCTCTTATCTATTCTAGTCAGTTTTTCAATGTGAATAATTTTAGAGCTACCTGGAAAAACGATACGAGTAAAGGCGTCTACCTTTTTTAAATCACACGCGTTTCTAATTTTTTGGTCACAGCCGATTGATTCTTGTAAATTACTCCGATAATATTCTATAGGATGAAGCTTTTTCAGCCACACCAAAGTTAGAACCCAGTCTTACTTCGGGACTAAGGTCGAGTTTCATGTGACTCAAAATGAGAATCTGCCCAGGACTCATTAACCAAATGGGTGCTGTTTGTGACTTTTTCTCTTCTTCGTTTCCGTACTGTCGTCCACTCCATGTCACTCGGGACAGCTAAGTAGAGACTAGTTGGAAGGATTGCAGTTTTGTCTGGGTCTTCAAGTACTACGTTGGAATCGTGAAGACTAATATCCAGTGATACTTCACTCCTTGTTCTTTTCAAAGGTTTTTATTTTCCACATTTAGCAGGCGGATGTTTGGCTCGTCCCCTAACAGCCTTAATAAAGTAGTGCGTTATTCAATACCAGTAATCATGCTACCGCTTCAACCACCACCAAATTCTTACTGCCAAACTCCAGAAAGCCCTTCGCCTCCTGGACCGGCAACATCTTGCTCGGATAGCAAAGTTTAGAAGCCTATGGAAGTTAGGTTTCCAGTATCTTTTGTATGCAGTGGGATTTAGTAGGGCTATATCTTGTGGAACTACTTCTTACATTCATCACAATGCATTCTTTTCTACACAAAGAAGATACGATTTGACTGCCCATATTTATAAGTACAGCTGACCATTGTAAAGAGATTTAAAAAAGGAAAAACTTGACGAAAGTACACAAGACAATCACTAGCATGAGGATCTACTAAAGAAAAGTTCCACAATATGGGTTTAGGGAAAATTTTTGACGTCGACCGAAATAGTTTAAATTAACGTTGACAAAATACGCTGTTGGTGCCATAAATGTGCAAAAGCAAAGTTAATTAACAACGAGTACGAAATCATTGACCTTTATCGAAGCATAATAGGTTGATGTGAGTGTACACCAGTAACATATGTACACTAGTCCTTTGAATTGAAAAAATACTTCTTCAAGGCTTTGAGGAGCTTGCTCTTGGATCCACTGCTTGCGATCTGTCGGAAGTAGTAAGAGAGTTTGTGGATTCTGGTAGTTGAGTGAGGGATGACGTATCAACCCACAAATAACCGTCGAACTCATTAGGACTGAAGCAGTCAAGTGAATAGACTACTACCACTGCATGAGATTTCACCATAACAACAAGGTATGAGAACGGAGAAATCATCTGGCCCAAACAAGCTTATTGCAATTCATGCTGAACACTAGGCATTGGAAGGTAAGCGCCAAATAATGATCTAATCGTTACACTGGTGGTGGTCATGTGAGTTCCATAAGTCTTCCTACTGACTCTGTTTTAGTTTCCTAAAACCTGTTTACTATGAATTTCCAAGTGTTCCAATAGCATTCTTTGCTTTGTTTTCCCGAATTTTCGTTATGTACCACATGTTGTTAGGATATACAAGCAACCCAAACAACCAATAAAGAAGAAAATACGGTGGGAAAGAAGGGGAAATAATGTGAAAATGCGCCAGAATGTCTGCTTTTTCGCATGACAGGGCAAAGTAGTGCGGATTTCCATCTTTTCATCGCACTGTGTTTTTAATTTCCCTAAATTGTCTACCTTTCGCCTAAATATACGCCGAATCGTTTACTGCAATCGAAGTTAAGAATGCAAGATTATCGAAAAATATCATTTTGCACAAGATTCTGAATAGCGGACAGATGCTCGAACAACGGTCGTTATGCATTCTCATTGTAAGTGCCAAGTCTTAATGTAATTTGCGAAGACTTGCTAAAGAAAGAACATGTTATGGGTTATTGATTCAGCGCGTGCACTTAATTATAAGCGCATTTAAAATAAAACAGATTTTCACAACATACGCTTAAAGAGTTCCACATACAAATCAGAAATTCAGCGCATGGTAAGAAAAAGCCTAATTGAATACTAAGTTAAGAAAAGCACTTCAACAGTGATGCCTTTCTTAAACTACAGTTTTATTACTGCGTCCCAAAGTAATCTTCCTGTGAATTCTGAAGTTCAATGAACACAAAAATTGCAACGACATCTAGCTGCCATAGTTTGTTAAACAACTGTCTACGTGAAGTGTAACTTACGGTTATGTTCGTTAACACTGAACACTGTGCCTATAGAACAGCAGAGATTATTCATAACTTTATAGGAGTACATGCATATCCTTGTTTTATTCGATGATGCTTTTGCAGTTTGTCTCGTCGAAAATACCCTTGCGTCGCGATGTAAACTTTAGCAAGTTGTTTTTCTTTGACGGATAAGGGCAGGAACCGAGTCGTCAATGAGCCTGAAGATTTTTTTTAAAAAAAAGAGTTTTTGCTTCGTTTGCACTCGTAAATCCTGCACTTCTGAAGGGCTCTTTTAGACGAAATCCCATGTAGAGTAAAATGGCTGGCAACTCCAGGTGTCATGATGTATGACAAAATATAGCGCATAAACGTTTTAGGATTATCATCCATTAACCGCGTTAGCATGGCCATCTGCAATACGAACAAATAATCCAATGAATTTTGTTGATATGCAAACTTGTTCCTTATATCTTTCTGGAGACGTGCGTCCAACGTCCCCAGTTCCTCTTCGCAAACTACAGTAAAACTTAGCACTTACAATGAAAATACATAATGATCGTTGTTTGGGCATCTGTTCGCTATTCATAATCAAATGAGATTTGTGTGATGCATATGTATCTGGTACCCCTTTGTACCAATATTTATGTGTTTAAATAAGTAAATAAAATTTAAACATGTACATTTTTTAACGTTATTCATTGCAGTTGTCGTGTGGTTTGTTTTGGAATTAAAGGCGAACATAGAAGACATTGTAGTTTGTGAAAAGGTGGATAGTGAAACGCTTAGTCAAGCGTGTGTTAAGTATTTAGGCGAAAAGTAGACTATCTGCAACATTTGATTTAGCGACAAAAAAGGGGGAATTCTGCATTATTTCCCCATAACATGCGTAAAAGCAGACATTCTGGCGCATTTTCACATTATTTCCCCTTTCTTTTCCAATGCATTTTCCCCTTTATTGGTTGCATGTATGTAGCACTATATATGGACCTCAAAGTTAAAAGATGTAATTATTTGGTCATTTTAAGACATAGTGCGGTAATTCAAAAGAAATGTTTGCCTTGTGTCTTTCGATGAGTCCCCACTTTAACAGGTTTTTAGAGACTTCATACCTAATCATTTATAAAATTTCAGTTCCAAATGGGAAATTTCATTATTTTTTAAAACTACCTTTCATCACCATAGTGAACAGTAAAGACTTTTCGGTCGAAAAGCACTACTTGCTTAACATAGATTACAGGGCCAATATATTTTTGGATGGTGTTTGAGTGTACTTGCAACATAGAGGGTAAGAATCTAGCTTCATAGTCGTATCTTGGAAAACGAGTTACGTACATGACTCGTATCCTGAAATCGTTTATGTTCCCAATAACATTTTATGTATTTAGTGAGTCGTTTTACTAGTAAACACATTTTACGTTGATTACTGCTTAAGGCCTTTCTTGGGTCACTACCGGCCTCAAGCCCAGGTTAAAGAGGAGGGTTGGGATTTGAGTTAGCAACCACATCCCGCAAAAATAGCTTTTCTCACAAACGTCACCCCCTTCTTATAACCAGCGCAACAACTAATATAAGCACATGGAATGTCCGCAAAATGTCGGAAACCGTAAGGATCATCCTAATAGTGGTGGGAATGATAAGACAGAACCTTAGTCTGCTTGGAATAAGTGAAACTCATTGGAAACATTGGACAGATAAGACCAGCATCGGGAGAGGTGCTATTGTATTCTGGTCATGAAGGAGGAAATGGCTCGCTGATGCTCTCCAAAGAAGCACGAGCAGCGCTCATATAATGAGAATCTCGTTGCTCCGTGATCATTAAACCACCCTTCGAAACAAAGAAAGGGTTGCAATGAATGACATGTGGTGTTGCTCAGTCATCAATGATTTTAGCGAAGATGATAATTCCAGTTCATCGTGGAGAACTTCCCAAAAAATCTGACCATCTTGATTCAGGACTTAAATACCAAGGTCGGTGTTGTAAACACCGGCCATTAAAATATCATGGAGCAACATGGACTGGGAGGAAGAAACAAGAATGGTGAGAGAGTGGTACATATAAAATGAGAATTTGGCGATGATAAATTAGTAATACTCTGGTTCGTTCAGAATGATGGTAATACTAGTTAGCGGATTGGCCTCTAAATTGAGCCCAGACTGTTAGGTCGAATGGGAACTTTAACTACTAAGCTGGTCTACATCATTCTGCGTCGTAATAGCTCTATCAGACCTGTCCTAATTTACGCACAACTCTTCTGTGTTATTTATTGCAGCGTATTTCAGAAGATGAGCGTTCTTTCATGCCACATCCAAAATGCTTTTTGTAAGTTTCGATTGATGAGTGCACAGAAGAGCTTTCTGTCAACCACACACTTTGGGTTTGAAACAGTAGAAACCAAGGATAAACAATCAAAAGGTGTGTTTTAATAAACCTATCACTATTACCATGTTTTTTTCATCCTTAAATAGTAAATCATGTGTTTGAGAACGTATCCAAAAAATATGACTTGATGAATGATATAATGAGTTTTGGTGTTCACCGTTTTTGGAAAGATTGCTTTGTAAACCGAATTATGCCAACAGATAAGCTCAAGTACTTAGATGTTGCAGGCGGAACAGGTTAGTTTTATTTACTTATGCCTATGTATGACCTCAATCTTTATAGGTGATATTGCCTTTAGGTTAATTAAGTATGCTAAACATATTAATGGAGTGCCAGAAGTTATTGATATGAAACCTCTCATGGCTCCCGACGTCACAGTTTGTGATATTAGTCCATCCATGATGGAAGTAGGGAAAGCACGTGCGGAAGAATTGGGGTTTTCTTCCAGTATGCTCATTATTCTGATATTTATATCATCATTCTTTTGCAAGTTCAGTGGATTGAAGGAAATGCTGAAAACCTCCCATTTAATGATAATTCATTCGACGTTTATACTATTGCTTTTGGAATACGCAATTGCACACATATTGAAAAGGTAGAATTATTTATATTCGTTTCATGATTTTTCTAGGTTGTTTCAGAAGCCTATCGAGTTCTACGTCCCTGGGGGCGTTTTTACTGTTTGGAATTTAGCAAAGTTGAAAATAACTTATTCAGAAAGTTAGTTATCTTCATAGGGAACGCATTCTTTGTTCACATTTAATATTCTCGTTAACATATTGTCCCTCAACTTTTCCTTGGCGAATATCCCCATGGTTTCTGTGAGAATTATATAACATTTTAATGTCAGTAAAGCAACCCTGAAAGGCCATACCATATTGAACAATTTTCTACACTGTTTCAAAATCTATATTCACTCTTCGAAGCATCAGGTCATGCATTAGATGGCGATGGTCATTTGAAAACATCTGTTCTAAAGTACTAAATAAGTCTCTGGGACACTTGTCACTTCCATAAATATTGGCCCTCTAGTTGATAGTGTGTTAAAACATGGAAGTATGTTGTATCTGTTGTTTTACTAGGCCAGATACACCGTTTTGATGTACCGGATGTACCAAGCATCATCAGAAACTGTCGTTCACTACATTTCAAAATGTCACACCATGGACTCTTTTGTTATGATTCGCTCAGATGATCTTGAAAATTTCCTGATTATCGTCACACTCTGTCGTTACCTTCGTTTTTGTTATAAGTTTTTAAGTAACTTATTTAAGCTTTTTGGCATTTATGACCACTACTGTATTAACTGTTGCGAAGAATAAGTTTTTAGGGTCTCACAAATCCTATCTCTTACCACCATAATATTAACCGAAAACGAGGGAATTTATTGTCCATTTTACATCTTGTTATTGCAATAAATGACTGTATATCCCATCTGGTTAACTAATGATTAGTTTCGATTGTACCCTGGTTCTCTATCCGGATTCTTCTTATTAATACAGACTCGAGAACAATGACCTTGCTTGCTACTGAAGGTTAGGGTTACTAATACACTTGCTATTTGCATAGGTACTTATCGATGACTTCGCTATAATTTGCTTGAATTCAGGTTTCAGTTGTTAAATGGGATGAAGTATTAGTAGTGACTAAGCAGTAAGTTTTTATTAGTTCAAATCGTGGTGTGGTCTTCATAGAACAATCTCCTTTATTTGTTGTACGACTAGTAAGTCCCAAAATATTTTCCAACGTACCTAACGTTGGCTATTACCTCGATGTATGCCTGGGCAGTTTGCTGCAAATACTATTTAGTTGATAATATAATTTACAAAAGCTGGAGGATGATCGATCCAAAATTGCACTTAGTTGTAAATCCTTGCAGTTCGTTACTTCACAAATAAATGATATCTCTAGCTTTTGTTGGGTTGAACGTAGTAGTTCCTATTCAAACTACGTTCGATTGCACTCATGTACATCATAATTACGACATCGAGAACACTGTCAGTTGAGGTAGAAGGAATAGTAAAAATTGAAGGAGATTGATTATGAATACAATGATCTTGAGTGCTGTTAGAGGTATAAGGGCAGTTATCACTTCCCGGTTGCCCACACCGTGGAAGGGTTCTTCTAGAGGTACCTGAAAAGGAAATTGGCTTAGAAGTGGTCTTAATGACCTGAGAGCGTGACCGCAGTGCCCAAGGAACAACTGCTTGAGACCGGTCACGCGCGGCTTTTTTGTGAGGGATTTTCGTGTTAGCTCCGTTCTTCAAAGGACCTTACCGCCGGAGACGGAAATCCGTGGGATGAAGCGAGGTGTGCATTTTTGGAGTCGACCTTTTCTAACCCCACCCCTCCTTGTGGGAAGGCAGCATCGCTGTTATGCTGGTTTTCTGGGGGAAACACCTTACTGCTGTCACACCTCTGTACAGTCAGCAGTACGACTTCACCTTCGGACCTTGGGATTGCTGTTTTTAGTCTTACCGCTCTTCAACCGACCTATCTGGCATGGTAGAGATGTCTGTCTTTCAGCTATAAGACGAATGTACTACTCAGAAGTTCATTCAATTCTACTTTATGGCTGTGTAAAATGGTCTTTAAAAAATAGAAGATATTCATAGGCTACTAGTATTTGATTATGGATACCATCGGAGCGTTGCCCCTGTCTGTCTTAACCATCGAGTGCGGAATGTCGAAGTTGGATGCAATATATCAAGTACAGATGGCATATCATTTGATGATATAGTGAACCTTCATCGGTTGGCGTAGTAGGGACGTATTACATTTGTCTAACAAACGCTTACATCGACATCTGACGTTAGCTGCTGTAAATGTACATTCGAAAAAGCTAGGAGCGGTCAGATTAAGACGTGGAGTTAGTTCATGAATTCATCAACTGTTGGATTGGACCTAGTAGAGGTAAATACAGACTACGTGATTAAGGTTCTGGTGATCAGCGTAATCGGTTGTTGAGGATACAGTTCACAATCAGTCGCAATAGTGTATATGCATTCACTCTTACTCTTTCCTTAGATTTTAAGCTTTAAAATCACCTTATATGTTTTTATTCTACGAGTT